>NC_042617.1:415817410-416166993 GCF_901001135.1 Rhinatrema bivittatum
GACTGTGGAGCAGACAGTGTGAGAGAATAGTGGGGAATGGGAGGGAAGAAAGTTTGAGACATAGAAACATAGAAATGATGGCAGAAAAGGACCAAATGGTCCATCTAGTCTTCCCAGCAAGCTTATGATAGTATCATCTGCACTATGTCCACATCACTAAAAGGGAGATGTAGAGAGATTTGGTGCACATATCCCTCCCTCTCTTCCCCTCCCACCATGGTTTCTTTTTTTTTTTTTTTTAATTATTTTTAAAGAAAATCATTTGTGACAAGGAAACCACCCTGTTAGTTCAATCTTGGCAGGGGTCCAGTGGCTCTATCCACACCTGCCTGTTACCAAATTCCATACATGCAGAGAGGACACACCTTCTCCTAAAGCAACAGGTTCTGTTACAAACATTTTGCACCATTGTGACAAAGTGCTGGGCATGTATGTCAGTGGCATCTCTAGATAGAAGAGCCTTCTGAGTAACAAGTCACCCCTGGCCAGTTTCAACTATCTAAGAAAACTACCACCAAAGTTATTGAAGTACATTAATCATTAAAAGTTCTATTTAGGAGAGGGACAGAATTCAAATATTAAATCTGCACTTCAAATTCTACAATAACCTGTCTTCATAGAATTCCCCCCAAGAAAAGGTGCAGAGCAGAACAAGGACACTTTCCATTACCATTCACCCTAAAAAAAAAAAAAAAATCAAATTCTGGTGCCACCTCATTAACAGTAACACAAACTCCCTCCACTACCAGGAACATTGAATAATACAAAATCCTGTGTAAAAAAAAAAAAAAAAAAAAAAGTGCTTGGACCTATAGGAAGCCTGCCATACCATAACTCCTTAACTACCAGACTCAAACAATAACAATCCTACCTATGAAAAGGCAATACTGCAAAAACTTCAAAAGACCCTAAAACACCAATACACCTCCTGTTAAGAAAACTGAGCAAGTCCAGCTGCTCTAATTCCCTATACAGAAACTATGTGCTATCAGAATACCTCACCTAAGTCACACATGTGAAACACTCTTGCCAAATACAAAATAGAGACTGTAAAATATAAATATAAATGCACAGACAAAAACTGAACTAGAAACCCCAGTCCAACAATGGGGGAAAAAATTGCGTTCCTCATAAATCAAACTACACAATCAAATATAAAATACCAATAGTAAAACCATAATAAATATTTCAAAACTGATATATAAAGCTAAAATTCATAAATTATTTTTAAATTTTCAAAACCAATAAAATATTTCAAGACATCAGACACATCAAATAACAAAGGTTTAAAAATTCCCTACTCTCCATACCTGGGAACATTTTGATTTCTAGTTGCCCTGAGATTAGTAAGGGGGCACACAATCTTTCTCCTCATGCACACATTCATTCTCATTTACACATACATGGTCCCTCTCTCATAGATACACATGCTCACGTTCATTCTCACTTGCACTGTGCTCCCTGTTTCTCTCACACACACACATGCTTCCTCTCTCTCTCATAGACCCAGGCTATTACACTTTCACTTGAGCCTCTTGCTTTTTATAGTCTGGGGATGGGGTCCTGTGGCTGTCACGTCTTTCAGGCTACTAGTGTGTTGGGATTCAGAAGCTGGCAAGATGGGTGCACCCGCAACCTGTCTGTCCTCACTTAAACCAACAACATTTTTATTTATTTCATATACCGATATTCAGGTACTATAGGTATTTCTCTATCCCCAGAGGGCTTACAATCTACATTTTGTTTTTGTACCTGAGGCAATGGAGGGTAAAGTGACTTGCCCAAGGTCACAAGGAGCTGTTGCTGCATGTTTTGAAATCTCTATTTAATCTAACCAGGTTTCTTTAGACTCCTGGCTAGTGTGGATTTAAAATAACTGTAATTTATAGAACAAAGGGCTGGTATCTGCAGGAGCTGTTTGTTCTCTCCCACCCCTAGGTTTCTTCTAGGTTACGTAAATAATAAAATACCAATCTAACAACTTGTATAATAGCCTCTATTAGCAGAATGGATTTTATTTAGTGTAACTTTTGTGGTGCTTATGTCCCAGGGCCTACCATTTGAAGACTTAAGGGTTGTCTAGTTTGTTTTCAGCTGTCTGCAATGAAAAAGCAGGTGATGCATTTGAAAGAGGAATTGTTCGGATTTCAAAAAATATGCCCTATCTTGATGCAATCAGCATATGTTCCTCAGCTTCAACAGAAGATTCAGAATCCCAAGAATAAATGGTTTATTGTAGGACCTGGTAAAACAAGACGTGACTGACACCCAATCTCCCCAACTGGACAGCATCCTGAATACCCTCATTCCCAAGATTCAGAATCCGAGGAATAACTGAATTAGTCGGCTCTGGCAGAATAAGGCCTGTCATGAATAGACACACACTCTCTCTCTCTCAGCTGTTATCCTTATATAATGTTTTTTCTGCTTTGGATAATGAAGCCCCGGTAACAGAACATGAAGTGATATCTGAAAGGGAAGTAATCCCCCAATGCACCCAGAAACCCTTCAACATGTCACATGTCATAAAAAAGTTGCTTCTGGGAGACTCATCAGGGGAACCAATTTGGAAATCAGTTTGATGGGACACTAGTTAAATGCATTCCAGAATGCTCAACTAATAGAAATGTAAACCAGGTGGTCAATGCAATTCTAGAAGAAAGTAAAAATGCTATTATCAATGTTATCCATTTGAGTACAAATGACCTCATTATAAACAGTGTCCACAGGGTACAGGAAGATTTCCAAAATCTAGGGAAGAAGATTAGACACATGCCAAATTGCCTTTTCAGAAGTATTACCTGTTCATAGAAAGGTTATGCCATGTAGATTATTTCAGTGTCTGGCTCAAAACCTGGTGTAAGAAAAATGATTTTCGATACATTGGAGGCTGGTGCCATGTATAGAGCAATAAAAGGTTATATGAAAAGGCTGGCCTACATTTGTCTGTGACAGGAAGGATGCCAAGTGGAAAATTTAGATCATACATTAACAGGCATTTAAACCAGGGAGTGGGGGTGGTAGGAGGTGGCCAGTGAAATTAGAATGTCACCCCCAAGCACTATAGGAATTGGGAAGAGAAAGTAACAAAATCAATCTGTTCAAAAAGAAAAGGCAACTAGGAAGAGCAGCTGGAAAGCTATGACCCCCAATGCTGGTAATTTGAGCGATTAAAATCCCAGACCTGCAAGCCCTAATGGGTAGAGGCGGAATTGGACATTGTTGCTGTTACGGAGACATGATTCACAGAGTTTCATGATTGGGATGCGGCCAACCCGGGCTATAATTTAGTTAAGGAAAGACAGAGGTCAGAAAAGGGAAGGAGTAGCTCTTTATGTCAAAAATCTACTAGATAAATGAAGCTTGACCGATGTGCCGCAAATGCGCAGTAGAGAGCAACTCTACTGCGCTTGCGCGGGCAGCACGTCGGTCAGAGCTTGCCAGTAACCAAAATGCCGCGGCAAGGAGCACGAGCAGTAGCGGCACGAGGGAGGGAGGGAGGGGCCTGCCCCGGAGATCTTCTGTCTGCGCCATCCGAAGGGGATGTGAATGAGGGGAGGGAGGAGGAAGTGACTGAGGGGAGGGGGGAGAGAGAGAGAGTGACTAAGGGGAGGGAGGAGCGAGTGACTGAGGGGAGGGAGACTAGAGGGGGAGGGAGGAGAGAATGAGGGATAAGGAAATGGACTGAAAAGAAATGTTAATGTAGCCCGTTGTTACGGGCTTAACGGCTAGTAATATATAAGCAACTGAATTGCAAGGGACATGGGGTAAAGAAGAAGCATTATAGACAGTCCTAAAAAGAGAAAGATGGTGCTTCCATTTTTACTGGTGTGATCTACATGCCTCCAACCCAGACCGATGAGCTAGATGGAGACCTGATCGAGAACGTCCAAAAGGTGGGAAAAGGGAGAAGTGTTGCTCATTGGAGATTTTAATCTTCCGGATGTGGAATAGAGAATCCCTTCTGAGGAATCTACAAAAAGTAGAGATGATAGATGTCCTTCAAGGGGCTCTGCACTAACAAATAATGGAACCCACGAGGAAGGGTGTGATCCTTGATCTAGTGCTCACTAATCAGGATAATGTCTCTGTCTGGTAGGGGCTTACCTGAGCACTACTGATCATCAGACCGTATAGTTTGGTATCGCAAATAGGATACAGAGAAGTCACACAAAGACCCAAGTTTTGAATTTCACAAATATGGAATTTGTCAAAATGGGGAATGTAGCTGGAGGAGGAACTGGAAAACTGGGAGAAAACGAGTGAGGTGGAACAGTGGGCCAAATTAAAAGGAGCTATTACAAAGGCAACAAATCTGTTAGAAAAGTAAAGAAGAGTAAGAGGAAAAAGAAACCAATTTGGTTCTCCAAGGAGGTGGCTGAAAAAATTAAGGCAAAAAGAACAGCATTCAAGAAGTATAAAGGTTCCCAAAAAAAAAGGAACACAAGGAAGAACATCTATTAAAACCAAGGGAGATGACAAAAGAAATCAGGAAAGCAACAAGTCCAGCGGAAGAAAGGTTTGCCAAAAAGGTGAAGAGATGAAATGTTTCAGATATATCAAAGAAAGAAGGGAGGCCTGAAGTGGTTTAGTGAAATTGAAAGGTGATGAGGAGCACTGTGTGGAGAGAGAGAGAAGAAATGGCAGAAATATTAAACACTTCAGTGGGTACCTGGGACAATGGGAATTAGTAAGGGTGGAAAATTTGAACCCGGGTTTGCAGCCCATTGCCACGCTTTCTCCTATGACTGCAGGAGTTGCTGGTGGATTTTGGGTGGAGGGGGAAGGCATTTGTTTGTTGCAGGGAGGGGGGAGTATCTAAATGAATTATGTTCATGGTCTTGCAAATGTAAAAACATTAAGATGGGGGAAGGAGTCTATCAGAAGTCACATGTTTGTCTTCACTTAGTTTGCTGATCTGACACTTCCCAAGAGATAGTACCTGTCCTTGTTACATTAAAATAGCAAAAATTTCTATTTTTGAAGAATTTAACAATATTGTACTGGCTACTACTGTGTTTAATCCACTCCTTTTTTTCCTTCCACCCTTACTACTATCATACATGTTCTGTGTTTCTTGTGTTGGCATTTCTGCTCTTCTAGTACATGAGAAACCATCTAAATTTCAATAAAATCAGCAGAGCTCAAGCAAAACTTTCCTACTTTCACTCCATTTATATGCTGTATCCTTTTCTGTCTCATTTCTCATTAAAAACGTTTTAGATCCTGCTCATTGAAGGAATTATTTCCTGATGCCCCTTTTTACATATCTTAGTTAACTAGACCCAAATATGGTATAAAAACATTTGCAAGTAATTAAAAGTATATGAAAAAATGTGCCACTTGTGGAACGTTGGTACCTAAAAGGTTAAGATGGTAACTTTCAAACAGGTATGCGAGCATGCACATATGCATGTGCGTTGGCACAAGCCCAGAGATGCAGCAGTTCTATAACACATACACTCATATGCATATATTATTTTTTTTAAAAAACCCTAGGCACGTGTATGTGTGCACCCAGTTTTGCAGGCAGGCATGGCCACATAAAAATAGGATATGAGCCTCGCAAGTGGGAGAACTTTATAACAAGCTTCCATCCACGTGTTGACCAGTTTCACCAGTTTATCCACCAGTTCTTCCAGTCTCTAGCTAGATCCTCCAAACTCCAGTGGTTCTTTAGTCTGCACTCCCCCCAGTTACCCCAGATCCCTTAAACCACTCAGGGATGCCTGATTTGTTTGTTCTTTGAATTTACATCACCTGCATGGCAGAAGTCATGCAACACGACCTGGGTGTATGGCCAAGCGCATAGGTACTTGCACATACATCTCTTGGCCATGCCCCCCACGCCCTTTTTTTCTCTGCGAGATGTGTGCACATCTGCACATGCATGCAGATCCCACCACTTTATAAAATCATGTGGACATGCACATATACTAAATGCACATCCATCTCCCGATTTTTGGCATATGCATATCTTAAGTTTCATCTAAAAGGTTTTTGTCCCATATGTTATCACGACCACTGTGTGAAAGTGATAAAGGGAGCTAACTGAAGAAATGACACTTTTATGGTAGATAGGAATTGGGCTGAGTGGGAGAGAATACTTATTAGCCTGGAGTGAGTGGTGCTTGAGATAGGAAAAATGCAAAGTATCAGGAGAAGGAACCCCCAACTTTATGTACAGAACACGTCTAACCTACTTGCAAAAATAAATTTTACTAACATGTTTAGGCAAGGTACTTGTTTTCAGAATGTTTAAGGAGTTTTTGGTGTTAGTTTTATTGAAACTTGAAAAATATTTTTTATTGGCAAAACATTTTCCCACTGATGGAAATCACAGCTCCTACTATTTAGTCAGCACAAGTGATTTGTGTGTGTAAAATCTTTTTCTTGCTAGGTTGATGAAAATATGAAAGTTGCTCAAAAACGAGATGCTGTTCGGCAGGGGATGTTTTATTTCAGAAAAGATATTTCTAAAGGTACTGTAACTAATACTTTTTTACCACTGAAAAAAATGGATGCAAACTATAAATATATTAAGGCAAGATTTTCCTTCTTTCCAAAAGCTGGCAATGCAGTTGTTGAGGAGTGTGACGCAGCCCAGAATGGTACTGAGACATGTGCAGAAAATTATACCTTAATGAGCATTGATACAATCATCAATGGAAAGGTAAATTTGTGTATTTTATACAATAGTCTTATTACAGTGACACATAATATCAACAATATAAATATTTTTGTTTTTAGGAAGGTATATTTCCTGGTTTAATCCCAATTCTGAACTCTTACCTTGAAAGCATGGAGGTGGATGTGGACACAAGATGCACCATATTAAAATATCTGAAACTAATTAAAAAGAGAGCATCAGGTATGAATTTTAAATACTTTGAATTGTGTAATTAGGGAAAAGCAAAGATTTTTTTTTTCTCCCAGGACAAGCAGGATGGTAGTCCTCACATATGGGTGACATCAGATGGAACCTTATCACGGAATACTTTTGTCAAAGTTTCTAGAACTTTGAGCATGCCCAGCATGCCACTAACCCTGTGGCCACACGGGGTCCCCCTTCATTCTCTTTTTCCACGCAGCAAGTTGCCTCGTGGTTCAGGAGGTCTGTGAGAAATTTCTCACACTTTTCCTCACGGAAAAATTGAAGTTTATCTTCCAAATATCACCCTCACCGGGGTCCCGCATCGTGCTCCGTTCCCTCAGACGCTCGGTAAGTGTCTTTCCCTCTGTTTGTGGTTGGTTCCAGGTGGCATACCTCACGGTGCCCGACAGTCACCGACCGTGCACACCATATTTTTCGGCATGGCAACCGGGTTTAGAAAATGTCCCAAGTGTCTGAGGATCATGTCCATAACGGACCCAACAATGTCTGTATTTTGTAGTTAGGACCCTTGCACGACGTCTATCGATGCCCCAGTTGCACACAAATGACCCCCACCCCCCCCAAGGCCGGCGTACTCAACTGTACAAGATGGAGCATTTGTTTGCATCAAAACATTCCTCTCCATCGACTCCAGTTCAAGTGGCACCGACCGGAGGGGGCCCATCTACTTCAGAGATGCCCCACCAGGAACATCATGAAGCGAGTGACCTTCCATCACAGACCCCTTCGAAGGCATCGGCGTCATCCTCTGTGCTGGAGAAGGACTGGACCAAGCACAGAGAAAAACCAGCACGATGTGCATCCCCACCCGGTGCCAGCACAGATACCGCATCGACTTCCACCGAGCCGCCTGCGAAGAGGGCCCAGGGAGAGGAGCCCCCATCCTCCTCTGGACCCGGGACCCCGCGGCGTTCCCCACCGATATCAGTGCTGGGTACTGAGGGGTCTGTGGAGGCTCCAGTTATGCCTAGCCTGCCTTCTACCCCAGGTGCAGAGTTGTCTACACCAGCCTTCAGGGAGGAGTTGGACAGATTAGTCCAGCAGTGCTGAATGCCCTTTAGGGCTTCCAGTCGCCACCGGTGCTGGCCCCCATACCGGAACCAGTGTCCTTGATATTCGCACCACTCCTCGAGCGCTTGGACACTCTCATTGGTACCCGGCTGACTCAGCCCGTGCCATCGGACACGCTGGCACAGTCAACCATTGGGTTCTCCACAGATCCCAATTCCCATACCGTGTTCCGAGGAGGTGACTTCCGGCCTGATCCCGGACCCCGTTCCAGGGCCATCAGGACAGTCTGTGCCTAAGCCCACCTCATCCACACTGGTGCCGCATCCATCAGTGCCACCTCGACATCCATCGATACCTTCTCGCCCTCTAGGCTCTGGCATTCTTCCTCCCTCAGGAATCCCAGCGGTAGAGGAAGGAACTCCCTATGATCCATGGGAGGAGGCATCTTCAGACCATTCCTCACAAGCTTCTGATGAATTGCTCTGAGCCTTCACCCCCCGGAAGAAAGGCATCGTTCTCCCCCGGAGGGCCTCTCTTTTGCCAGCTTTGTCAAGGAGATGTCTGAAACCATACCATTTCCACTGATAACTGAGGAGGATGCTCTCCACAAAATGTTGGAGGTCTTACAATTTGTAGATGCTTCAAAGGAGGTAATGGCGATACCAGTGCACAAAGTTCTGCTTGACCTCTTGCATCACCTGTGGGACCATCCAGGTACTGTACCTCCAGTAAACCGGAAGACAGATGCTACTTACCTGGTCCAACAAGCCCAGGATTTCAAAAAAAGAAGGCTAAAAGATCCCGTCCACACTCCTCTGCTCCTCCTGGAAATGAACAGAAGGCGTTGGATGCATCAGGACGCAGATTTTTTCAAGGGTCTGATTAGCGCGGATAGCAGTGTATCAATTATACATGATCCAATATAACAGGAATCTCTGGAAACAAGTCCAGGAATTTGCAGAGACATTACCACAGCAATTTCAAGAAATCTTTGTCCTCCATCCTACAAAAAGGATTAGAAGCAGGTAAATACGAGGATCGAGCTGCTTATGACTCCTTTGAAACAGCATCCAGAGTCTTGACAGTGGGCATCAGTGCTGGATGCTGGGCCTGGCTTAAAGCCTCAGACCTTCGCCCGGAGGTGCAGGACAAACTTGCAGATCTCCTCTGTACGGGAGAAAATCTGTTAAGGAACAAGATCCAAGATCTGTGGCCCAGTTAAAGGACCATCATGAGACCCTGCGTCAGCTTTCAACTGTCACCTCAGACACACCCTTCGTAGCCTGCAGGGACACCAGAAAGCAATTCTACAGACAACACAGATATCCTCCCACGTCCCGTGCTCGACCAGCTCGGGCCCCTCAGAGAGGATATGCACACCAAGCGAGGACTCCTAGAGCGCAGCCAGCTCCACAAGCTGGTTGTGCGACTGGATTTTGACTCCTTTCCAGAGAGCAGCAGCCACCCTCCCTTGTTCCCACAATCCAGATCACCAGTGGGAGGTCGTCTCTGCCACTTTGCAATAAATTGACACCCAATTACCATAGACCAGTGGGTATTATCCATCATAACCCACGATTACCATCTAAATTTTTCAACTGTACCCCCAGACTCCCCGCCCATTCCAACCTGGAGCTGGGACAATCACACAGGACTTCTCGAGTCGGAGCTCTCGACCCTTCTGTCGACCAGGGCCGTAGAACCAGTTCTCTCGACTCAATATGGGAGAGGGTTCTACTCCCGGTATTTCCTAATCCCAAAAAAGACCGGCGGCTTCCGGCCTATTCTGGATCTTCATGCTTTAAACACATTTCTTCACAAGGAATGGTTCAGAATGGTGTCCCTGGGCACCATCCTCCCTCTGCTACAACAAGATGATTGGCTCTGCTCTCTGGACCGTCAGGATGCATACACCCATATTACAATCTTCCCTCCTCATCGCAAATACTTGCGACTTGTGGTGGGTCATGGGCCCAATGAATACAAAGTACTGCCATTCGCCTAGCCTCGGCGCCCCAAGTGTTCATGAAGTGCCTGGCAGTCGTGGCTGCACAGTTACGCTGCAAGGGCGTCCATGTCTTTCCATATCTAGACAACTGGCTCATAAAAAGCCAGTCCAGGCAAGGAGCCTTGACTCCCTCGGTCTCACCAGACGTCTGCTGCACTCATTGGGATTTCTGATCAACTACCCAAAATCCCACTTGACACAGTCTCACCATCTCTCCTTTATAGGAGCAGACTTGAACGCCACAGTGGCCAAGGGATTCTTACCTGACTATCGCGCAACCACGCTGTTGAACCTCGCCAACTCTATCTGCCGTCGACAAACAGCCTCGGCTCGCCAATTACTCACGTTGCTCGGCCATATGGCGTCAACAGTTCTAGTCACCCCAATGGCACGCCTCGCCATGAGAGTGACACAATGGACGCTAAAATCTGTGGCATCAAGCCACTCAACCGCTTTTGTCCCTTGTCCACCTAACAAGCCAGCTTCATCTGTCCCTTGCCTGGTGGACTCACAAGGCCAACTTACAAACAGGTCTTCCCTTCCAGCAACCAGCTCCTCAGATGACCTTAACCACAGACGCCTCCAACCTAGTTTGGGGAGCCCATATCGAAGGCTTTCAAACCCAAGGGATTTGGACAAAAGCCGAAGCAACCTATCAGATCAACTTCCTAAAGCTTCGAGCGATGCGGTACGCCCTTTATGTATTCATGGAGTTCCTCTCGAACAAGGTAGTCTTGATTCAAACAGACAACCAAGTTGCAATGTGGTACCTGAACAAACAGAAGGACACGGGCTCTTACCTGCTCTGCCAAGAGGCAGCGCAGATTTGGGCCTGGGCCCTGTCGCACTCAATACTACTGCGAGCCACTTATCTGGCAGGCATACGGAAAGCAGTAGCGGACCGATTCAGCCGAAGTTTCCAGCCCCACAAGTGGTCTCTAGATCCTCTGTTGCGAGCAGAATCTTCCACCGGTGAGGTCTGCCGAATATCAACCTCTTTGCATTTTATCAGAACCACAAAGTGGAACACTTCTGCTCCCTGCACAGGGACCGAAGAGCACCAACCATGAATGCCTTCGCCTGCCCCTGCTATATGCGTACCTTCCGATTCTGCTAATAAGCCAAGGCTCTCATGAAGCTACAATAGGACCAAGGCTAAATGATACTCATAGGCCCGTATTGGCTGCGCCAAGTTTGGTTTCCCATACTTCTTGACCTATCTGTCCAGGAACCCATTCGCCTGGTCCCAGCGCCCAACCTTATAGCACAGAATCAAGGCAAGTTATGCCACCTGAACCTCCAGACCCTGTCTGACGGCCTGGATGTTGAAAGGTTGATACTACAGCCCCTCAAGCTTTCTAGTAGCGTCTCTCAAGTCCTTGTAGCTTCGCGAAAGTCTTACCGCTCTAAGTGGACGAGGTTTACCTTGTGGTGCACACAGAAGGGCTTTGATCCCCTTTCATGCTCCACACCGAAAATCTTAGACTCTCTCGCACCTCCTGAATGTGTTCTATTAAACTATGTACCGTATTTTCCAGCGTATAAGACGACTGGGCGTATAAGACGACCCCCAACTTTTCCAGTTAAAATATAGAGTTTGGGATATACTCGTCATATAAGACTACCCTGTGTCACTACATAACCATACTGTATGTGGTACCCAGTTTACAACAACCAGCCAATCACGGCAAGTGATGTACCTTACCGGCGATTGGCTGGTTGCTGTATACAAATCCTGCCTGGATTGGTCAGCTCTCCCTGCTTGCCCAGCCCTCCCTGTCTCCAAGACTATCAGAGCGGTAACGCATCCCTCTGGCCCACCCTTGTATCCTATTACCGGTACCTCCTTCTCTGCCTCTCAGATCTCGCTCCTGAGGACTGCAGTGAAGCGGCACAGACGTGCATGTGCGAGATCTGAGAGGCAGAGGAGGAGGTACCGGTAATAGAGATGTGAATCGGAACAGGAATCTGTTGTGATTCCGGTTCAGATTCACATTGTGGGGTTTTTTTCGTCCGGCCCAATCTGATTTTTTTTATTGGCTGCGCCCGAGCCGATAAACAAAAAACCCACCCCGACCCTTTAAAACTAATCCCTCAGCTTCCCCCACCCTCCTGACCCCCCCCCCCAAGACCTGCCAAATTAATTAAATACAACCCTCCACCCTCCTGACCCCTCCACGACCTGCCAAAAGTCCCTGGTGGTCCAGCGGGGGTCCAGGAGTGATCTCCTGGACTTGGGCCGTCGGCTGCCAGCAATCAAAATGGCGCTGACGATCCTTTGCCCTTACTACCAGTATGTTCACAGGGGCTACCGCTGCCATTGGTCGACCCCAGTGACATATTAAAGGCAAAGGGCCGTCAGCGCCATTTGATTGCTGGCAGCCGACGGCCCAAGTCCAGGAGATCGCTCCCAGACCGCTCCTGGACCCTCAGCTGGACCACCAGGGACTTTTGGCAGGTCTTGGGGTGGGGGGGGTCAGGAGGGTTGGGGGGTTTTGTTAGATTTTAATTTTTTTTTATATTCGCTCCATAAGACGCAGACATTTTTCCCCCCACTTTTGGGGGAAAAAAGTGCGTCTTATGGAGCGAAAAATACGGTAATTATTTGCCCTATAAGACTACCCCCGACTTTTGAGAAGATTTTCAGGGGTTAAAAACTCGTCTTATACGCCGGAAAATACGGTATTTCTATATGATCTGTGATCTTGATCTTTAGAATAGTTTCCACTATTTTTCCTGGCACTGAAGTCAGGCTCACTGGTCTATAGTTTCCCAGATCACACCTGGACCCCTTTTTAAATATTGGAGTTACATTGGCCACCCTCCAGTCTTAAGGTACAATGGATGATTTGAATGATAGGTTACAAATTTTAACTAATAGGTCTGAAATTTTATTTTTTAGTTTTCAGAAACCTGGGGTGCATACCATCCAGGTGATTTGCTACTCTTTAGTTGTCAATCTGGCCTACTACATCTTCCAGGCTCACAGTGATCTGGCTCAGTTCATCTGACTAATCACCCTTGAAAGCAGTCTCCGAAACTGGTATCTCACCAATGTCCTCATTAGTAAACAGAGAAGTAAAAAATGAATTTAGACATTCTGCAATGATCTTATCTTCCCTAAGATCTCCTTTAACCCCTCGGTCATCTAACAACCCAGCCAACTCCCTTGCAGGTTTCCTGCTTCGCGCATATTTATTTATTTGTTTTTATATAGACATTCGATCTGAGTGATCACATCGGTTTACATTCAGGTACTGTAGGTATTTATCCCCAGAGGGCTTACAATCTAAGTTTTGTACCTGAGGCAATGGAGGGTAAAAAATTTAAAAAGTTTGAGTTTTTGCCTGTACAGCCAACTTCATTTCAAATTCTCTTAGCCTGTCTTATCAATGTTTTTTACACTTAATTTGACAATGCTTATGCTTTTTCCTATTTTCTTCAGATGGATCCTTCTTCCAATTTTTGAAGGATATTTTTTGGCTAAAATAGCCTCTTTCCTGGCGTGTAGCCAGATGGACTCAGTACAAATGGGATAGTATCCGCGTGCTAGCAGTTGGAGACGGATCTGACGTCAGCACGGGGTATATAGCCCCACAGGAAGCGTAGCTATTCAGTAATTTCCGCCTCCAAAGCAGTTTGGAGTGCCTGCACGCTAGTTGAGCGTGCTTTCCAAGACTACTTTAATTTTTCTCTTTTTCTTACCATTCTAGATTCTACGTTTTTCCTCTCTTCAACCTTAGAGCCCCGCGCTCCTGTGGTAGATACCCGAGGGTTCCTCCCCCAGTTGAGCTCCCAGGGTGATTGCCGTGCTCCCCCGGCGGTGGAAGTCCTCGGTCCTGCCGAAGCGCGGCAGTGATACAGCCCCCGGGCAAGGTTCGGGTGCGGCATACGAGGCCCTCGGTCCCGGCGTGGACGAGGTAGCGGGTGCATATCCTCAACTGCGGCGGTGAGGAGGTCCCTCCCCCTGCAGCCGGAGCCCGCCTGAGTTCCAACCGGGAAGCGCCGAAGCTGGTACAGAGTACATCTCTTCCTACGGGTCTCCGAAGCGCGGAGGATTGGCGGCGTGGCACGCCGTGGAGGACGCCATTTTGGGGCCTTGTTCAGGTATTCCACGCCCGTAATAGGCGCGGCTTTCTTCCTCCTTGGTTACTGTGAATGCAACTGAGCGTATATCGCTAGCCGCATATTGCTGAGAGCCTTTTGAAGGCCATTGAGCGTATATTGCTGACTGCATATTGCTGAAAGCCTACTGAAGGCCATTGAGCGTATATTGCTGACTGCATATTACTGAAAGCCTATTGCATGCCATTGAGCGTATATTGCTGATTGCATATTGCTGAAAGCCTATTGAATGCTATTAGGCATATATTGCTAACTGCATATTGCTAAGTGCTTATTGCATACCATTGCGCGGGTCTCTTGGCCGCCTATTGCTGAGCACACATTGAGCGCCTGTTGTGTTACGCACCTATTGCTGCCGCATACTATTATTAAGCGCCTGTTGTATTAAGCGCCTTTTTGCTGCCGCATACTATTATTGAGCGCCTGTTGTATTACGCGCCTTTTTGCTGCCGCATACTATTCTTGAGCGCCGGTTGTTCAATGGATCAGAACACAGCAGCGTCTTCGGCGGCGCCGCCTGCTTCAGGAATTACTGCCCTTGGCCTCTGCTCTGCATGCCAGCTTAGGGCCACGCGCAGTGATGAGCCAGACTCCCTATGTGCTCAATGTGAGGAGGCCGTGCGACCCTCAGGCCAGGACCGGTCTCAGCCACGGTTTGTTGACAGTTCCCCAGGTGCTACCCCGGATTTAGGGAGCGGTCTCGAACAATCAGGACTCCCGGGGGATCTTGTACCCCGGCGATTCGAGGCGGCTTCAATTTCCTGGGTGGATCTCTTTAAGGGGATTCATGCCTTCGTACAGATGCAAACGGCTTCCCGTCCAGGCCCTGCGGCTTCGGCTGTTCCTGTGGTCCCTGTGGTGGCTGCGGCGGCTGCTGCTGCGGTGGCGGCCCCTGCGGATCCTGTTCCTGGTCCCTCGCACTCTTATCGTGAGCAGGACCTCCTGCTGTTGGATAGTCCAGATCAATCAGACCAGGAGGTTTCACCGGACGAGTCCGAGCTCCCGGACAAGGGGGACCTCCCCCCGGGGATTGCGCCATATAGAACCATGAGGCGGTTCTTCCCTAAGGAGGACCTCTCCGACCTGGTGTCTCAATGCCTGGCGGAGTTGGATATTACAGGTCCTAGCGCTTCGGTACCCTCTGCGCAGAACCCCCTGCTGGAAGGTCTTCGTCCTACAGCCCGCCACTTTCCATTCTTGCAAGCGGCACAACAATTGATCGATTTGGAATGGGCGGCTCCGGCGGCTTCTTTTAAAGGGGGCCGGGCCCTAAGGGGCATGTACCCATTGGCACGGGCTCTCCAGGACCTGCTGGCGTGCCCTCAGGTGGACGCCTTGATTAGCGCGGTGGTCAAGCGCACTACCATTCCTGTTGAAGGGGGGACGGCCCTCAAGGAACCTCATGACCGGCGGATGGACGCCATTCTAAAACAGACCTTTGAAGTTACAGCTCTTTCTTTACGGATTGCGGCCTGCTGCACAGTGGTGACACGTGCTTGTTTGTCACAGGTCAGAAACAACGCTCCGGCGGCTGACATGGAGTCAGCTCTTTCATTCCTCACGGATGCAGCATCAGATTTGGTCAGGACAACAGCTAAGGGGATTTTGTCCTCCATAGCCGCCAGGAGGCAGCTATGGATCCGGAAATGGTCAGCTGATGTGCCTTCCAAGACACGCCTCACCAGATTGCCCTTTAAGGGCTCCTTGCTGTTTGGCAGTGACCTTGATAGACTGGCCAGTACTTGGGGTGCCTCCCCTGTGCCTAGACTGCCGGAAGATCGGTCCAGAAGGGGCCAGCGCACCTTTCCAAGGCCCTCCAGGGGCAGGAGTTCACAGCGCTTTGTTCTTTACAGGGGTCGATATCTATCAGGCACCACGTTCTCAAGCCGGGGGGCTGGTCCGGGCTCGGGGCCCGGCCGCGCCCCACAATGAGAATTCGCCGATTCATCCGGGGGATGGAGCCATAGGGGGCAGGTTGATCCTCTTCTACCCCAGATGGGTCGAGATCACGTCGGACCAGTGGGTCCTCGCCGTTATCAGGGAAGGATATTATCTGGACTTTCATCATCTCCTTCCGGACAAGTTTGTGGAATCTTCATGTCCCATACACAAGAAGGCAGCATTGGAAGCTACCTTGGCGAGGCTCCTGTCCTTGAAAGCCATCATCCCAGTACCTGCCTGGGAAGTGAATTCTGGACACTATTCCATTTATTTCATGGTACCCAAGAAAGAGGGTACCTTTCGGCCTGTCCTGGACCTCAAGTCAGTCAATCGATACTTACGGGTCCCAAGGTTTCGCATGGAGACTCTGCGCTCCGTCAAGGCCGCAGTACAGCCCGGAGAATTCCTCACGGCATTAGACCTGTCAGAGGCATACCTGCATATCCCGATCCATCCGGATCATCAGCGCTACCTACGCTTCCAAGGTTCTAGGACGCCACTTCCAGTTTCGGACTCTGCCCTTCGGGTTGGCCACGTCTCCACGGACATTCACCAAGGTGGTCGTAGTGGTAGCAGCGGCGCCCAGGAGGGAAGGAATTCTGGTCCATCCATACCTGGACGACTGGCTGATCAGGGCGAAATCTCGAGAGGAGAGCCTTCGGACGACCGACAGGGTAATCGCCCTTCTGGAAAGCTTGGGCTGGGTAATCAACCTCAGCAAGAGCTGCCTACAGCCGTCCCAGTCCCTGGAATATCTGGGAGTACAGTTCGACACCCGGGCAGACACAGTCAGTCTCACTACCAAGAGACAGTTGAAACTTCAGCGTATCCAGTATTTGATGGGAGCCAGTCGGCCCACAGCCTGGGATTATCTGCAGGTTCTTGGTCTCATGGCATCCACCCTGGAAGTGGTACCCCGGGCGCTGGCCCATATGAGACCTCTACAACACTCCCTGCTCTCTCGCTGGAGCCCCCGTCTACGGAACTATTCCACACGCCTTCCTCTGCCAGCCAGAGTGCGGACCCAGTTGCGGTGGTGGGTGCGGTCCAACCACGTGAGCAGAGGGTTGAAGATGTGCTCACCACAGATGCCAGCCTGAGCGGCTGGGGAGCACACTGCGAAGAACTCACCGCACAAGGGCGGTGGAACACAGAAGAATCAGCGTGGAATATCAACCGTCTCGAGGCCCGGGCAGTCCGATTGGCATGCCTTCGATTTGCTCACAGACTGAAGAACAGAGCAGTCAGAGTGATGTCCGACAACGCCACCACGGTGGTATACATCAACCGACAGGGCGGAACCAGAAGCCGACAGGTATCTCTGGAGATCGCCCCACTGATGACATGGGCAGAGGCGAATCTTCAGGACATCTCCGCCGTCCACATTGCCGGGAAGGACAATACTACAGCAGACTTCCTCAGCAGAGAAAGCCTAAATCCGGGAGAGTGGCAGCTGTCACCCACAGCCTTCCAGATGATTGTGGATCACTGGGGGATTCCGGACATGGATTTACTGGCGGACAAGTCCAATGCTCAAGTACCCAGATACTTCAGCCGCAAGCGTGACCCGTTCTCACACGGAATCGATGCCCTGGTTCAGCTATGGCCTCCAGGGACTCTACTGTACGCCTTTCCTCCGTGGCCTCTGCTAGGCGCTATCATCCGCAAGATTCAGACACCGGGGCCTAGTTCTAGTGGCGCCAGACTGGCCAAGAAGGCCCTGGTACACGGACATGAGAAGACTACTGGCAGGGGAGCCTCTTCCCCTGCCTCCTCTCCGGGACCTTCTACGTCAAGGTCCCATTCTTCACGAGGATCCAGCTCAATTCTCTCTTACGGTATGGCCCTTGAGAGGGCTAGATTGAAGAAAAGGGGTTACTCAGACCCCGTGATTGATACCCTCCTCCGAGCTTGCAAGTTTTCCACATCCCTCACATATATCCAGATCTGGAGAATATTTGAAGCATGGTGCGACACTCATGGCACCAATCCACATACGCCTACAATTCCTATGGTGTTGGATTTCTTGCAAGAAGGACTTCAGAAGGGTCTCTCCCTCAGCTCCATTAAGGTTCAGGTGGCTGCACTGTCGTGCTATGGTCCCAGGAGGGATGGCAAGACCATTGCCAGGCACCCAGATGTTGCTCGCTTCCTGCACGGAGTTAAGCATATTCGGCCGCCACTGAAGTGGTCTGTGCCCTTATGGAACCTCAACCTTGTATTGGATTTCCTCACGGGATCCACCTTCCGACCCCTTCGGGGTCTATCTCTCCGGTCGCTAACATTGAAGTTGACATTCTTGCTGGCTATCTGTTCAGCATGCTTCAGAGCTACAAGCACTGTCCTGCCGTGATCCCTTCCTCAGAATCACTCCGGAGGCTATCCATCTTCGTACGGTTCCCTCCTTTCTGCCTAAGGTGGTTTCACAGTTTCATCTTAACCAAACCATATCCTTGCCTACCACGGCGGGTTTGAAGAAATCTGAAGGGCGTTTATTACGCCATCTCGACATTGGCAGATTGCTGCCCAGATATCTGGAAGTGACACTAGAGGTACGAAAGACGGACCATCTGTTCGTCTTGCACAGCGGTAAGAGACAAGGTGAAGCGGCCTCTCGGCCCACCATCGCCCGCTGGATTAAAGAAGTTATCCGAGCAGCTTACATGGAGGCTGGGAAGTCTCCGCCTCTACAAGTCAAGGCTCATTCTACCAGAGCTCAAGCGGCATCCTGGGCGGAATCCAGGATGCTATCGCCTGCAGAAATATGTAAAGCGGCGACATGGTCCTCCCTCCATACCTTTTCCAGATTCTACCGTCTGGATGTCCAGGCCAGGGAGGACTCCGCTTTTGCCAGGGCGGTCTTACATGGTCCTCAGGCAGCCTCCCGCCCAGGTGGGGAGTAAAGCTTTGGTACATCCCATTTGTACTGAGTCCATCTGGCTACACGCCAGGAAATGTTGAGATTACTACCTGATAATCTCCTTTTCCTTAGTGTAGACAGATGGACTCAGCATCCCGCCCAGCTGCCTGCGTACATGGGTTTCCCCGATGCAAGGTAAGCCAGGTCATCTCTTGCTATATGAGAGTACACTATACCAGGTGTCAACGCCTTCCGGTTCGGACTGCTGGCGGTCTCCAGCTCCTATCAATCGGTCAGGGGAATCCTTTTTTCACTGAGCGTCAGTACACACATCTATAACAGCTTTTGCAAGGAAGATTACTGAATAGCTACGCTTCCTGTGGGGCTATATACCCCGTGCTGACGTCAGATCCGTCTCCAACTGCTAGCACGCGGATACTATCCCATTTGTACTGAGTCCATCTGTCTACACTAAGGAAAAGGAGATTATCAGGTGGTAATCTCAACATTTCTCCTCACCTTTTAAACATACCGGTAATCATATTGCCTTCCTTCCACTTTTCTTAATGTGTAGAGTACATCTAGATTGTGCTTCTAAGATTGTTTAAAAATACAATGTCCATACCTGTTGCACACTTTTATCCTTTGCAGCTGCACCTTTCAGTATTTTTCTAACTATTTTCCTTATTTTATCAAACTTTCCCTTTTGAAAATTTAGTGTTATAGCTACAGATTTACATATTGTTCCCCCTTCAGTCATTCAAATTTGATCATATCACTATTGCCAAGTGGCCCCACCACTGTTACCGTTCTCACCAAATCCTGCATTCCACTAAGAATTAGATATAAAATAGCTCCCTCTTTCATTGGTTCCAGAATCAGTTGCTCAATGAAGCACTCATTTATTCCATCCAGAAACTTTCTCTAGCATGTCCTGATCTTACATTTACCTAGTCAATATTGAAATCTCCCATTATTACTGTACTGCCAAATTGATTAGCTTCCCTGATTTCTCTTAGCACTTTATCATCTTTCTAATCATTTTGGCCAGGTGGATGGTAATATACTCCTATCACTATACTCTTACCCAACACACATGGGATTTATATCCCAGATAGTCTACTAAGCATTTAGTCTTTTATAAGAGCTTTATTCTATTGGACTGTATGCCGTCCCAGACATAGTGTCATACCCTCACCAAGTTGATGCACCCTATCATTGCAATGTAATTTGTACCCTGATTATAGCGCTGTCCCATCGGTTATCCTCCTTCCACTAGGTCTCTGAGATGCCAGTTATGTCTATCTCCTCATTCACTGCTATACACTCTTAACTCTCCAATCTTACTTCTTAGACTTCTGGCATTGGCATACAGACATTTCAAATTGTCTCTCTTGTTTGTATTAACAACCTGATGAAGATATCTCTCGTCCTGGTAGCATCTAGAAAGCCTTCCACTAGAAAGATGTATAGACTGACATGGAGGAGGTTTTCCATGTGGTGTGAGCAGAAAGCCCTAGATCTGTTCTCCTGCCCCACACAAAGTGCTTGTCTACCTTCTATACCTATCTGTGGCTTGCTTAAAGACCACCTCAGTTAGGGTCCATCTTAGTGCGATTGGCGCTTACCACCAAAGTGTACATGGTATGCCCTTCTCTGTACAGCTTATAGTTGTACTTTTTAATGCAAGATCTGCTTTAGTTGAAACCTCCCATAAGGTCGTCTTCTGCTGTGTCTTGGGACCTCGATGTGGTTTTAGCTCCACTGATGAAAGCTCCATTTGAGCCACTGCACTCATGTGACCTGATGTACCTGACCTGGAAGGTCATATTTTTGGTGGCAGTCACTTCAGCACACCAGGGTCAGTGAGCTCCAGGGCCTTAGTGACTTATCCACCTTATACTAAGTTTTATCATGACAGGATGGTCTTGAATACACACTCTTAAGTTCCTGCCTAATGTGGTGACTGATTTCCACCTTTATCAGTCAAACGTCCTGGCAATTTTGCTTCCCAGTCCCCATTCTCACAAGGCGAACAAGCCCTGCACAGTTTGGACTGCAAGCAAACAGCCTTCTATCTGGAGTGGAAAGAATCCCATAGACAGCCCACCCAACGTTTTCTTTCTTTTGATAAGAATTGGTTGGATGTTGCCGTTGCCAAATAGACACTATCCATTTGGCTAACAGATTGCATCTTCTGTTAAGATGCAGTTCTGCCAGGGCATGAGGATCATGTCAAGGCTCATTCTGTCAGTGCCATGGCAGCATCAGTGGCCCACTTGCGAGCAGTTCCTGTGGAGATCTGCAAGGCTGTGACATGGAGTTCTCTCCACACATTCATATATCATTACTGTCTAGGGATGGCCACAGCAGTAGGTTCAGCCATTCTGTCCTCAGGAACCTGATTGAGATGCAGAACCCAACTCTCCCAACCAAGGGCCTGTTTGGGTTCAGGCTGTCTCCCCCTCTGTTACCTACAGCACTGGTGGTGTTGTACCCGTTGGCACCTGGTTAGGTTCTGTTGGTCCCCTTTTGTGTTGGGGAGCAATCTGTAGTTTGGGATTCACCCATGAGGACTATCATCCTGCTTGTCCTTGGAGAAAGCAAAGTTTCTTACCTGTAACAGGTGTTCTCCAAGGACAGCAGGATGTTAGGCCTCACGAAACCCGCCCACTATCCCGCGGAGTTGGGTTTCTCCTATTTTTATTTTTCATCATAATTCTGTGTTACGAGACTGAAGAGGGACCTCACGTGGACATGTGGTATAGGGCATACTGAGCATGCTCAGTGTGCCTAGTCAGTTTCTAGAAACTTTGACATAAGTTTTCCACATGGGGCTCCATCTGATTCACCCATGTGTGAGGACTAACATCCTGCCGTCCTTGGAGAACACCTGTTACAGGTAAGCAACTCTACCGAAAGTGGTATCTACATTTCAGCTCAACCAGACAGTTTTTCTGCCTTTCTTCAAAAAGGAATCATCCAAATAAATCTTTAAGGAGCTATGCCTGGTTGAATGTTTGCAGGGTTCCTCTACAATATTTAAAGGTGACTAACCCCCTTAGAAAATCTGACCATTTGTTCATCTTTTTCAGTGGAAAGGGGAGGCAGCTGCAAAGTCTTCCAATAGCCTGCTAGATCAAGGAAGCTATCGACTCAACATAAATTGTTAAAGGGTTCCTAGTTCCCGGAGGTCTAAGGCAGTGGCGTAGCCAGAATTGATTTTTTTTTGGGTGGGCACAAGGTTAACATGGGTAGGCTGTAGGCATGCAGGTCTGAGACCTGCATGGGAGGAAGACTAAGAACCAATGTCAGGAAGTATTTCTTCCCTGAAAGGGTGGTGGATGCCTAGAATGCCCTTCCGGAGGAAGTGGTGAAGTCTAAAACTGTGAACGACTTCAAAGGGGCATGGGATAAACACTGTGGATCCATCAAGTCTAGAGGGCGTGAATAAAGTGGAGACATTCAAACACTGCACAGAGCGGCAGTAGCCACAGCGGCATTCAAACACTGCACGGAGCGGCAGTAGCCACAGAGGTGTTCACGGAGCGGGATGCCAGTGGCCAGTAGTTGGTGTTCCACCTTCACGGAGCGGAAGGATGGAGGGCTGCTATTTCCAAAAAAAAACCAAAACAAAAAATAAAAACAGGGGTGGGTAAGAGTATGGGGCAAGGGGGTGGCCTGCTTTATTGCAGCGGTTGCTACCCCCAATTGAGCTGGATGTCACTTGGATGCAGATTCAAAGCTGCTCTCTAAATTGGGTGGAGGGGAATTAGGGCTGGAGGGTACTGGAAGCCAATAGTAACAGGTGGGAGAGAAAAAGGGGAAAAAAATGGATAAAGTGCGTAGCTTGCTGGGCAGACTCGATGGGCCATTTGGTCATCTTCTGCTGTCATTTCTATGTTTCTAGTTGTATTCTTATTGATAAATAAAGCCATATACTGTTCCCTACAATGGTTTTCTAAGTTTGCAACAGCCATTATGCATCATGTATGAAACTTTAAAATTTACCTCTATTTCAAGCACTTACCAGCATTAAAAATTCCTTATTAATCTGAATTTATTTTATATTTATTGTAGTTTATAAATGCCCAAGCATATAATGTAAAAAGCAAAGAAAACCATCAGATCCAATCATGTAATAAAACAAAAATTAATGTATTCTTTCATGAATGATCTTTTCAGAAAGCCAGAAATCTTCATAAATACAATAAAATATAATTCATCATCAGAACAGGTACAGAGCAGAGCTAGGACAATTCACATTACAACTAACACACAAAAAAAAAATGTCACCGCAGCAAAAATATCCCTCCACTGCTATTTTGTGAAGTAACACAAACTCCTGCAAAGATAGACATCTAGAACCTTGCCATACAGTCACAGCACGAACTCTCAGGACTCAAATAAGAGCAACCTTATGAAAAAGCAGCAATGCAAATACTACACCAGGCCCTAGAACATTAATACATCACCTACTGGAATAACAGAACAAGTTGGACTACTACTGCAGAGAAACTACACGCTAGCAGAAATACTGCATTTCAGTCACACAAAGGCAAAACAGAGACTGACCCTTACCAAATATACAGGCCGATTCAGTACAGTGTGCTCAGAGCGCACAGTTAGCCTTTGTTTAGACGCATGTTTTCCACGTGCTATTATTACCCCTTATACAGTAAGGGGTAATATCACATGGAAAACACGCGTCCAACCCTCCAGAAACTAATAGCACCCTCAACATGCAAATGCATATTGATGAGCCTATTTGTCCCGGCCAATACAGAAAGTAAAATGTGCAGCCAAGCCGCACATTTTACTCTCAGAAATAAACACATGCCCAAACGCAGGCGTTAATTTCAGCCAGCACCGGGAAAGACTACAGAAAAGCAGAAAAAACTACTTTTCTGTACACCCTCCGATTTAATATCAAAGCGATATTAAGTCGGAGGCCCCAAAAATAAAAAAAAATCTGCCTGAGGGTTGGAAAACGGGCGTTCAGTTTTGCCAGTGTC
Source organism: Rhinatrema bivittatum (assembly GCF_901001135.1). NCBI lineage: Eukaryota > Metazoa > Chordata > Amphibia > Gymnophiona > Rhinatrematidae > Rhinatrema > Rhinatrema bivittatum. The sequence continues at coordinate 415,841,266 of NC_042617.1, forward strand.
TATTTTCCAAACCCGTGGTTGTCAGTTGGTTCGACAACCGATGTTGATAGCCGCTGCTTCTGCCAATAAGGCACTAGGGATGCGCTAGTGTCCCTAGCGCCTCCTTATTAGCGTGGGCCCTCATTTGCATACAGAATCGCGCGCCCAGGAGAGTGGCTTGGGCGCTTGCCTCGGAGTGCCGGCTCTCTCGCACATTTTACTGAATCGGCCCGATAGAAAGAAACAAGAGACTATAAATTAGAAACAAACATGCAGATAAAACCAAATTAGCCTGAGAAACTAGTCTCTGAACAGTGGAATACTGAAGAAAGAGCAAACTACAAAAATATAAGAAATGCACATACCCAAAGATTGCATATTTAAATTGCTACCATCTCAAAATAACTTTTTTTTTTTTAACCTTTATTGCCTGATCTTTGAATTTTCTAATCAATTGGTCCTGGTCTCTTTTTCCTATTTTCCCTTGTCGCTCATGTCCTTATTCCTTTTCAATGTCTCTTCTGCTACTGTCATCTTCCATTCCATGCAAACACACATACCCGCGCTTTCTCTCACAGACTCCCTCACACACACTCAAGCTCTCACTCTCATATGCTCTTCCCCACACAAGCTCACATTCGTTGCAGACACACACACAAGCTCTCACGTCTCAACCCTCCCCAGGCTCCCATTCTTATGCACATCTAGGCACCCATTCTCACCCACACATGCATACATTCAAGCTCCCATTCTCACACATTCAAGCCCATGCTCAGCTTCCGCCCCCCCAAAGCAGGAAGATTGGGCCATACGGCAGCAGGAGAAGCCGCAAGTGGAACCTAACCAGCTGCTGACCCACAGCCTCTCCTGCCACCAGCCCTCCGCTTCCCCATGTGTGCCGCTCCGTGGCCATGCAAATGCACGGAATGGCACACCCAGTCGCGCCGGGCCTGGGTCCTCCTCTTTGTCATTGCGGGGATGGGATCCCGCAAAGGCCTTGCAGTTCTGGCGCTTCTCTTCCTGTTCCAGTTGGGTGGGCAACTGCCCACCCGTGTCTATGCCACTGGTCTAAGGGCTCATTCAACCAGGGTAGAACATTGATTGGTGTCCCCAATGGAGGATAGGGGTTACCACTGCCTCCTCGTATTTCTTCATGAAAAATTACTATCTGGATGTTTTGAGCCAGAAAAATGCCTCATTTTCCTTGGTGTGTAGAGAGGGGGCTAGCCACTTCCTACCTAGTCTGAAAGATGGCTTTGGTACATCCCACTTGTTTGGACAGGTCTAACAAGATGTTGAGGTAGGAGAAATTTTGTCTTTTACGATAACTTCCTTGAGTGCTGCTTGACCAGTCCAGGACCCTCCCAGACTGGGGAATGATTCTTCTGTTCTTTGCTATACAGGATTGCAATAATTGGGGTTTTCTGCCATTGAGTACAGTTCTCTTGCTGTTGAGTTTGTCCATTTTCAGTTGAGGTGTTTGATCTCCTGAGGTTTCAAGGGATCCAAGTTAAATGCTCTCCTTGGAAGCTCCTTGGTTAAAAGCAGGTGGGGGGGGGGGGGGTGTTAAGGAGGATTTGTTATACTGGCAAGCAGATATCAGCATGGGACCTTATATGGGAGTATCAACAAACAACCTGTTCTCTCCATCTGCTGGTAGGAAAGCATAAATCCATTTGTCTGAACTGGTCTGGCAGTACTCATGAAAAGGAATTTGTCAAGTAAGAGCACATTTCTCCTTATTAAACCATAATCCCTGATGCTTTGAGTAGTAAACTAATACGAATTGTGTATCAAATTGGCAACACTGAAACGGAGTAATTCAAAAGTTGTAACCAATTTTTATTTTTTCTTCTTCCAGGAGAATTAATGACAATTGCTAGATGGATGAGGGAATTTATTGCAAACCATCCGGATTACCAGAAGGATAGTGTAATCACAGACAAAATTAATTATGACCTTCTTATGAAATGCAACAATATTGCAAATGAGTTAACTGAATGCCCAGAGTTATTTGGACCCGGATGTGACAAAATAAAACTCAGTGGCAATAAAATGGCTTCTTTAAATGATACATTATAAAGTACAAAAGGAATTAGCTGTTAATTCCACTACATTTCTTGATGAAAGACCAAACAGATAATATTGCACTACAGAACCAATTAGCCTAAATATACATTTAAAGCTTTATTGTTCTTGATGTGACTCTTTTTGCGTGTTAGTGAGTTTTGGCTACTGGGATCCAGGGACCACTTAAGGGCAACAAAATGATTCTCTGCATTGTCTTCCTCTCCCACTGGTTTGAATTGTGTACAGCTTTCTGCCTTGGTTTGTGGGGAAGCCTTATTCCTAGAACAGCGGTGGGGTGGGGTCTTATTTTCACTTCTCTTGTGGACATTCTATGGAAAACCAACCTATTGTGTTAGGACTAAACAGTTTGACCGCTGATGACATGTAAAATCCAATGCTCTGAGGCAACATGATTAAAATTGGCTTTCTTCTCCATTTTAAAATGCCTTTCTGGATACTTGTCTCTTCTTTTTATAAAGGCAAAGTTTGGACCCAAGTAAGGAGACACCTGCTTATATAGACATATTCCTGTTGGTTTATACAGTGTATATGTACATAGTGAAATATAAATAGTGAAATATTTAACAATGTATTTTTAATAACTTTTTATCTGAAGGTTGTGAAACAAGCTTGTAAAATTTTTTTCTATGCTTACTTGGAAAAAATCAGTCTAATACAAATGTAGAATATTGATATTTGTATATCAGATGCATTTTAAACATTGAACCTTCATTGTATTTTATTCTCTAGAATGTTTTATGATTGTACACTGTAAAACTTGGGACCTGATTCACTGTGCATGATTCTCTTCTATATTTTTAAAATGTGCCCATAGTCAGATGGAAAATGAGCAGTAGATCTATATTTTTCTGTTTTTTTTTTCCTTTACATAGGTTGTTTATTCCCTTAGCTGAAAGCAGTTATTTTCTTAAGTAGGAAAGGTGAGCTGTTTTGAACTGGCAACATCTAGGGGTAGGCTTGACTTGCATTCCATTCTTCGACACAGGATTTTATTCCCATAATTGACTCATCACATTGTACACAGTTTTGACAGAAAATAAAGCTTTGTTTGACATGAAGCATTTTACAACTAAAATTTAAAATGTCATTACTTTGGTTTCGGTTTATGTTGTGAAACATTTCTAGTAGCTTTAATACAGATTTCTGTAAATAAAACAAAATGCTGCAGAGGAGGAAAATTAGAGGAAATTGACTGCTTTTACTGTGTGCAGTATGAGTCGCTAAAAAGGTACAGGCCAGACCTTGCATCTCTTAGCATACTTTTTCTGTTTTAAATTTAAACATATCTTTTGCATTTATGGTATATTGAAAAATACTGTTCATTTAAAAGAACTTTTGTTGAATATTGTGATATTGGACGTTGCATTTGAGTAAAACTATGCAAATGCTTTTTCCTAAAAAAAAAAAAAAAAAAATTAAACTAAATTGTAAAGCTCATGCACTAACAATTCGTGTTAGTTTTGATAATTTATTATAATCACCAGACCTCACCAATTCTAAATATCGCCAGAGCAAAAGTAGCAAACTCTAACCGGTTACCCCAAAATCTCAGAGCAGAACATCTTTGCTTTTGTATTGGCAGACTGCTAATTGTAATCTCACGTTTATATCCCACCTTACTTCTGTTGCTCAGATCAGAGCTTCCCAAGTTTATAGCAGTGAGACCCCACTTTAGTACTTGGAAAGTCACATGACTCCAGAGGACAGCTTAAACCACAGTAACAGAGATGCAGTCCTCCTCAAGCAGTCATTCTCAACCTCATCGTACTCTAGCTGATCCTTTCTCAACATCCTCCTCCAGCAGACCATTTCTTAGCCTCTCTCCTTCAGCTGATTCCCTCTGACATCCCCAACTTCTCTCACCTTCCCAGTCCACCCTTTCTCTCACATTATTCAGTACTTTTTGCATCACCTCAGCTGATCCTCACACCCATGCTCTTCTTATAACCCACAACTGATGCTCTCTCATCACCTCCCAACCTTGTCAACTCCTCATTTTAATCCTTCTCACATCCTCCCTAGCTGATCCTATCTCACCCCCTAGCTCCTCTTACATCCTTCAGCCAATCTTACATTCTCTCTTACCCTCCACAGCAATTCCTCTCCAGCTGATCAGACCTCTCCTGCATTTGATCCCTTACTTCAAACAGCTCCTTCTCCAAATATCCCTCTGGCCAGGGCCCACAATAACAATTTTCTATTAATCCCTGGGCCAAAGGTAGATGACAAATGGTGAGAATAGAAAGCTGGATAATGACTGGGTAATATTTTTCTTTCATGTAGACTTAATAGTTTGTGAGGAAAGAGGAACCATGGCAATCTTCTCTGGTCCATGCACACTAAGCCCTCTCTTCCACTCATGGCTGATTCCAAGCCCAATGGTAATCTGCATGAGGCAGCATTATTAGTAATGAAAGTCAGTGTGGAACCTATGAGTTGGTGCAAGCCTTGCAGCAGCCCCATCCCCTCTCTCACAAGCTTCCTGTTACCACAGAAACTCATGCAAGGCCTGTGACTGACTGCATGCTGTCTTCCACTACTAATGCTGCCACTTCTGGCTTGTGAAGAGTGCTGCCATTTGAGACACTTGTGACCTCTAGCTGACTGTTTTGTGACCCCATTTGGGGTCCCGACCCATAATTTGGGAAGCAGTGGCTTAGGTGGATAACTTTTTGTTGCAAAAATCATGGAATAGTAAGAAATGTAGTACTGAATTAGGACCCTAATGTGTGTTTTCTTTTAAGATGCTATAAGTACTTTAAGCCTTCAAACCATAAATGTGTGGCTTTTGTTCTGAAGTATTTTTTTTTCCTTTTGGACTACAAAGCTCTTAAATGGATTTTTATGGGGATTTATCAGTGTGTCATAGATCATGTAGATTTTAAAGCTTATGGAAAGAAATCTAATCTGCTTAAGGATTAGTGGAGAAAAATCTCCAAGCAATGAATGCAAGCTTTAATATATAGATATTGTTTCAAAGTGTTGCTTTGGAAGAATAAAGTGCATGTTTTTAAAACATGCTGTTTAGTTCATACTATAAAACGTTCTGTAAGGAAATAGAATGAGTTGCACTAAATAGTTAATTTTATTCAGTAAATTTAACCTGAATTTTGGTCGATTGATAAATTTGACATGTTTTAAAAAGTTGGCATTTGGAATTCATGAAAACTTTGAGTTATATAACATTTTAGCTTCTGTTGCATAATAAAAGTTGGATAGATTGAGTTTACATGTGATTTTTGTTTGCCTCAAGTGAATGTTCATATCTTGCTATGTTTTATTTATAATTAATTCATTGCAGTATAAGTGGGAACAGACAATCAGTACTTTAACCAAGCCTAGAATTGATAGTAATTGTAAAGCCAAAGTAGTAGGGTAGATAGGCCATAATGGTCTTTTTCTGCCTGTTTCTATTTTTCTAACTTAAGAGCATTATTTGTGACTCAGTGCCATGCCTGTGGGTAACACAAGCTCCATGCATATACATCTTAGTTATTGCAAGAGTGGGTTAAGATGTAGTTTTTGGGGAGCAGAGGGGGGAAGTGGTGCATCCTGTTTGCTTTGCCACATCTTTGACTGGTGAAGTCTGTTTCTGTAGCACTCCCATCAAGACTTATGTTCTGGGTTTGCCTGCATGCTGCTACCTCCTTCCTGTTACTATTTTTAGTTTGATAAGGAATAATTCACAGACACCAATTTAATAATTTTTTAATAAGCAGATTGGTAACATTTAATTTGCTATATCTTTTTAATGTTTCTTTAAATATACACTTAGAATATACAATAAAGTATATAATTCCTTATCTTATCTCTCTCTCTGGATTTTTTCAGAGAAATAAAGAACAAATGCAGAGTACATTTCCCAGATCTCTATAATTACATTGTAAATATTTGATAATATTGTAAGTTGTAGCTGGCCCAGGCTATTGATACTCACAGTGGGAAGGGTAACACTGTGATGATGTCTTTTGGGTGTGTGTGTCTCTCTCTCTCTGCCTCCAAATTGATGATAATGTTGCACCCTGTTGTATAGCTTCCCAAGTGCAATCAAGGACAAATGTTCTTTTCTGATTGGTCATAGATTGAAGCTCTTTTCCTCAAATATGTTTTTGTACCAGAATAACCAAGTTCTCTTTGTCATATATGGTTTTGTGCCAGAATAGCCCCAGCCAAATAATCAATTATTAGCATAACTATTCTGTACCATATAGCAACTTATGATGATCTGGGTTATTTCTGACCAACTAATCAATGACTGTATCTATGACTACATCTATGGCTGTTGGACTCCAAATGTAAAATATTTTAGCTCACTCTAAAATTCATTGTCAGTCTTCCAACATTCCAATGTCGAGTATACTGTCTTCAATATGCATTATTTCTGAGCAAATGCAGAGACTGCAAATCTTCAGCCTTTCTGGTTTACTAGTAAGTTTTAGCTGATTTAGTAGTTAATCCACTGTATCAAATACAATATTAAAACAAATAAGGAAATCAAAGATATAATCTCATTATCCCACATCTCACTCAAATAATTCCATGAGAACTCATCAGTGAACAAGGAATCCCATACTAAAGTACACAGCACAATTATGCATTCTTATAAAACTTCCATTGTAAAGGGAAATTTGCAAGCATAACTGAAAGCTGCAATGTCTTTTTATGTACCCAATAGCACATAAACAATAAAATGAAAAAATATAACTTGCACAACACACAATTGAATGAATTAAAAAATCAAAAACATGAGGGGCTGTTGGGGGAAAAATCTGAACAATGAGTCCCACCAAAAGAAATGAACAGGTTTATTTAAGAAAGTGCATGATACTTTCTCATTCTCAATTTGAATAGTATGTTGGACTTGAGTATTATTCAATGTCAAATAAGCAATGTAGTGATGAAGAGCTGTAAAGTTTACAAGGTGATAATATATATCTTCATCCAGTCCTGATGGTAAAGGATGAACAGAAAAAGAAAGTCATTCGTGATGTCCACAGACTGCTTAAAGATAAGAGTAGAAAATACAGTCCCATTGATACGAAGTGAAGTTAGAATTTGAGACTGAGTAGAACACCACGTCATTGGTAAGGTCCATAGCAAATGGAACAGAACTTTGAGTAGTAGTGAAGAAAACAGTTTGTGGTGTAAACAGAAATGTCTAGCACCCAAATAACACACCATAAAATCTTCAGTAGGATTGTATTCTACAGATGCTTCTAAAGAGCATTGAGATGAATTAAGTAAACAAGATAATGACAGATTCAGTAGTTGACCATCAAAACAAGAGAAATGGGGAAAAGATTTACATAAACTTGGATCAATAGGTTGACTCATTCCATGCATTATCAAGAGGTAAAATCCAATTCAAAACATCATGAGGATATACAACCACATTATGTAATCGAATACCAATATTAACTCTAAGATAAATAACAATATGTTCCCCCTGCCATGGAAGCAAACTACCAATTGTACAAACCAGTAAAAGAACAAGAAGGAACACAAACAGTCCACCAATCTAAATTTTCAAGAGCAAACTGAGGAAAATGCTTTCTTGCAAGTTGCATGAGTGAAGGGGGCCAATGACCAAGACAAGCAGTAATTAAAATTTCTTTAAGAATAGTGTTAAGTTCTATTTGTACTTGGCTACAAGCTAATGCCCAAGATACATCTTTAGAAAGTTCATACTCACTTTTAGCAAGCGTATTTTCTTCTCCCAAATGGATGATACAAGACTAGTAGTATCCACAAAAACATTAGATAAACGAGAGGAAGCTTCATTAATATTATATTGGGATCTAAAACATCAGCATTATACCAAGCTGTAGAAGTCATTTGTTACAAAGTACTTCTAAATTAACTGTATTCAGTGTCTAGTACTGTACTAGCACCGCATAAGATAGTATTTAATATGCTACGTTTATGTGGAATAGTTTCATCTGGAGAATAAATAGTTTGAAGAGAAAACCAAGATTTAAGTAATTGAACATGATTAGCAATGAAACTAGAGCAATTTGGATAGGTGTAACTCACTAGAAATAAATGAGGATGTAAATGCCATGTAACAATGATAATCTACGTGATATAAAACGTCCAAGTTCATCATATTTAACTTGGAAATGTGTACTTAAGACAAAAGGTATATCATGGAAGCAACTATCAGTTTCAATATGGTATGCCAGATCATATTGTATAGAATATGGAACACAGTAAACTATCCTTTCATCCAATTGAAATTTATCACGGGCGAACATCTCACTTTGTGAAACAGTACAGTTCTGAAAATGAGTAGTGTTATCATTGTAGATATAATATTGGGGGGAAGGACTACCTAAATATTCACATGTACATTGCCAAGTTAGAGATCCATTTTGTGTTGTAGAATTCCACTTTATTTTCCTATATTGACCATTTTGCAATTTTGACTCATCTGAACAATAAGGATGAAGAGAAACCTCTTCAGCATGAATGTATGATAAAAGGACAAACAACCAGAAAACACAAGATAGACAAAAAATCTTCTTCCAGGAAAGATGCCAGGTAGGCTGGAAAGGTGATCGTAGAGGAGGCTGTCTCACTTTGACATGGGTGCTTCACTCCACACAAGTCTCCATGGATCCATCCTGTAACAGAAAACTCAAGAAAATGTCTTTAATTGTGAGATATGTACCCATTTAAGCTTATCATTGGGTAAAACGATCTGATAAACAACTGTTCAAGGTCCCAACCATTTAGATTCTAAAACATGCTTCTTTTTATGCAAATTAAGGTACATAACCTGCTCACCAACATCCCATCCATCTGATTTGTCTTGATCAGGGCTATTCTTCTTATGTGCCTTTATAATGGATTGCAAAGCCTGATCCATTCGAAACTGCATAGTTTTATCTTGTAAAAGAGTTTTAATATGCTGAATTTATTTATTTTATTTTGTGTTTTTCTATACCAGCATTCTAGATAGGTATCACATCATGCCGGTTTACAATTAACAAAGGGGTGTAAAAAGAAGTTACAATAAGAACATTAACAGGTGTGGCACGAAAACGTTGCAGTTACAATAAAACAGGGAAATATACAACTGGGAGCAGTGAAAAGTTGGTAGGAAATTAACAGAACAAATTTACAAATTTATGGTATTTACTAAGTAATGATATTGTTTATCATGTTAAGGTAAGGTCTGAGAGTCGGTTAATGGTGAGTTAAGGTTCAGTTGGGGTCTGGAAAGGCTTTCTTAAATAACCACGTTTTGAGTCTTTTCCTGAATGTTGAAGGCAGGGTTCCTGTCGCAGATCCAGTGGAATGGAGTTGCATACAGGTGGTCCTGTTGTGGAGAATGCCCTGTCTCTGAAAGTTATATGCTGAGAGGTTTTGGGGTGTGGTACCTGTAGAGATTCTCTATAGGACTCTCTCTGGGTCTGGAGGAGGTATGTTTTCTGAATGTGATTTGTAGGTTAAGCGGAGAGTATTGATGGATAGCTTTTTAGATAGAGGTAATGGACTTATATATGATTCTATAGTGAATTGGCAACCAATGTAGGTCTTTAAGAATTGGAGATATGTGATCTCTTCTCCTTGTGTTTGTCAATATTCTGGCTGCCGTGTTTTGAACCATCTGAAGAGGTTTAGTGTGAGATGAGGGTAGACCTAATAATATAGAGTTGCAATAATCTAACTTAGAGAAGATTATTGCTTGCAGGACTGTTCTGTAGTCGTGAGAGTGAAAAAGTGGTTTTATTCTTTTTAAGCACAGCACAAAAAAGACAAAGTAAAGTAATTTCTACTGCTATGCACACTGATTAAACACGCTATTTTTAGTTGAGTATAAAACCGCATCAGCAAGCCTGACGGCGGCAGTGCAAACCACTTGCCGCCCGGACTACTCGTCACTTGCGGTGTAAAAGTATTTGAAACAATGTATTAAAGGTAGTCTTTAAATGTTCTTTAAATGTCAGCTGGTCCCTGCTATTTTAATTAATGAATCCCCTAGTTGGTCCACTGCCGCCGTCAGGCTTGCTGATGCGGTTTTATACTCAACTAAAAATAGCGTGTTTAATCAGAGTGTGCATAGCAGTAGAAATTACTTTACTTCGTCTTTTTTGTGCTGTGCTTTTGATTATTAAGACGAGTGCCGCAGTTCTTTGTTGGATTGTGTTATCACTTTATTCTTTTTAAGACATGAAGTTTATGAAAGCAGTCCTTGGTAGTTTGGTTAATAAATGATTTTAGGTTTAGCCGATTTATCAATGATAACTCCTAGATCTCTTGAGATGTTTGTAAGTTGGCTGGTGGATTTGTAGTGAAGTTACTGGTTTCCGGGGATATGAGAAGGAGTTCGCTTTTTGAAGAATTTAGGATTAAGTTTAGACTGGATAGGAGGCTGTTGATTTCTAGAAGGCACTTTTCCCAGAATTCTAGAGTTTTTGTGAGGGATTCTTTAAGGGGAATGACGATCTGGACATCATCGGCGTATAGAAAGTGTTTTAGGTTGTTTGGTTAACTGGCAGAGAGGGAGATGGTAAATGTTAAAGAGCGTGGGTGAGAGGGAAGAGCCCTGCATAACTCCTAGAGAGGAAGGATAATGAGATTCTTTGTGTATTTTGACCTTGTAGCCTCTGTTCCCAAGGAATGTTTTGAACCAGGCCAGTGCCATACCTGTTTTGCCGATGTTAGCTAACTGATTTAGGAGGATGGAATGGTTAACCGTATCAAATGCTGCCGAGAGGTCCAGGAGGATCAGTAAGTAGGCATGACCTTTATCGAGGCCCATGATGAGGTAATCTGTCAGGGATATGAGTAGTGATTCAGTACTTAATGATTTTCGGAAGCCATATTGAGTAGGGAACAGGATTTTGTGGTCTTCGAGGTAGTCCGATAATTTTGTGTTAACTAATTTTTCCATTACCTTGACTATGAAAGGGAGATTGGACGAAAGTTGGTAGGATCTTTAGGGTCTAAGTTTGGTTTTTTTAGGAGCTGTTTGGATGCGATTTTTAAAATCTTCTGGATAGATACCTTGGGATAAAGAACAATTGATGATGTCTGCCAGAGCTTTGGAGATGGTGTCTGGGATTAGAAGAAGCAGTTTGGTCGGGATATGGTCAAATGGATGTGATGAGGGTTTCATTTCTTCAGTACTGAGTGGATCTCTGAAGTTGTGATGGGTTTGAATGATTGGAGAGAAATGTCTTTGGGGTGGAGATATGTGCTGGATGGCGCAGAGGTATTAGACTTCAGCTGTGTAAGAAGGTTAGAGATTTTATTGCTGAAGAGGGCCAACTCATCAGCTTTCCCTTGTGCTTGGTCGAGTGGAATGTCAGGTGCATTGATTTGTGTTTAAATTGGATACGTAAGCAAATAGGGCTTTTGAGTCGAAAATAAGGTGATGGATCTTATGAGCATAGAAATCCCTTTTTGTTTTTAATGTAGAGCTCTTGTATCGGTGGAGGGCGATTTTGTAAGCGGAGAGGGTGGTCGATGGTGGTGCTTTATGCTATTTGCTTTCTTTCTGTCGAAGGGATTGTTTGAGTTTTTGAAGTTCTTCATTAAACCATGGTTGTCTTTTGGACGTGTTATGTTTGAGTTCTTTTGTTGCCAGTGGACAGAGTTTGTTTGCTGCTGTTTCTCTTATGTTGGACCAGGAGAGGAGGGCTGAATTAGGAGTGGAGACGTCTGAGAGGGAGTTCTGAGACTAGGTGGTTGGAGGTGATCGGAAGAGCAAGATTTCCTGTGACTAAATTGTGGTTGAGGGAAGTGTGTTTTGCTCATTTGTGCTAGTGACATGGTGGTAGAGATTAATGCATGGTCTGACCAGGGGACTGGTTTGAATTACCTGCTAATCCATGGCTTGTTTATCTCCTTTACACATCCAGTCTTGAGTAATCATTAGTGGCATAGCATGACTAAAAAGAATTTAAGGTTGATAACCTGTGCAATCGATTAGTACTTTGAATAGAGGCCAAAATCAATGGTAACTTTTGAGGCCAATCTTTGCCAGTACCACAAACAACTTTACAAAGAGCCTCTTTAATAGTACGATTCATTCTTTCCACTTGACCTCCTGCCTGGGGATGTAAATATCATCTGACCTACAAATGCAGGACTTCTGTCTGAATCAATAATATGTGGAATATCAAATCTACAGTTTCTTAGCAATGGTTTCTGCTGTGAGTTCTGGTAGGAAATGCCTCTGTCCATCCTAAAAAGCATTAATGATTACTAAAAGATATTTATATCCCTCTTTAGAAGTAGGGAGTGCATCAATAAAATCAATTTGTAAATGATGCCAAGGACCAACACGTCTCTGATAAAGATATTTCTCACAGGACAAGCAGGATGGTAGTCCTCGCATATGGGGTGATATCACAGGATGGAGCCCAATCACGGAACACTTTTGTCAAAGTTTCCAGAACTTTGACTGACCCCTACTGGGCATACCCAGCATGGCACTAACCCTGCAGCCAGCAGGGGTCCCCCTTCAGTCTTCTTTTTTCTGCGCAGCAGTAGCCTCGCGGTTAAGGAGCTCTGCAGAGATTCCTGACAGGAAGTTTCCTCACAGAATTACTAAAAGTTAATTTGCCCCACAGGGGGTCCCTCCTTCAACTTTTTCAAGCCGCGGTACTCCGGTAAGTTTTTTTTTTTTTTTTTTTTTTACCCGTTCTCCGTTGATTACCATCGAGTTTGGCCCTTGCAGCCTACTGGCCGTCGACCGTACCACGGCTCAATTTTTGCCATGGCATCGGGATTCTGTCAGTGCCCGGACTGTAATCACACTATGTCCATCAAAGACCCCCATAAAGTCTGTGTAATGTGTCTTGGACGAGAGCACAATGTGTTGACTTGCACCAAATGTGCCCTAATGACACCAAAAGATCGCAAGGCCAGAATGGAGAAGATGGAACTTCTGTTCCATGCTCAAACCCCGACTCCGGCCATTGCATCGACGTCGTCTGAACCGGCTCAGTCAACTTTGCGCCTGCATCGACGACATCTCGGCCTTCGACACCATCTACTCCCCCTCAGGACCGAGGGGATCGTAGAGACAAACATGGACATCGAAAGTCTCGGACCATTGAGGGAGTGAAACCATCGACCTTGCCGTCATCCGAGCCGCCATTGAAGAAATTCTGTCCAGAAAAGGCACAGACCTTTTCGGCGACTGGGTCACCGAGCAACCCTCACCGGATGGTATCAGGAGCCGCAACTCCGCCTTTAACGGTGGTCCCTCCAGCTATGTCTCTGCCTCCTTCTGTTCCGGAGCCGGGGCTACTTGCTCCAGGTCTCAGAGAAGAACTGGACTGGATGGTTCAGGAGGCCATAGACAAGGCGATGCAACGACTCCAGGTTCCTCCGGTATCAATTGTGGAACCGCCCACCGACCTCATTCTGGCAGCTTTGGCACCGCTGCTCTCCAGGATGGAAGCACTCATTGCCGCTTTTCCACCGATGGACCCCAGGTCGCTGATATCTCCGGTGCCCTCCCTGCTTACTCTGTCAGTGGGAGGAGAAACACTGTTCTGTATCCCTCCATTGGGAGTTCTACCTCAGCCATCAATGCCGATACGTCCATTGCCACCGGTCCAACCATCAGTGCCGATACGCCCGTTGGCGCCACCGAGCCATCCATTGATGCCCTTGATGCCTGTGCCGGTGTCTTCGATGCCTTCATCAGTGCCTCCAATTATTCCTTTGATTTCTTCGGAGCCTAGACCAGGACCCTTGGGTATCCCATCACACCGTCCTCTAGTTCCTAGAGGGGCAGGTGCTGATCCCTATGATACCTGGACGGATGATTCCTCCCCAGACATAGATGATTTGCCTTCACCACCTTCGCCCACTGAAAGTAGAAAGCGTTCTCCAGAGGACCTTTCCTTTATAAATTTTGTGAAGGAAATGTCTGAATTGATTCCCTTCCAATTATAGACTGAACAGGACGATAGACATCAGATGATGGAGTTGCTACAATTCCTGGATGCTCCCAAGGAAATAACCTCTATCCTTATCTACCAGGTTCTTCTTGATCTCCTCAAGAAGAACTGGGAACATCCTGGCTCCATTGCTCCAGTCCACAGAAAAACTGACACTACCTATTTGGTGCAGTCAGCTCTATGTTTTCAGAAAACTCAATTGGATCACCAATCTGTAGTGGTAGAATTTGCACAGAAAAGAACAAAGAGATCAAAGCCTCACACTTCTTTTCCCCCTGGTAAGGAACAGAAGTTTCTAGATGCCATTGGTCACTATGTCTTCCAAGGATCAATGCTCATCTCCCGAATTGCCACTTATCAGCTCTATATGACCCAATATATTAGGGTCATTTTTAAGCAGATACAAGATTTCACAGACTCCCTGCCTCAGCAATTTCAAGATCAGGTTCAAACCCTAGTAAACAAGGGTTTTGAGGCAGGCAAGCATGAGAACAGATCATCTTATATCTTTGACACTGCTACTAGGGTATCTGCAGCCGCTATTTCGGCAAGGAGATGGGCCTGGCTCAAGTCTTCCGACCTTTGCCCAGAGGTACAAGACAGGTTATCCAACCTACCCTGTGTAGGAAATAATCTGTTTGGTGAACAGATTCAACGCAAGGTGGTGGAACTTAAGGACCATCATGAGACCCTAAGACAGCTCTCTCTGATGCTTTCTGACTATTCTTCAAAACAGCCCTTCCAAAAGGACTCTAAGAAGTCATTCTTCCGCCTGAAGAAGTCCTACCCGCCACCAACCAGATCACGTTCCACGAAGCCCGGTCTCATCAGACACGGAAACAAAAACAGCAAGCAGCTCCTCAACCAGGTCCTGCTTCAGGTTTTTGACTTCTTCCTAGAGAGCAGCAGCCAGCTTCCATTGCCTCACATACCAGTGGGAGATAGACTGTGCTACTTCAACAACATATGGCACTCTATCACCTCAGCCCAATGTGTTCTGGCGATAATTGCTCAGGGTTACCATCTGAACTTTCTATGCCACTGGACACTCCACCTCTACCAACGTGGAGAACATGTGATCACGCCATCCTTCTGGATCAGGAGGTCTCCCTCTTTCTCCCGTCCAAAGCAATAGAACCTGTACCCTACTCTCAGCATGGCCTAGGATTCTATTCCCGGTACTTTTTAACCCCCAAAAAATCGGGAGGCATTCGTCCTTTTCTGGACCTACGTGCCCTCAACAAGTACCTCCAGCAAGAAAAATTCAAAATGGTAACCTTAGGCTCGCTCCTTCCTCTTCTACAAAGAGGAGACTGGCTCTGCTCTCTGGACCTCCAGGACACATACACTCATATTGCGATAACTCCATCTCATTGCAAATACCTGAGGTTTCTAGTAGGCCCCAAGCACTATCAGTATCGAGTGCTTCCATTCGGCCTAGCGTCTGTGCCATGAGTCTTTACAAAATGCCTCATAGTAGTTGCAGCCTTCCTCAGGCATCAAGGTGTTCACGTCTACCCCTATCTAGACAATTGGTTAATCAGGGCTCCCACTCAGCAAGCTGCTCGGTCGTCCCTCAATCTAACCTTCCACACTCTAATTTCATTAGGATTTCTCGTCAACTATGACAAATCCTATTTAGTCCCATCTCAAACCTTGTCGTTCGTTGGGGCAGACTTGGACACCTTGCAGGCAAAGGCTTTTCTGCCTCGACAGTGAGCTCTCACCCTCGTGGCTCTTGCACACCTGCTGCAGTTTCAACACTCTGCGACTGCACGCCACTTTCTCATCCTCCTGGGACACATGGCGTCCTCAGTTCAGGTCACATTAATGGCCCATTTGATCATGAGTCATGCAGTGGACTCTTAAGGTCTTAATGGATCCGAAGCATTCAGCCCCTGTCGACCATTGTCCACCTAACCGACTCACTCAGGCTCTTGTCAGGTGGAAAAATCAGATCAATCTCCTCCAAGGCTTGCCCTTTCAGGCTCCAGACCCTCAATTAACTCTCACCACCAATGCTTCCAACCTCAGCTGGGGAGCCCATGTGCCCAATCTGCAGACACAAGGATCTTGGTCTCCAGAGGAAGCCAAATAAATTTCCTGGAGCTTCAAGCAATCAGATATGCTCTCAGGGCATTTCAGGATCACCTCTCAAATCAAGTTATCCTGATCCAGACGGACAACCAGGTGGCCATGTGGTACATCAACAAACAGGGAGGCAGGCACGGGCTCCTTCTTTCTGTGTCAAGAAGCTGCACAGATATGGGCGGAAGCTCTCTCCCATTCGATAAACCTCAGGGCCACCTACTTGCTGGTGTCACTGTTTTAGTTTGATAAGGAATAATTCACAGACACCAATTTAATAATAATTTTTAATAAGCAAATTGGTAAAATTTGATTTGCTATATCCTTTTTAATGTTTCTTTAATATACACTTAGAATATACAATGAAGTATATAATTCCTTATCCTATTATCTCTTTCTCTAGGAATCTTTTCACAGATAATGAAATAAAGGCAGAATATTCCCCAGATCCCTATACTTAATTAATATTGTATCAAATTCTTACGATGTCAGTTATAGCTGGCCAGGCTATTGATACTCACAGCGGGGAGCGTAACACTGTGATAAAGGATGATGTCTTACTTCTGGGCATGCGTCTTTCTCCTTGTCTCCAAAGCGATGATAATATTGTACCCTGTTTTATATTTTCCCAAATGAAATCCAGGACAAATGTTCTTTTCTGATTGGTCACAAATTGAAGCTCTTTCCTCAAATATGGTTTTGTACCAGAATAACCAAGTTCTTTTGTCATATATGGTTTTGTGCCAGAATAGCCCTAGCCAACTAAGAATCACTTATTAGCATGACTATTCTGTATCATTTAGAAACAGTTGTTCTTTTGGGGTTATTTCTGACCAACCAATCAGTGACTACAGCAATGACTGTATCTATGGCTTCAGCCATGGTTGATAGCCTACATTTGGAGTATGACAACTTTTGAAGTGAGTTAAAATAGACAATCTTCCAACCTTTCAACATCCAGTATCTCTGAGCAAAATGCAGAGACTGCAAATCTTCAACCTTTCTGATTCATTAGTAAGTTTTAGCTGGCTTACTAGTTAAATCCACTGTATCAAATACAATATTAATTCAAATAAGGAAATCAAAGCAATAATCTCCCCATCATCCCACACTGGGAGTGGACAATGTGTTGGCAGACAAACTGAGTTGCATCTTTCACCCGCACGAGTGGTCTCTTAACCCCTCAGTAGCGACCTCCATCTTCCAACAATGGGGGTATCCTCAGATAGACCTCTTTGCATCATCTCAAAACCGCAATGTAGAGAACTTCTGCACTCATTTGCAGCAAACACTCTCAACCCAGAGACACATTATCTCTTGTGTGGGCAACCGGTCTACTTTATGCATTCCCTCCACTTCCTCTTCTCTCGAAGACTCTTGTGAAGTTATGTCAGGACAAGGGAACCATGATCCTGATAACACCTCACTAGCCACACAAAGTGTGGTTTCCAATACTTCAGGATCTCTCCATTCGCAGGCACATTCCCTTAGGAAACAACCCACTTCTGATCACTCAAAATGATGGGTGCCTCTGCCACTCCAATCTTCAAGCCTTGTCCCTGATGGCATGGATGTTGAAAGGTTAATCCTTCAGCCACTTAACCTTACTGAACCAGTTTCCTGTGTCCTGATTGTTTCACGAAAGCCTTCCACGAGAAAATCTTACTCTTACAAATGGAACAGGTTTATGTCATGGTGCTCTTCTTAGTCCCTTGACCCCTTTGTCCTATCATGAACTTTTTGGACTATCTCTGGCACTTATTTATTTATTTAATGATTTTTATATACCGGCGTTCATCCAAGGATATCGCGTCGGTTTACAACAAAACAAAACGTCAGAGCGTTGTACATAGAATATGGTAGTAATAATTATGAACTAATATAAAATAACTATGAAAAGAGAAACGTAGTACATATAACAAGTCAATAATAATTTTGAACTAGTATATAAATAATAGAGTAAAGACTAAGTAGTTTAATCGTAAATTATAGATTAAAGGGAATGAGGGGGGAGGGAGGGGGGAAGGAGGAAGCGAGGATAGGACATAGAGGGATTTAGAAATGTTGCATCATGGATAAGGCAGAGCGAGAAGGATAAAGTTTAAAGTGCTTGTAAGAGGTGGAAGGAGATGGGATGAAACAGGAGGGATCATGTGTAGGCTTTAGTAAATAGCCATGTTTTGAGATTTTTTTTGAAGATTTTCGGGGATTGTTCAAGCCGTAGTTCAGTGGGCATAGAGTTCCATAAGGTAGGGACAAGGCATGGGCCTTGGTGGAAGAATATTTATAGAGTTGGGGTGAAGGGGTTTGTAAGGTAGCCAGGTATGAGTTTGATCGGTCTGTAAGAGGTATGAAATTGCAGAGTTATTGAACCAATTCATTTCTGGTTTGTGAATGGATTTGTGTATGAGGGTTAAAACCTTATATTGAATGCGAAAGTGAATGGGTAGCCAATGTAATCGTTTAAGAATGGGTGTAATATGTTCCTTATTTATTTATTTAAGGTTTTTTTATACCGGCATTCATGAACTTGTTCACATTATGTCGGTTTACAGAAAACAGGGGTGCGAATAATACAACCAAAAACAAAAATAACGTGATGATGAGAGGCAGTTACAATTAACAAGGGCTAATGAACTGGGATTGTAAGAAATAGAGAGAGATAGAGAAAGGTTAATTATATACAGGAAGTAGTGTTAGTAAGAATGCGAGCGGCTGTGTTCTGTAGAATTTGTAACGGATTGATGGAATTTTTGGGAAGTCCTAATAGCAGGGCATTACAGTAGTCAATTTTAGAGAATAACATGGCTTGGAGTTCGGTGCGGGAGTCTGCGAAATGTAGTAGGGGTTTTAGTTTTTTAATTGTGTGGATCTTGAAAAAACATTCAGTATTGTGACGATATATTTCTTGAATGTCATGTGGTCGTCTATTATTACTCCCAAATCACGTAATTGGTGGGAAAATTGGAAGGGGGGCAGTGTAGTAGGCATTGTCAGGGTGGGATGAGAGGGAGAGGTTATAATCATGAGTTAGTCAGGTCTAAAAACTTCTTCCATCAGAATGCATGTCAGTGCTACCTTCCATAAAGGTGTCGGTGATGTATGCATATCAGTACAACCCCTTGTAACACGTTTTCTAAAGGACTTGCTTCACCTCAAGCCTCCACTGTGGCCTCCGGCCCTTTTCTTGGGACCTCAATCTGGTTTTGGGTCAGCTCATGAAACCACCATTCGAGCCTCTTCAATCTTGTGATCTTTGCTAGCTCACATGGAAAGTGATTTTCCTTCTGGCAATCACTTCGGCTCGCAGAGTTAGTGAATTACAGGCTCTAGTTACCTACCCGCCTTATTCTAAACTTCTGCAGGAATGGGCAGTACGCCGCACTCGCCCTAAATTTTTGCCTAAGGTAGTTTCGGACTTTCATCTCAATCAATCCATTATACTACCTATCTTTTTTCCCAGGCCCCATTCCAATCCAGAATAGGCTTTGCATACCCTTGACTGTAAATGTGCTCTAGCATTCTACCTAGTCCGTACAGCTGTCCACAGGGAAAGCACTCAACTGTTCGTCTCTTTCCATCCTAACAAATTACTGCAGCCTGTGGGTAAGCAGACTCTCCTCCTGGTTGGTGGACTGCATATCCTTTTGCTATCAAGTGGGCATTCCATTTCAAGACAGTGTTAAAGCACATTCTGTGAGGGCCATGGCGACTTCAGTAGCACACCTACAATCAGTGCCGCTTTCTGACATTTGCAGGGCTGCCACCTGGAGTTCTCTCCATACCTTTGCAGCCCACTATTGCTTGGACAAGGCCGGAAGACAAGACTCCATCTCCTCATTATCCAGCTTCAGCCAGTCTGTCCTTCGTAACCTATTTACAGCGTAACGTACCAACACCCTTCCGCTTGCCCATTACGGTTTAGGATGCCCTCAGCCAAATTTTTATCCCAGTCCTAGTGCCTTGCACACTTGGGTACATTTGGTGCATTTCTTGGATGGTATGCATCCTAGGGTACTAAAGGAACTCAAAAATGAAATTTCTGACCTATTAGTTAAAATTTGTAACCTATCATTAAAATCATCCATTGTACCTGAAGACTGGAGGGTGGCCAATGTAACCCCAATATTTAAAAAAGGCTCCAGGGGCGATCTGGGTAACTATAGACCAGTGAGCCTAACTTCAGTGCGGGGAAAAATAGTGGAAACTATCCTCAAGATCAAAATTGTAGAGCATATAGAAAGACATGATTTAATGGAACGCAGTCAACACTGATTTACCCAAGGGAAGTCTTGCCTAACAAACCTGCTTCATTTTTTTGAAGGGGTTAATAAACATGTGGATAAAGGTGAACCGGTAGATGTAGTGTATTTGGATTTTCAGAAGGCATTTGACAAAGTCCCTCATGAGAGGCTTCTATGAAAACTAAAAAGTCATGGGCTAGGAGGCGATGTCCTTTTGTGGATTACAAACTGGTTAAAAGACAGGAAACAGTAGGACTAAATGGTCAATTTTCTCAGTGGAAAAGGGTAAACAGTGGAGTGCATCAGGGATCTGTACTTGGACCAGTGCTTTTCAATATATATATAAATGATCTGGAAAGGAATACGACGAGTGACGTTATCAAATTTGTGGATGATACAAAATTATTCAGAGTAGTTAAATCACAAGCAGACTGTGATACATTACAGGAGGACCTTGCAAGACTGGAAGATTGAGCATCCAAATGGCAGATGAAATTTAATGTGGACAAGTGCAAGGTGTTGCATATAGGGAGAAATAACCCTTGCTGTAGTTACACGATGTTAGGTTCCATATTAGGAGCAACCACCCAAGAAAGAGATCTAGGCGTCATAGTAGATAATACATTGAAATCGTCGGCTCAGTGTGCTGCAGCAGTCAAAAAAGCAAATAGAATGTTAGGAATTATTAGGAAGGGAATGGTTAATAAAATGGAAAATGTCATAATGCCTCTATATCGCTCCATGGTGAGACCACACCTTAAATACTGTGTACAATTCTGGTCGCCGTATCTCAAAAAAGATATAGTTGCAATGGAGAAGGTACAGAGAAGGGCAACCAAAATGATAAAGGGGATGGAACAGTTCCCCTATGAGGAAAGGCTGAAGAGGTTAGGGCTTTTCAGCTTGGAGAAGAGACAGCTGAGGGGGGGATATGATAGAGCTCTTTTAAGATCATGAGAGGTCTTGAACGAGTAGATGTGACTCGGTTATTTACACTGTCGAATAATAGAAGGACTAGGGGGCATTCCATGAAGTTAGCAAGTAGCACATTTAAGACTAATCGGAGAAAATTCTTTTTCACTCAACGCACAATAAAGCTCTGGAATTTGTTGCCAGAGGATGTGGTTAGTGTAGTTAGTGTAGCCGGGTTCAAAAAAGGTTTGGATAAGTTCTTGGAAGAGAAGTCCATTAACTGCTATTAATCAAGTTTACTTAGGGAATAGCCACTGCTATTAATTGCATCAGTAGCATGGGATCTTCTTGGTGTTTGGGTAATTGCCAGGTTCTTGTGGCCTGGTTTGGCCTCTGTTGGAAACAGGATGCTGGGCTTGATGGACCCTTGGTCTGACCCAGCATGGCAATTTCTTATGTTCTTATCCTCAGCTCTGTACTCACCCATATGTGACGACTACCGTCCTGCGAGAAAGCAAATGTTGCTTACCTGTAACAGGTGTTCTCACAGGACAGCAGGATGTTAGTCTTCACGAAACCCACCCCTCGGTGTTGGGTTCGTAACGTTTTCTTATTTTATTTTTTGGCATTACCTGTAGCTTTTAAATAAGACTGAAGGGGGACCCCTGCTGGCTGCAGGGCTAGTGCCATGCTAGGCATGCCCATTAGGGGCCAGACAAAAGTGTTCCGTGATTGGGCTCTATCTGGTGATGTCACCCCATATGTGAGTACTAATATCCTGCTGTCCTGTGAGAACACCTGTTACAGGTAAGCAACATTTGCTTTATCATAAGTTACGACTTGTCTAGCCTTTTCTTGAGCACAGGGTATACAATTAGCTACCCATTCTTTGATCTGATCTTTCATCTGAGGCCACTGTGCAACTTTTTTAACTCGATACCAAGTACCCTCTTCTCCCTCAAGAAGATAAGAATGTGCAAGACAAATTAACTGCTGCCTGTCGATAGTAGATGGATGCCATATAGGCTCATCTGATTCTTGTGCCTGCCTTCTTGTGGTAACTAGTGCTATAAATTCCTTAGCTAGTTTATCCACCTTGTTCCAATATGATTCCTTATCTTGATTCTTCTGATGTGCCTTGACATGTCTAACATGTAAAATCCCTGGATGTTTACTTGTCTGGGTATACAAATATTCCCATTGTTTCCGCTGAGCTAATTCTTTCCCATCTATAGTATGCCATCCATGTTTTGCCCTTAGCCACATAATCACTATCTGTATACACATACTCTGCTGGAGGTGGATTAGGATAGAATTGTAAAACCTGTTTAACTGCTTCAACTTCTGCATTTTGAGCAAATACATGTGTGTGTATTCATTTTATCTCAGCTCCAGCCAAATTTATGGCTGCATACTGAGTATGTCTTACCCCTTTTCCCATAATGAACTACCATCAGTAAACCAAATATGTGGATGTAAATCTACAGTATCAATCTCTGATAATAATGGAGCTACTTTACACTGTGACATGTGAGTATCTTCCAATTCTCCACACTTATGATCATTCCCCTTTTCAATAAGTGCATGTGCCATCAAATCAGGTTTGCTTATTGTTTCACTAATAACTCCTCTGTTAAGCAAAATAAGAGTCTATTGTGCTAATCTAGTTCCTGAAACTCTACTTCCTATCAACTGACCTGACAAAATATACTTCAAAGGAGTATGCAGAGACTGAATTGTTATAGGAGCTGTACCTGTCAGTGGTTCAAAAGTCTGAACTGCCCACACTGCAGCCAAGCATTCCCTTTCACAAGAATCAAAATTTAATTCTGTGCCCTGTAATTTATGTGAATCATATGCAGCTGGCACCAATTTGGCATCTTTTTTTCTTTGTAAAAGCACAGCAATAGGAGTTACATCTGATGTTGCAAGTCTAATACCAAATGGCTTAGAACTATCTGGGAATTTAAGTGCTGGAGCTCTTACCACAGCTTGTTTTAATTGAGATAAAGCTTGATCATGTTCTGGACCCCATTCCCACTGCGATTTCTTCTTTAACAGTTTGTACAATGGGGCTGCTATTTGTGCATATTGAAAAATGTATGATCTCAAAAAATTAAATCCTCCTAATAGAACTTTAAGAAAATGAGCATCAGTTGGAGCAGGAGCTTCTACTAATGCTGTGACCTTTCCCTCATCAGCTTTTCTTCCTTCTTTACCTATATGAGTACCCAACTCTTGAACTA
The DNA here is from genome assembly GCF_901001135.1 of Rhinatrema bivittatum. Classification (NCBI taxonomy): domain Eukaryota; kingdom Metazoa; phylum Chordata; class Amphibia; order Gymnophiona; family Rhinatrematidae; genus Rhinatrema; species Rhinatrema bivittatum. Next base: position 415,864,750 of record NC_042617.1, read on the forward strand.
GCTGAGCCTTCTCCAGGTTAACCTTAAAACCTGTTTGTTTGTTTTTAATAAGCTCTAGTACCCTTTCTGTCCTTTCTTGTACTTCCTGTTTATTAACCCCCATAATAATTTCATCCACATATGAATATACATGATCTTTGACTCTTCTAAGTTAGCATTTGGGTTACATGTGCATGAGCTATTGCAGGTGCATTGTGAAATCCCTGAGGAACTCTACATAAAGTGTATTGTTTATCTTCAAATTGGAATGCAAAACGCTCCTGACTCTCATATTGAATGGGGATATTAAAAAAAAAACTTTGCAAAATCTATCACTGAAAACCATTTACATCGATCTTGAATCTTTTGTATCCATTCTGTAATATTAACTACTGCTGGTGCCATTTGAGGAGTACCTTTATTTACTCTCCTGTAATCAACTGTCATTCTCCAATTAATTCCATCAGCTTTTCTAACAGGCCAAATAGGTGAATTAAATGGTGAATTTGTTCTCCTAATTACCCCTTGTGCTAATAAGTCATCAATTTCTTTTAGACCTTTATGAGCTTCCGAGGGATAACTACATTTTGTGGTGGCACAAAATGCCCTACAATTTTACCACAATCTGTGGGTTTTGTTGGCCATAGATTTAGGAAATTTATTTTACCAATATTCCCTCTCTTGCACATAATTCCACATACTTCAGTAATATCAATCCCTTCATCTACATCTTTAATTGGAAACCATGCATCTCTCTTACTAACCTGCCAGAGAACATGATTGGGAAGATCTACTATGCATTGATGTTTCTTAAGCCAGTCTATCCCTAGTATCATATCATCCTGCATATCAGGGTTCTGAACCATAGGACCAACTAATTGTTTTCCTGCAATATTCACTGGTACTTTCCTCCCATTAAAATACCCTTTGAATCGTGGCCCTGAAAACTCTGTAAATGTACTGATCTAACTCTTAATTCCTTCCTCTGGCTTACTACGAATTAATGTAATAGCTGCACCAGTGTCTAGCAAAGCATTTATTTCTTTAGTTCCATGCCTGAGAGTCACTCTTGGTCTGCTTTCAGGATCCCACTGTAACTGGCACAACTGGATCCACTTACAACATCTTGTGCTATCATGACCCTCAGGTGCCTCATTTCAATCTTTCAAAAATTTTCCATACTCCACAGAATTAGAAAAATCCACAGCAGCATTTGGAACTTGTTTACAATTAAGTTGGAGAGCTCGAGCAATGATACTGGAAGTGGGTTTCCTATTCCAATAATCACAATTTGCCCCATGCTGCATCAGAATTTTCCAAGCCTGTACTCTATTATAATTTTCCTGTGCAACATTTTCATACACTTTACCCTGTCACTGACAGCAGGATATAAACCTCCTCTGCCTCTTCCTACCACACCTCTGTTTCTAACTTGACTTCTGCCTCTTGACTGTGTTCTCCATCCACCCTCATTACTATATGTAATATCTGTAGTCCCTACTGAGGCTACACCTTGTTTCTTACACCCTTTTGGTAAGCCATAGTACATCTGAATCTGATGTATCTTTTCTCTCACTTCTGTCATTGTAGCTGGATGATTATCCTCCCATATAGAAAATGTATTACTATAGTGGGGATGCAAACTAGCTACACAGTCTCTTAAGGCAGAAAAGCCATAAGCTGCTTTGTCTAAATTCTCTGCAGGAACATCTCCTCTACCATTCCTGACTGGATGTGTATTCCCTGCCATAACTTGTAAAAGACCCCATTTGGTGATAAAATTATCTGGGTCTTCCTCTGATCCCTGAACTAGAGTAGCTGCTTTAACTTTAAGATCTTTCTGACCCATTGAACAGCCCAATTATGTCATTAATTGTAACAATGGTTGCCCAGGGACTGCAGCAATTCTGTCCACTATGTCCCTTATAGAATCATATGCATTGCTAACATCAAATGTTGAACTTCCTTACTATCCAAAATCTGATCATGTGCGAATTGTAAGGGGTCCTAGTTCTTTCCCTAGGGCTTGCATATCTACAGGTGACAAACTCTGAGTGGTTGTTGTAGTGGTGGTGGTGGCATCATTATCCCCATCTCCACCTGGAGTAGTGGCAATGGAAGTGCAGGTGACCACTGTAACAGGGTGGCATGCACCATCTGGATCCCAGCTCCAGATATCACCATTCCATTTGTCTGAAAAATCACCATCACATTTGCCATCCTCACGAGCTAGCAGCTATTTGGGCTCTATGCATATTCACTGCTTGAGTCAATTTCTTAAGACTAGACTCACAGCGCTCATGATCTACAGGATTATGTCCCTGTTCTAAAGATAAGTTCTTTACAAGTCCCTGCAATATGGAATTTTCATTCTGGAGTTTTTCCTGATCCCCCTGGCTTTTGCTCTAAATTTAAAATCTGAGCTTGTGCATCTCTCTATGCTATTTTTAAATGTTTGCTTGCGAAGAATGTTCCTGCTTATCTTTTAAATTGTTTGTCTCATGTGCTAAAGCTATCACCTGCTCCTTTAATGTTGCATTTTCTTTAAATAAATTACTAGCAGAAGTCCATAATAACCACAAACAACTAGAAATCTGTTTGACTGTTTCTCACTGAATAGAAATTGCAATATGCTTCAAGCTGTGATTCCAAATCAAATACCAAGTTGATTACATCTGTACAGGAATTATTCCAAGAAAAAGTACCTGACTTCTGTATTATCTGCCTCAGGAGGGAGGGACTATCCACTCCTGGATATTTATTCTTTAACTTTTGTTCCTGTTTTGTAATATTCTTATGCTTAAACATGGTTACTTAATAATTTCCTAGCGTGTAGCAGATGGACTCAAAACAAGTGGGTATAGTATGCTCGTGCTAGCAGTTGGAGACGGATCTGACGTCAGCACGGGTACATATACCCCCACAGGAAGTGCAGCAACTCAGTAATTTCCGTCTCCAAAGCAGTTTGGAGCTACCTCACGCTCGCTGAGTGTTTTTTCCAAATTCTAACAACTAAATTCATAGAAGACACCTACCTGAAGACGAGCCCCGCACTCCTGTGGTGATACCATTCGGTCCCTCCCCCAGTTGAGTTTCCCGAGGCGATTTCCGTGGTCCCTCGGAGGTAAGAGCCTCGGTCCGGTGGCCGGCTCGCGGCAGGGACCTAGCCCCCGAGTGAGAAGGGCTCGGGCGCGGCTTAGAGGCAGCCTCGGTCCCGGCGCGGACTTGGCCCCCGAGCGAGACGAGTTCGAGCGCGGCCTAGAGGCAGCGGGTGCACTTCCTCGAGCGCGGCGGTGACGGTAATCACCCTCTCCCCCCGCAGCAGGAGACCGCCCGGGTCGCAGCCGGGAAGCGCCGAAGACGAGGTAAGGTGTACATCTTTATTTGGTCTCCGCGGAAGCGAGGATTAGCGGAGTCTGCCTACGTGGCAACCCGCCAAGGAGGTCGCCATTTTGTCTGCCTGCTCGCCTTTACCCTGGTTTGTCGCCGCGCTCAGGCCAGACTGAGCGCACAGGTGAAGGGTGTATATGTTAGGCGCCCGAAAATCCTTGATTCATGTTGAACAGCGCACGCATGTTGTGTTGATAAGCGTCCGTTGCTCAGCGCACGTTGGTAGGCGCCCGTGCATAGGCGCGCGTTCAGAGGCGCACGTTGATACGCGCGCATATTACAAAGGATGGAGCGTAAGAGCCCATGCGTCAGCAGAGCCGGCACCTCCAGACTCAGGCATAAGAGCTCTAAGCCTCTGCTCAGCATGCAACCTCAGAGCTACACAGAGCAAGGAAGCAGACTCCCTATGTGCCCAATGTGAAGAGGCCCTGGGAGTTCCAGGCCAGGACCGGTCGCAGCCCAGCGTACTTGCCAGTTCCTCAGGGAACACCCCGGACCTAGCAGGCTGCGGCGAGCAGCCAGAGAACCCGAGAGACCCTGGTGCCCCTAAGGCCAGATCCTGCTTCGCTCTCCTGGGTGGAATTGTTCAAGGGGATTCATGCCTTTGTCTCAATGCATGCTGCTCCCCGAACGGGTCCATACGTACCGGATGACCCGGCCCCTGGACCCTCAAGGCCTAGGCATGGCCACTCGCCACCCGGAAGCCCCACCTATGGGGATTCAGATTGTTCTGAGGAAGACGACGAGCCCCCCGAGGAGGGAGAACTGCCCTCGGGGATTGAACCATATCTGACCATGAGGCGCTTCTTTCTGAATGAGGATCTCCCAGGCCTGGTCTCGCAATGCCTGTCTGAACTGGATATCCCGGGCCATGACACCCCAGGGGAACCTAGAATGAATCCCCTGTTAGAGGGCCTGCGCCAATTGGCTCACCATTTTCCCCTCCTACAAGCAGCACAGCAGCTAATCGATTTGGAATGGAATGCGCCGGAGGCCTCATTCAAAGGGAGTCGGACCTTGTCTGGCATGTACCCCTTAGACCCGGCAACCAAGGAGCCGCTGGCGTGCCCCAAGGTGGACGCCATAGTTAGCGCAATTGTGAAGCGCACCACCATTCCGGTGGAGGGGGGGCGGCCCTCAAGGATACACATGACCGGCGCATGGACGCCATTCTGAAACAAGCCTTTGAGGTGGCAGCCATGTCCCTACGAATTGCGACCTGCTGCACCGTGGTGACGCGCTCCTGTTTATCACAGGCTAGGAACAACACCCCGGGAGAAGAGATGGAATCAGCTCTCTCGTTCCTCACTGACGCAGCCTCCGACCTAGTCCGTACGGCAGCCAAGGGAGTGTCATCCTCAGTGGCAGCCAGGAGACAGCTCTGGCTACGTAGTTGGTCGGCCGACTCCTCCTCCAAGATACGTCTCACGAGAATGCCCTTTAAGGGAGCCCTCCTGTTCGGCAGCAACCTCGAGAAACTGGCCAATAAATGGGGCGCCTCTCCATTACCCCGTCTACCAGAAGACAGTTCAAGGAGGAGCCAGCGCCCCTTCCCTAGGCCATCCAGAGGTAGAAACTCTCAGCGCTTCAACCCTTACAGGGCTCGCTACCAAGCACCTCGTTCTCAGGCCAGGAACCAGTCCTTTCGGACTAAGCACAACAAGAGGAGAACCGGCTCGGGTTCCGGTCCCGGCCGCACCCCACAATGACAATCAGCCAACCCATCCGGGGGTAGCAGCCATAGGGGGCAGGCTAACCCTCTTCTACCGCAGGTGGGTTGAAATTACCTCTGACCAGTGGGTCCTCGCCATCATCCGAGAAGGGTATTACCTGGACTTTCTTCAGCTCCCCGCCGGACAGGTTTGTGGAATCTCCTTGTTCACCCCTCAAGAGGGTGGCACTAGAAGTTACCTTGTGGAGGCTCCTGTCCCTAAAAGCCATAATCCCAGTGCCTCCAGGGGAGATAAATTCTGGGCATTATTCCATTTATTTCATAGTACCCAAGAAGGAGGGCACTTTCAGGCCCGACCTGGACCTCAAGTCAGTCAACCGACACCTACGGGTCCCCAGCTTTCGCATGGAAACTCTGCGATCTGTCAAAAATGCAGTACAGCCAGGGGAGTTTCTCACATCCCTAGATCTGTCGGAAGCCTACTTGCATATCCCAATTCATCGGGATCACCAACGCTATTTACGCTTCAAAGTCCTGAACCAACACTTCCATTTCCGAGCTTTACCCTTTGGGTTAGCCACCGCGCCGCGGACCTTTACCAAGGTCCTAGTAGTAGTGGCGGCGTCCCTCAGGAAGGAAGGAATCCTCATCCATCCCTACCTGGACGATTGGCTGATCAGGGTGAAGTCACCGGAGGAGAGCCACCAGGCAACCAACAGAGTTATAGCCTTTCCGGAAAGCCTAGGATGGGTAGTAAACCTGAACAAGAGTTCCCTACAGCCTTCTCAGTCGCTGGAATACCTAGGAGTCAGATTCGACACCCAGGAAGACAAGGTCAGTCTGACCGCCAAGAGGAGAGCAAAGCTCTGGAATCGTCTGCAGGCCCTGCTGAGCGCCACCCGGCCCACAGCTTGGGATTACCTACAGGTCCTCGGCCTTATGGCATCCACTCTGGAGGTGATACCATGGGCGCGGGCTCATATGAGACCATTACAACGCACCCTCCTATCTCGGTGGAGCCCTCGATCACAGAACTACACCGTACACCTACCTCTACCACCCAGAGTGCGGAATCAGATACGGTGGTGGTTGCAGCCCGGCCACATGAGCCGGGGGTCAAGAATGTTCTCCCCAACCTGGACCCTGCTCACTACAGATGCCAGCCTGAACTAAGAACTCACCGCCCAAGGGCGGTGGAACGGATAAGAGTCGGGGTGGAACATCAACCGACTAGAGGCACGAGCATTCAGGATAGTATGCCTGCGATTTGCCCACAGGCTCCGAAACAGAGCGGTCAGAGTTCTGTCGGACAACGCCACCACAGTGGCATACATCAACCGACAGGGCGGAACCAGAAGCCGACAGGTATCCCTAGAAATAGCCCTCCTGATGTCTTGGGCGGAAGCAAATCTACAGGACATCTCCGCCATCCATATTGCCGGGAAGGACAACATCACAGCAGACTTCCTCAGCAGAGAAAGACTAAATCCGGGGGAATGGCAGCTGTCGCTCACAGCTTTCCAGATGATTGTGGATCAGTGGGGGACGCCGGGCATGGACCTACTAGCGGACGCGTCCAACGCTCAAGTACCCAGATATTTCAGCCAAAGGTGGGATCCTCTATCCCAGGGGATCGATGCCCTGGTCCAGCCATGGCCTCAGGGGATCCTGCTATATGCCTTTCCTCCATGGCCCCTGCTGGGCACCATTGTACACAAGATTCAGCGGCACAGAGGCCTAGTTCTTCTAGTGGCTCCGGACTGGCCAAGAAGACCCTGGTACGCAGACATGAGAAGACTACTGGCAGGGAATCCATTTCCCCTGCCTCCACACAGGGACCTGCTGTGGCAAGGTCCCATCCTCCACGAGGATCCAGTCTAGCCCTCTCAACGGTCTGGCCGTTGAGAGGGCTAGACTGAAGAAGAGGCCGGTAATAGATACACTCCTCCAAGCACGCAAGTTCTCCACATCATTAACATATATAAGGATCTGGAGACTATTTGAAGCCTGGTGCGAAACTCACGGCACCAATCCACATGCCGCTAAGATCCCTATCATTTTGGATTTCCTGCAAGATGGACTTCAGAAGGGTCTGTCCCTCAATTCCATCAAGGTTCAGGTGGCAGCGCTATCCTGCTACGGTCCCCGGAGTGAAGGCAACAGTATTGCCACACACCCAGACGTTTCCCGTTTCCTGAAGGGAGTCAAACACATTCGCCCGCCACTGAAGTGGCCAGTGCCCCTGTGGAACCTCAACCTAGTTTTGGAATTTCTAGCAGGTCCCGCCTTCAGACCCCTTCGAGACCTGTTCCTCCGTTTGTTAACCTTGAAGATGGTGTTCCTGCTGGCTGTATGCTCAGCACGCCTCATCTCAGAGCTACAAGCGATGTCCTGCCGTGATCCGTTTCTCAGAATCACTCCAGAGGCTATCCATCTTCGCACGGTTCCTTCCTTCTTACCCAAAGTAGTCTCACACTTCCACCTCAACCAAACCATATCCTTGCCTACCACGGAAGGTTTGAAGAAGTCGGAAGAAGGTCGAATACTACGCCATCTCGATATCGGCAGGCTGCTGTCCAGATACCTGGAAATGTCAGAAGCAGTACGAAGGACGGACCACCTGTTCATCCTTCACAGCGGGAAGAAGCAAGGGGAAGCGGCCTCACGGGCAACCATCGCCCGCTGGATCAAAGAAGTTATCAAGGCAGCCTACATAGAAGCGGGTAAACCACCACCTCTACGGGTCAAGGCTCACTCTACCAGAGCTCAAGCGGCATCTTGGGCAGAAACTAGGATGCTGTCACCTGCAGAGATAAGTAAAGCGGCGTCGTGGTCCTCCCTCCATACCTTCTCCAGATTCTACCGTCTGGACGTCCAGGCCAGGGAGGACACAGCATTTGCGAGGGCAATCCAGAACGGACCTCGGGCAGTCTCCCACCCAGTCCGGGAGTAGCTTTTGTACATACCACTTGTTTTGAGTCCATCTGCTACACGCTAGGAAACGTAGAGATTACTTACCTGATAATCTCGTTTTCCTTAGTGTATGCAGATGGACTCGGCATCCCGCCCGGCTGCCGGTATACATGGGGATTCACCGACTTACGGTAAGCCATATTTTCTTAAATAGGGCATCCACCCTGCCGAGTGTCGACGCCTTCCGGTTGAGAACACTGGCGGTCTCCAGCTACTATCAATCGGTCAGGGTAATCATGTTCATTTAATCAATCGGTCAGTTACACATATATCCATAAAGCTTTTGCAAGGAAGATTACTGAGTTGCTGCACTTCCTGTGGGGGTATATGTACCCGTGCTGACATCAGATCAGTCTCCAACTGCTAGCACGAGCACACTATACCCACTTGTTTTGAGTCTATCTGCATACACTAAGGAAAACGAGATTATCAGGTAAGTAATCTCTACATTTTAACTCAGAGCACCAGACAGACACACGTCCCCCTTATCCTTCAAGGAACTCCTTATATTTAGAACATAGGTGGGGGGGGGGGGGTCTTATTTATTCTTTCTTACTTTCATATAAACTCCCCCTTCCTACTGTAACCCTTTCAGAACTTATCCAGAACCTTCCTTGAGTAATTAGAGCAACAAGCACCAACCATTTCAAGGTGTTACTAGTAGAATTCCTCAAATTCCTTTGTCTAAATAATTTCCAAAATATTTAATGGTGTACCACACAACGCAAGTATACAAATATATAACCTATCAGAGAGAATTATTTCAAATTCTGCTTTTATTCCTATCCCCCTTGCATTCTCCACCAATTTGTTACTATTTTAGTTTGATAAGGAATAATTCACAGACACCAATTTAATAATTTTTAATAAGCAGATTGGTAAAACTTAATTTGCTATATCTTTTTAATGTTTCTTTAAATATACACTTAGAATATACAATAAAATATATAATTCCTTATCCTATTATCTCTCTCACTCAGGATCTTTTCAGAGAAATAAGGAACAAATGTAGAGTACATTTCCCAGATCTCTATACTTAATTAATATTGTATCAAATACTTACAATGTAAGTTATAGCTGGCCAGGTTATTGATACAGTGGGGAGGGTAACACTGTAATGATGTCTTCTGGTGTGTGTGTCTCTCTCTCTGCCTCCAAATTGATGATAATGTTGCACCCTGTTTTATAGTTTCCTAAGTGCAACCAAGGACAAATGCTCTTTTCTGATTGGTCATAGATTGAAGCTCTTTTCCTCAAATATGGTTTTTGTACCAGAATAACCAAGTTCTCTTTGTCATATATGGTTTTGTGCTAGAAGAGCGCCAAATAAGAATTATTAGCATAATTATTTTGTACCATATAGCAACTTATGTTCTTCTGGATTATTTCTGACCAACCAATCAGTGACTTCATCAATGACTGTATCTATGACTACATCCATGGCTCATAGACAGCCTCCAAATGTAAACTATTTTAGCTCACTCCAAAAGTTGTCACTCTTCCAACATTCCAATGTCAGGTATACTGTCGTCAATGTGCATTATTTCTGAGCAAATGCAGAGACTGCAAATCTTCAGCCTTTCTGGTTTACTAGTAAGTTTTAGCTGGTTTACTAGTTAATCCACTGTATCAAATACAATATTAAAACAAATAAGGAAATCAAAGATATAATCTCCTCATTATCCCATACTGTGATGGCTGTAGCAGATAGAAAAACCAAAACATTTTTCTTCATAAAATGTACTAATTTTCAAATATGGTGAATTTTTGTAACATGAGTTCTTAATTTTTGTTTTTTGGGCAATTTTCAACTTCTGCTACTTCAGTGTTCCTTTTGGCCCTTTTTCTATCAAAACATATAGCAACTTATTTTCCCAAGTTATTTTGGTTCTTACACTGTCACAATGCTTGTTACACATGCTTGAGAATAGGACATGCTGCTGGATAAATCTGTTCAATGGTAATTCTTTAAGGACTTCTTGTCTGGCCAAAAAGTCCAATTTGACCTACAATCCTAACAAGGCATGAGGGTTCATGGAAACACTATCTGATTTGTAAAAGTAGTAATTTCTCTCAGGTGCCTATTTTTTATGTAATTCAAAGCATTCCACATGTCAAAACACAAGCGTCGTCTTGTCTTGGTATATCAACATGTTTCTTATGATGTGATATTTGGAGAACTTAGAGCATGGCTGTATCTCAAGAGGATATTCACACTAACAAATTCTTAACCTCACCCATTCCTTCTATTTTCCATTTAGGCAAGAGATTAGTCCAGAGCAGAGAGCCCACTGGTAAGATTGGGAAATGAAGCCCCTTGAAGCAAATGAGAATTTCTCCTAGGACAAGCAAGATGGTAGGCCTCACCTGTGGGTGGCATCATTCGATGGAGCCCAGCATGGAAAATCTTTGTCAAAGTTTCTAGAAACTTTGGCAGACTGAGCAGGCCCAGCCTGCTGCTATCCACGTGTCCATGCAAGGTCCCCCTTCACTCTCTTCTTTTCCATGATTCAGCAGCCTCATGCTGGTGGAGCTCTAACTCAATTGTTTTTCATGGGGGAGGGTTCCGCATCAGGTCCCTCTTCATGTTCAGTTCCTCCATTTGGTAGGTTCCTTTGTTTTTGCCTTTCATTCTTCGCAGTCAATTCCCAACTTATGCACCGTGGTGCCCATCGGTCATCAACCATGCACTGGCCTCTTTTTTTTTTTTTTCGATGGAGTCAGGTTTTTGACAGTACCCCCAGTGCCCACGGACCACATCCATCACGGATCTGCATGAGGTATGTATCCTCTGCTTGGGGGCCTTGCATGATGTCCGAGGGTGTCATTTGTGTGACGAAATTACCCCCAAAGGGCATCAAGCGCACCTGGATAAAATGGAGAAGCTCTTTGGGTTTCCTAAACCTACTTAGGCTTCGGTATCCTCAACGCCCAAGGACCACAGGGAACTGTCTCCATCTCTTCCCCTGGCAGTCCCACTAACCAGTACCCCTAAGGATCGGGGAGAGGGAGCTCGATCCTTTGTGGCCTATCCTCTCCCGCTAACCTTAAGGTCCTCGTCATCCTTGGCACCAGGGAATGACCGGACCGAGTACCAGAAATCCAGGAAGCATAGAACCGGTCACCATCTCATCATGGTTCCAGTTCCACTGTGGATTCGGCAGCTGACAAGCTGCCATCAAAGAAGCACCGGCCACTGGAGGCCTCATCCTCCAGTGCCCCCGGTAGCCCAAGGCATTCCCCACCGGCAATGGTGCAGGGTGCCATGCCACCTTGTTATCCTTCCGAGGATGTGCCAGCAATGCCTTATTCCCCTCCATCTGTCCTAACCACCCAGGACTTTCAGGAGGAGATGGACCGCAGGGTGCAGTTGGCGGTGCTCAAAGCGCTATAGAGCGTTGAGCTGCTGGCACCACCGTCCCCCATACTGGTGCCCATGCCTCCACCATCAATGCTTGCACCCCTGCTGGAGCATCTGGATGTACTTCTCGGTACCCAAGAGGCCTTTGATGTCTCCTCAGCCACAGATGCCAGTCACTGGAGCAATCCAGATTTCCATGTCCTCTGAGGAGAATGAGGCTTTGGGGACTGGGCACCCTTGTCCACAGTCCTGTGCCCCCTCGCTGCCAGGGGTTCCATCAATACTGTTGGGGCCCAGGCCCACTGCCTTTCCTGGCCCCAGCGAGGAGGAGAGGGTCCTTATGACCCGTGAGGCGGTGACTCTTCGGACTCATCCTCTGAGTTTTCTAATGACCCCTTCTCGGAGCTGGTGTCTGTGTTCCCAGTTATCAGGAAGGCCGATGCTACCTATCTGGTGCAACAGGCCGTGGGCTTTGAATGGCGGCACCTCCCCCACCAGTCAGTGATTGTGGAGATCGCACTCAAGAAGGTTGGATGTTCTTGGACACACGTTTCTGCTCCTCCGGAGTGTGAACACAGGGAGCTCAATAGCATAGTAAGAAAAGTGTTCCAAGGGGTTATGCTGGTGGCCTGCATTGCAGCCTACCAGCTATACATAACCCAATACAACCGCAATCTATAGAAACAAGTCCAAGACTTTGCGGGGGGGCCTTACCCAGCAACAGCAGGAATCTTGCAGCCACTGCTACGCTGGGCCTTGAGGCAGGTAGAGACGAGGTGAGGTTTACCTAAGACATGTTCGAGACCACAGCCTGCCTGGCTCCCGGGGGCATCAGTGCCAGGCGGTTGGCTTGGCTCGAGCCTCAAGACTCCAGCCAGAGGTTCAAGACAGCCTCTCGAATCTCCCATGTACAGGTGAGAACCTGTTTGGGGATAAGGTGAAAGCGGTCATGGCACAGCTGAAAGATTAGCATGATACTCTTTAGCAATTCTCCGCCAGCCCCTCCAAAGGCCCATTCTCCGCCAGGAAGTCCTCCAGGCTGGGCTCTCGCAAGCCCTTTTACTGACTGAGGAAATACTATCCTCCAGCCACCCATGCCCGCCCACCTCAGATCAGTCCCAGAGGTCATGGCCGACAGCAGCGGGTTCCGAGGACCCAACCAGCCTCCCAGCAGGGCCCTTCTACAGGCTTTTGAGTGATGGCGAGGGAGCACGAGCCAAACGCCGGATCCTGTGGCCGTCAATCCCCTGGACAGTGGCAAACTCCTTTGCTTTGCCCACCGTTGGGAAGCGATCACTTCGGTCTCCATTGTCCACCAGGGTTACCGCCTGAACTTCAGCAGGCTCCCACAAACCGCTCCCCCATGTCCATTGTTGGGTTCACCTGCCCATCAGGTCGTCCTTCAGTTGGAACTTTTTGCCCTTCTAGCATTGGGTGCAGTAGAACTGGTCCCCCGTGAGCAGCGGGGCCATGGCTTCTACTAGAGATACTTCTAGTACCTCTAGTAGAAGCCCCATTCTCAACCTCTAGTTTTGTGCCCCATTCTCGACCTCAGGGTGTTAAACAGGCTTCTCGTAAGAGAAAAATTCAAAATGGTCTCTCTGGGCACGCTGATCCCGCTTCTCCGAAGAGACTGGCTTTGCTCCCTCGACTTAGAGGCTTATACCCATATTGCAAATTGTCCCCAAACACAGGAAGTACCTCTGCTTTCCGGTGGGGTCAGCACATTTTTCAGTACAAAGTGCTGCCCTTTGAGCTGGCATCAGCCCCACACATCTTCACCAAATGCTGGGTGTTGGCTGTTTACTTCAGGCATCATTTGGTCTATGTCTTCCCATACCTGGACAATTGGCTGCTCTGGAGCGACTCCCATTCCGAGGCCTTGAACACCCTGGCCCTGACGATTCAGACCTTACAGATGTTGGGATTTGTCATCAACTTCCCCAAGTTGCATCTCTGTCCATCTCCATAGCTAGACATTATTGGCACCAGGTTGGACACGGCCTAAGCAAAGGCTTTCCTGCACAAGGACCGGGTAGTCGCCTTCTCCTCGCTGGCCGTCCTCATTCACAACAGAAAGAGGGTGCCTGCCTGTCTACTGCGCCGCCTGCTGGGTCACATGACCCCCTTGACCCACCTCCGCATGAGGAACCCTCAGTGGGCCTTGTGCTCCCAGTGGCAGCAGGCATCCCAGGATCTGGAGGTGCCAGTTACGGACCCTCTGTCTCTCCCTGATCTGGTGGAAAGCCCTTCCCAATTTGGAAACCGGGATCCTATTTCAGCCCGCACCATCCCAGATGGCCCTCACCACTGATGCTTCACCTTAGGTGGGGGGGCCCACACAGATGGCCTGCATACCAGGGTCTCTGGACTGCGGCTGAAGCCCGCTGCCAGATAAACTTCACGGGAGCTTTGGGTGATCCAGTACATCTTGTGGGCCTTCCAGGACAGGCTGTCCTTCAAGGTCATCCTCATCAGAACGGACAACCAGGTGGCGATGTGGTATATCAACAAGCAGGGTGGCACAGACTCCTTCCTCCTCTGCCAGAAGGCGATTGGGCCCTTTCCAGAGGGATGTATCTATGGACCACTGACCTGCAGGATCACTTGAACACACTAGCGGACCGCCTCAGCCGGGCCTTCTAGCCACACGAGTGGTCCCTGAACCCTGAGGTAGCAGCCAACTTGTTCCGTCGCTGGGGTACGCCAGACATGGACTTGTTCATCTCTCCCCACAATCACAAAGTGAGTACGTTCTGCTCCCTGATTCCAGGGAAGGGCCATCCGGCCTGCGACGTCTTCCCCCTTCATTGGGGTCAGGGTCTCATGAACATGTAATCCCTATCCCACTCCTCTTGAGGACTCTGACGAAATTGCAAGAGGACGGGGGGGGGGGGGGGGGGGATCATAATCCTGGTGGCACTCTCCTGGCCAAGGCAGGTGTGGTTTCCTCTTCTCCAGGACTTGTCAGCGCACTGGTCCCGGTGGGGAAAACTCCTGACCTCATATCGCAGAACCAGGGCACCCTGTGCAAACTGAACATCCTGGCCCTGACCCTCAAGGCGTGGATGTTGAGTGCATGATCCTCCAGCCTTTGCAGCTCTCGGATGGTGTCTCCAGGATCTTGACTGAGTCCTGGAAACCTTCCACCTGGAAATCCTATAGTTCGAAGTGGAAGCATTTTTCCATATGGTGCGGTGGACCCGTTCTCCTGTCCGCTCTCCCATCTGCTGGATTACCTCTGGCATGTCAGTCTGGCCTCCAGCTCGGTCTGCGTACATCTCAGTGCCTACCACCAGCGTGTTGCCAGTGTGCCCGTTTCAGTCCAGCCTCTTGTCAGACGCTTCATGCAGGGCCTCGTTTAGCTGAAGACCCCGCTTCAACAGCTAGCAACACCGTAGGATCTCAGCATTGTCCTGGTGAGCCTAATGCGGCATCCATTCGAGCCTCTCAAGTCCAGTGACCTGAAGTTCCTCACCTGGAAGGTCATGTACCTGGAGGTGATCGCTTCCGTTCGCAGGGTCAGTGAGATCCAGCCCCTGGCCATGTATGCTACCGACACGAAATTCTTCCATGATCGTATGGTGCTGCGTATACATCCAAAATTTCTGCCTAAGGTGGTGACTGCTTTCCACAACAACCAGTCAATCATCCTTCCCATGTTCTTCCCATGGCTTCACTCCCACACGGGGGAATGTTCTCTCCACATCCTGGACTGCAAGTGGGCGCTCGCTTTCTATCTGGATCGAACAGCGGCCCATAGGCAGTGCTCCTAGCTCTTCGTGTTGTTTGACCCCCAATAGACTGGGAGCAGTGGTGGGGAAGCAAACCTTATCCAGCTGCCTTGCGGATTGCATTGCCTTCTGCTACGAGCAGGCACGCCTTCAGCTGGCAGGCAGGGTGAAAGCTCACTCTGTGCAGGCTATGGCAGCGTCAGTGCCCATCTGCATGCGGACACTGTTGCTTAAATTTGTAGAGCCATGACCTTGAGTTCTCTCCACACGTTCGCTGCTCGCTACTGCCTTGACAGGGATAGGAGTCAGGACAGCACTTTTGGCCAATCTGTCCTGTGCAATTTATTCCAGTCCTGAACCTAATTGTCTCTTTATCGTGCTCTTTGTGGGACCAGACCACCCCTGTTTTTCCCCACAGCGCCGCAGTTGTGAAATGTCTATATGCCAATGCCAGAAGTCTAAGAAGTAAGATGGGAGAGTTAGAGTATATAGCAGCAAAGAATGAGATTGACATAATTAGCATCACAGAGACTTGGTGGAAGATGGATAACCAATGGGACAGTGCTATATCAGGGTACAAATTATATTGCAATGATAGGGAGAATCAACTTGGTGGCGGTGTGGCACTTTACGTCGGGGAGGGTATAGAGTCCAACAGGATAAAGATCATACAAGAAACTAAATGCTCAGTAGAATCTATATGGGTAGAAATCCAATGTGGGTTGGGTAAGAGTATAGTGATAGGAGTATACTACGGTCCACTTGGACAAAAATGTCAGACAGATGATGAAATACTAAGAGAAATCAAGGAAATTAACCAATTTGGCAGTGCAATAATAATGGGAGATTTTGAATACCGCATAATACAAAAAGTGCAGGAACGTTGTCAATCCTGACAAAGTACTCACAGTAGCTTCCAAAAAGGTCAAAGAAATTTTTATTCATTCAATCAGGCAACTCCACTGGTTTATACAGCATAGAACTTTACGGCGTCCCCCGACACGGTCCCGTGTTTCGCCTAGGGCTGCATCGGGGGGGCACGCCACCAGGAATTCATATACGAAATACTGAAATAAATCAATAGTCAGAATACAGTATAGGACTTATAACCGAACATAAATACAAGAAAGTTAAACCATAATATTACCTGACAGCTGGTGTATTTAAATTTAGCAGGGAGCGCGCTTCCCCTTGACACTGACAGGTATTTAAAGAATGGCAGAAGGCGCCAAAACTACAGGTGAACCAATCACGTGGATCAAAGGACCCCTTTGATCCACGTGATTGCTTCAAAGTGCAGTTTGCTCTGGATTGCATTTTTGGTCTTAGATTTCAATTACCCCAATACTGAGTGGGTAAATGTAACATCAGGACTCGCTAGAGACATAAAGTTCCTGGATGTAATAAATAACTGCTTCACGGAGCAATTGGTTCAGGAACCAACAAGAGAGGGAGCTATTTTAGATTTAATTCTTAGTGGAACACAGGATTTGGTGCGAGAGGTAACAGTGGTGGGGCCCCTTGGCAATAGTGATCATAACAAGATCTAATTTAAACTAATAACTGGAAGGGGAACAATAAGTAAATCTACAGCTCTAACACTAAACTTTCAAAAGGGAAACTTTGATAAAATGAGGAAAATAGAAAAAAACTGAAAGGTACAGCTGCAAAGGTTAAAAGTGTTCAATAGGCATGGACATTGTTTAAAAATACTGTTCTGTCCCCAGTAAAGGGTACATGTTTGTGTCTGTATAAATTGCATTCCACCTGTGTTTTCCACAGCCCCTCCTTCCTAGTACTTGTGACACTTTCTGTAACCCAGGACAAAAGTCTGAGAGCCCTGCCTTTAAAGGGAGTTTGCCTTTAACAGAAGCCCCCTCCCTTCTGTTCCTCCCATTGGGAAAGGATCTGTATGCCTTTTTAACCTAACCTAGGTCCTTTCAGGTACCTTATTGGCTGATTGGACTACTCTTCATGTTACCTCCTGTCACTTGGGTCCTGGGCTCGCTACCATTGGCTCTCGCCCCTTACCTCAGCCTGAGGTGATTTCTCCTGTGTTAACTTTCCAAGACGGTGGGTCAGTCTCAGCTAAGTCAGTAGAAGACTCACGTGCCTGTAACCTCTGTTACACGAACAGCTTTTTACATTCCTCCTACCTCTTTTATCATAAAGACTAATCAGCTTCAAACCCTAGTTCTCTTACCCTGCATCCCAAGAAACTTCACTTCCCTTCCCCTGCCTTCCTCCAGCCACAAGGATCTCTGCCAGAAGCATGGACGTTTGAAAGCAACCCTTGTAAGTAATAAGAAATTATCTTTACAATAAATGACTTCAAACATAAAGATCTTTGTTTTGGAGACTGGGAGGATCGTTAGCTATTTTGGATGAGGAAACTTGGGAAGTTTTTGTTGAGACAAAATAGTAAAAAGCTGGTCTCTACAGAAAGTTACTAGCAAAGGCTAGTCTGCCTCAGTACAGCACCTTACTGAGAGCTGCAAGCAAAGTCAGTCAGTGATCTGGAAGTAAAAGCTCAGATCACACAGCAGATAACAAAGTAAAAGCTGCTTAGATAAGAGCAAAGGAGAAACTCAGTAAAATTCACTTGTGCAGTCTGTGAAACTTGTGAACTGAAAGCCTTTCAAAGATCTGTGTGCAGTACAAGGAAAAAGGCCTGCCACAGAAGGTTTACATTGAACAAGAGTTGTTAGACTGTCTTGCAGCTGAATAAGCTTTTTCTGCCCTCAGTGTGGGAAGAATCAAGCATAAAAAGCCAGGAATATTAGGAGCAGTATAGAAGCATTGGCTTTGTGTAATCTGAGACGAGGCGGGAAGTTTCTAAGCTGAGGAGCTCACCCCTCCCCCTTGCAACTGCTACAGTCAGAGAGCAATCAGTTGCCATAGAGACCAAGACACGAGGCCTCCTGTTCCAGGGAATAGAGATAACAGAAACTACCGCGGGGAGGGGAAGATGGAAGCTACTCCACCCCTCCTCACATCCCTGTGTTACACCTGGCTGCTAAAGCCCCCCCCCCCCCCTTCACTACGCTCTGGCAGGCTAGTAAAAGACAAACCTTTGAAGTGTCAATTACAAGAAACTCAGCCTGAGCAGACATAATCACAGAGAGAATCATGGCTGAAACTTCAGAACAGCCAGCCAAAGCCACCACAGTAAAAAATGACACAGAAGAAGGAAAGGAAAGCAGGGAAGAGAGAGATGAAAACAGGGGATCAAAGAGATTGTGTGCGCTTACAGAGAGAGCTGCACAGAGATATGAGGAAAAGAAACTGATGCATGAAGATAAGATTGAAAGGGAATGGCATAGTATTGCAGAGAAAAAAGAGAAGATTTTAGACAACCCCACCAATCTTAAATATCACATAGAGCAGCTGAGGCTTCATTTCCAAACTTATCAGCTCAACACAGAAGAGTATCTCGAGTTCTTAACATGGACTAATACTGCAGAAAGCCTCAAAGAAAAGGGCCGCCAACAGAGTTTACACCAAATACGCCAGAGAATGGTAACGGACACTATTAATGGTGCAGAAGCAGGTGACATAATAAGCGAGACCAACTCTCAGCACTCTCACACCTCTAAGTGTACATCAAGATCTGTTAGGTCACAAGGGTCAAGATACTCGAGCCACTCTCAACTCAGCTCTATCATCCTCCAAAAGAGAGCAGAGTCCCAAGCAGCTATGGCGCGCATACAGTATGCTGAACAAGCAGCAGCCCTCAAGATAGAAGGGCTCAGAATAGAAGAACAACAGAAAGCCGCTGCCGCCACAGCCGCCGCCGAGGACCACAGAAAGGCTGAGCTAGAGATCGCCTTAGACCTGTTGCAGCAAAAGGGAGAAGCAGCAGCCCTTGAAGCCCAAATTAAAGTACTGGATGTGCCCCCGGATCAGGACAATGGGGAAGACCTACTCAGCTGCACGGCCCAACAAGAACCAGTCAGACGGACGCTAGAGTACGTCATAACTCACCCTCTAACTCACGCCAGCACGTCACCTCTTCCAGAGCAACCCCCGCATCGGGAAGGAACACACCTCCCTTCACAAATAGTGACCTCAAACAGAGAAATCAAACCTGAAACACAAATGGCCATGAGTACCAAACCTCATGGCAGCAATCCACTGGCTCTAAATCATACAAATGTAAGACAGCCACACACAGGAAACGTCCCAGCTGAACACCCCGAGCCAACGCACAACAGGAGAGATGTGCATAGTCAACCACAGGATATCAATCCAGCGAGGCCTGCCACCTTTCAGGATGAGCCTTCAGAAAGAGAAGACTTATCAAGGTACATGTCTCGCCGAAAACTCATAACCGCAGGCCTCTACGTGTTCAACGATCAGCCCAAGGATTACAGGACATGGAAAGCTGGCTTCCAAAATGCTGTGAAAGATATTTTATTTTTTATTTTTATTTATTTTGGGTTTTTATATACCGGCATTCGGGAACGCAGTCCCATCATGCTGGTTCACATAGAACAGGGGTGCATCAAAAACATAAACTAAGAACAGTGGTGCGGAAAATGCAGTTACATATAACAGGGAGATTGGAACTTGGCAGAGAAAGAAGAGAAAGGACAGGTTATTAATTCAAACATGTAAACAATAATGGAGATGGTTAATCATGGTGTAATTGGAGATAAGGATTGGCGAGGATGAGATATATTAGTTTGAAGTTTGAAGTTTGAAGTTTGAAGTTTGAAGATATGAAGTTGGACTCGTCAGAAGTGGTGAACCTGATGATGAAATGGTTAGGACGTGAATCGGCCGAACACGTGAGCAGATTGAGAACCGTCCACCTAAGGAATCCCTCTGCAGCATTAAAGGAAATGTGGGAGAGACTCAAGCAATACTATGGAAACCCAGTCAAAATAGAAAATGCATGGTTCGAAGAGATGGAAAACTTTCCAGAAATATCAAGGAAAGACAACCGAAAGCTATTAGAATTAGGAGATCTTCTCCGAGAGGTGGAGACAGCGAAAGCCGAACTAATTTACCCGAGTCTCAGCATCCTAGACACACCATGAGGCATGAACACCATCATAAACAAGCTGCCAAGCGATATACAAGACAAATGGGCTTCTCACGGTGCACAGTACAAAGAGGACAACAACATGCACCTACCGTTCCATGTCCTCACAAAGTTCATACGTGACTTGGCAAAGCACAGGAACGACCCTAGCTTCCAGTTCGGCACACGTGAGACACACCGAATCAGCTACCGAATGGGTGAAAAGCCAGCCAAAAAGAATGGCAGCAACAGGAGGCCCATTTCGGTGCACAAAACGGAAGTGTCACCCAAGACACCTACATCAGATGAACTTCCTGATATGAGTGGGGTGGAGGATCCAGACCGGCAGTGCCCCATACACAAAAAACCTCACCCGCTCAGAAAGTGCCGAGGATTCAAAGGGAAATCCTTGAAAGAATGCAAAGAACTGTTGAAAAAGTACAGAATTTGCTACAGGTGCTGCTCTTCGTCTAGCCACATGGCTAAAGATTGTAACACAACCATCAAGTGTTCAGAGTGTGGGAGCAACCGACATAATAGCGCTCTGCACCCTGATAAAGCAAAACCTCATCCTTCAAGAACTTCACACCCCAGTTCAAACTACGGCGGGGAGGAGAAGGATGAACAAACGCCAGAACCTGAAGTGGTCCCAAAATGTACACAGGTGTGCAGGAGAAATAGCAAGGGGAAATCCTGCACAAAAATATGCCTGACCAGAGTGTACCCCAAGGGGTGGCCTGAGCAGGCAGTCAAAATGTACGCCATCATAAATGAACAGAGCAACAGATCCCTGCAAGGCCGGAATTCTTTGACTTGTTCGATATCCACGAACGCTACTCGCCGTACAGCCTTAAAACCTGTTCAGGAGTCGTCCAAAGGACGGGGAGGAGGGCAAGCGGATATGTAATAGAAGCGATAGATGGCAACAACAAGTCAAACTTACCCGTGCTCATAGAGTGCGACCAGATACCTGACAACAGAGACGAAATTCCTATGCCGGAAGCTGCTCAACACCACCCTCATCTGAGATCTATAATGCATCGGCTTCCACCGCTAGATCCGGAAGCAGAAATACTACTGTTACTGGGCAGGGACGCACCGGAGTTGGTCAAGTCCCTAGAGGTACGTGATGGTCCACCAACCACACCCTACACCTATCGACTCGCCTTGGGATGGGTGATAGTCGGCGATGTCTGCATGAATCGAACAAGGAAACCGAGCATTCAGACATACGCTACGAGTGTCTTGGACAATGGACGTCCTACCCTGTTTGAACCATGCCCTAACCACCTAAGCACCAAGGAGATCCTAAGCTGCAAAGAACCGATTCTCAATTCAGCTACCAGCAGGATCACCCCCCCCCCCATCGGATGCAGAGGAACATCTGGGGGACTCGGTGTTTCAAGTCACCAAAGATGATGACAAAACTACTCTCTCTGTAGAAGACAGAGAAGAATTATGAACGAAGGGTTCTTTATGGATGAATCAAACCACTGGGTGGCCCCCCTACCGTTCCGGACACCCAGATCTCGACTCCCCAACAATAGAGAACAAGCAGTCTCACGACTTAGGTCGCTGCGGAAGACTTTGGAAAGGAAACCGGAAACGAAACAGCATTCACTAGCTTCATGAAGGAAATGTTAGACAAGGGCCATGCAGAGCTAGCTCCACCTTTGAGGAATGGCGAAGAATGTTGGTACTTGCCTACTTTTTGTGTATATCATCCGCAGAAGCCAGGCCAGATTCGAATCGTCTTCGATTCCAGTGCGCAGTTCCGTGGGATCTCACTCAACAGTGTGCTTCTCACGGGACCTGATATGATCAACAACATGTTAGGAGTGGTGATCCGCTTCAGGAACGAAGCAGTCGCTGTGATAGCCGACATCCAACAAATGTTCTACTGTTTTGTCGTGTACCAAGACTACAGAAATTATCTGAGATTCCTGTGGTACCGCGACAACGACATCAACAAGGAGATTGTAGAATACCGGATGCGAGTGCACGTTTTCGGCAACAGTCCATCACCTGCAGTAGCCACATACGGGCTCAGGAGGACAGCCCAAGAAGGAGAAAAAGAGTATGGTACAGAGGCCAGACGCTTTGTGGAGAAGGACTTCTACGTAGATGACGGATTAAAGTCCTTACCTACCGCAAGGGAAGTGATTAAGTTAATAAAGGCAACACAAGCAATGCTAGCAGGCGCAAATCTGAGACTCCACAAAATAGCCTCAAATAGTCCTGAAGTAATGAAAGCATGCTCTTTAAACGATTGCGCCAAAGACTTGAAGAACTTAGACCTGAGAGTGGACGCACCCCCTCTCCAACGAAGTCTCGGGTTGAGTTGGGATGTAAAGAAGGATGTCTTTACATTCCAAGTTTCAATCCGAGATAAACCATACACACGCCGAGGTGTCTTAGCCACAGTCAACAGTCTGTATGACCCGCTGGGGTTTGTAGCCCCAGTCATAATACAAGGAAGAGCCTTGTTAAGAGAACTCTCATCCAGCACTACCGAATGGGACACCCCATTGCCCCAAGCAAGGAAATTGGAATGGGAAAAATGGAAGAGCTCCCTGAAAGTGCTCGAACAGCTCCACATACCACGCACTTACATTCCAATATCACTTAGTACACCCAGCCATAAAGAGATCTGCATTTTCTCCGATGCATCGGTCAAAGCCATAGCTGCGGTAGCCTTTTTGAGAGTAACAGACGCGAAAGGGACAGTACACGTGGGCTTCATCTTCGGCAAGGCAAAATTAGCACCACAACCCGACCACACCATACCACGCCTAGAATTGTGTGGAGCGGTGCTAGCAGTGGAAATAATGGAGCTGATAACAGCCGAGATAGACACGCAAATTGACGCTATTCACCTCTACACGGATAGCAAAGTGGTACTAGGTTACATTTACAACCAGACAAGAAGGTTCCACGTGTATGTTAGCAACAGAGTTGAACGTATACGTAAGTCAACGCACTCAGAACAATGGCATTATGTGTCCACCGATCAAAATCCAGCAGATCACGCGACAAGAAGTGTGCCAGCATCCCATTTAATGGAAACGATGTGGCTGACGGGACCAGAATTTCTCCGGAAACCAGAGTACAGGTCTCCCGAATGCCTATTCGATCTCATAGACCCCGACGCCGATTCGGAGATTCGCCCAGTCACAACTACTCTCCTCACCGGTATTGTTCCCGGAAGCGGTCTGGGAGCTCACCGTTTCCGGCGCTTCTCAAGCTGGACGACACTGAGAAGAGCGATGGCGCTCCTCATCCATATAGCGCTGTCAAGACACTTACCAGCTGACGATAGGCGGAACACCTGTCGTCGATGGCACCTCTGCATAGAATCCTTCTCAGTGAACGAGCTCACCCGAGCGGAGAACACCATCTTACGCTGCGTACAATGGGAAATGTATGCAGAAGAATGGAGATGCATCAGCAGAGGTGCGGGCTTGCCCAAAGACAGCCCCCTCCGAAAGTTGAATCCCTTCATTGACAAAAACGGCCTGCTGCGAATTGGTGGCCGTCTCACCCAGGCGGAACTGGACACGGGAGAGAAGAACCCAGTTGTTCCTGGTTCGCATCACATAACTGTCCTGCTTGTACAACACTATCATGAACAGGTTCAGCATCAAGGTCGACACTTCACTGAAGGAGCTGTCAGAGCAGCAGGGCTGTGGATTGTGGGAGCGAAACGATGCATCACCTCCGTAATTTACAAATGCATTAAGTGTCACAAACTACGTGGTGCCCTCCAACAACAACAAATGGCCGACTTGCCAGCAGATCGACTCAGTACCGAGCCTCCGATTACCTATGTGGGGCTAGACGTCTTTGGGCCATGGCTGATCACATCCAGGCGCACCCGAGGGGGATGCGCGAACAACAAATGCTGGGCAGTGATATTCACCTGCATGAGTATTAGAGCTGTACACATTGAAGTCATCGAGTCTTTGGATACCTCGAGTTTCATAAATGCATTGCGCAGATTCTTTGCGATCAGAGGTCCAGCCACCCAAATCCGCTCTGACTGTGGAACTAACTTCATAGGAACTTGCAAAGAACTGAACATTGCCTCTGTTAAGATTGACTATCCTACCGTTGAAAGATACCTTGGCAATCAGAAATGCACGTGGAAGTTCAATCCGCCCCACGCCTCACACATAGGAGGATCATGGGAGCGAATGATTGGGATGGCCCGCCGAATCCTCGATGCCATGCTGTTAGAAACTAGTCCGACTCGACTCACCCATGAAGTCCTAACCACTCTCCTAGTAGAAGTGGTGGCCATCCTCAACGCGAGACCACTAGTCCCGGTATCTTCCGACCCTGAGTCACCACTGATCTTGATCCCAGCCATGCTTTTAACACAAAAGACTAATAACATTCCTGTGCCGCATGGGGACTTTGATGGCAAAGGAATTCACAAACGCCAATGGAAACAAGTCCAACAGCTTGCCAACTCCTTTTGGAGTCGTTGGAAGAAAGAGTACTTACCGACTCTCCAGTTTCAAAGCAAATGGCAATCCAACAAACCCAACATTCGAGAAGGGGACCTCGTTCTTCTCAAAAATGGTCAAACCCAATGCAACAACTGGCCCCTGGGGCTCGTCGTCAAGACTCACCCCGGAAACGAGGGACGTGTTTGTAAGATCGAAGTAAAGACTACGAACCAAGGGACAGCCAAGATCTTCTACAGGCCAATCAGTGAAGTGGTACTCCTCATGCCACGTGAAGAGACCTGAACTTTGTGGACCGTTGTCCACACCAAAGACTCTCTCTCTCTCTTTGTGTTGTCTATCTTTCGTTTCAGCTTGGCGAAACTCCTTGAGGAAGACACCGTCCACAGCCTAGATGACTGGATGACCTAGACGACCGCGAACTTCCCTGAACGTCGAAAGATCCAGTTATAATGAACTTTACACTGTTGCATGTTGATATGAGAACTGATATTGTGGTAGCTTGTGATACCCGACGGGGAGTGTTCTGTCCCCAGTAAAGGGTACATGTTTGTGTCTGTATAAATTGCATTCCACCTGTGTTTTCCACAGCCCCTCCTTCCTAGTACTTGTGACACTTTCTGTAACCCAGGACAAAAGTCTGAGAGCCCTGCCTTTAAAGGGAGTTTGCCTTTAACAGAAGCCCCCTCCCTTCTGTTCCTCCCATTGGGAAAGGATCTGTATGCCTTTTTAACCTAACCTAGGTCCTTTCAGGTACCTTATTGGCTGATTGGACTACTCTTCATGTTACCTCCTGTCACTTGGGTCCTGGGCTCGCTACCATTGGCTTTCGCCCCTTACCTCAGCCTGAGGTGATTTCTCCTGTGTTAACTTTCCAAGATGGTGGGTCAGTCTCAGCTAAGTCAGTAGAAGACTCACATGCCTGTAACCTCTGTTACATGAACAGCTTTTTACATTCCTCCTACCGCTTTTATCATAAAGACTAATCAGGTTCAAACACTAGTTCTCTTACCCTGCGTCCCAAGAAACTTCACCTCCCTTCCCCTGCCTTCCTCCAGCCACAAGGATCTCTGCCAGAAGCATGGACGTTTGAAAGCAACCCTTGTAAGTAATAAGAAATTATCTTTACAATAAATGACTTCAAACGTAAAGATCTTTGTTTTGGAGACTGATTGGGGAGGATCGTTAGCTATTTTGGATGAGGAAACTTGGGAAGTTTTCGTTGAGACAAAATAAATGCAATCCTAGAGGTGCAGTCCATATGTATTCCATGCATTAAGAAAGGTGAAAGGAAGGCAAAATGATTACCGCCATGGTTAAAAGGTGAGGTGAAAGAGGCTATTTTAGCCAAAAAAATCCTTCAAAAATTGAAAGAAGGATCCATCTGAAGAAAACAGGATAAAACATAAGCATTGTCAAGGTAAGTGTAAAACATTGATAAGACAGGCGAAGAGAGAATTTGAAATTAAGTTGGCCATAGAGGCAAAACCTCATAATAAAATCTTTTTTAAATATATCCGAAGCAAGAAACCTGTAAGGGAGTTGGTTGGACCAATAGATGACCAAGAGGTTAAAGGGGCTCTTAGGCAAGATAAGGCCATTGCAGAAAGACTAAATGAATTCTTTGTTTCTGTGTTTACTAATGAGGATGTTGGAGAGATACCAGTTCCGGAGATGGTTTTCAGGGGTGATGAGTCAGATGAACTGAACAAAATCACTTGGAACCTGGAAGATGTAGTAGGCCAGATTGACAAACTAAAGAGTAGCAAATCACCTGGAGCGGATGGTATGCATCCTAGGGTACTGAAGGAACTAAAAAATGAAATTAGTTAAAAAATCTATTAGTTAAAATTAACTGAAGGATGGTATGCATCCTAGGGTACTGAAGGAACTAAAAAATGAAATTAGTTAAAAAATCTATTAGTTAAAATTTGTAACCTATCATTAAAATCATCCATTGTTCCTGAAGACCTGCGGGTGGCCAATGTAACCCCAATATTTAAAAAGGTCTCCAGGGGCAATCCGGGTAACTATAGACCAGTGAGCCTGACTAGTGCCAGGAAAAATAGTGGAAACTATTATCAAGATCAAAATCATAGAGCATATAGAAAGACATGATATAATGGGACACAGTCAACACGGATTTACCTAAGGGAAGTCTTGCCTAACAAATCTGCTTCATTTTTTTTTTGAAGGGGTTAATAAACATGTGGATAAAGGTGAACCGGTAGATGTAGTATATTTGGATTTTCAGAAGGTGTTTGACAAAGTCCCGCCCAAGAGGTTTCTAAGAAAACTAAAAAGTCATGGGATAGGAGGTGATGTCCTTTCGTGGATTACAAACTGGTTAAAAGACAGGAAACAGAGAGTAGGATTAAATGGTCAGTTTTCTCAGTGGAAAAGGGTAAACAGTGGAGTGCCTCAGGGATCTGTACTTGGACCGGTGCTTTTCAACATATATATAGATGATCTGTTAAGGAATACAACGAGTGAGGTTATCAAATTTGCGGATGATACAAAATTATTCAGAGTGTTTAAATCACAAGTGGATTGTGATACATTACAGGAGGACCTTGCAAGACTGGATGATTGGGCATCCAAATGGCAGATGAAATTTAATGTGGACAAGTGCAAGGTGTTGCATTTAGGGAAAAATAACCCTTGCTGTAGTTACACGATGTTAGGTTCCATATTAGGAGCTACCACCCAGGAAAAATCTAGGCATCATAGTGTATAATACTTTAAAATCATCGGCTCAGTGTACTACAACAGTCAAAAACGCAAACAGAATGTTAGGAATTATTAGGAAGGGAATGGTTAATAAAATGGAAAATGTCATAATGCCTCTGTATTGCTCCAGGGTGAGACCGCACCTTGAATACTGTGTACAATTCTGGTCGCCGCATCTCAAAAAAGATATATAGTTGTGATGGAGAAGGGCAACCAAAATGATAAATGGGATGGAACAGCTCCGCTATGAGGAAAGACGGAAGAGGGTTAGGGCAGTTCAGCTTGGAGAAGAGACGGCTGAGGGGGGGGGGGGGGGGGGGGGGGAGGGATATGATAGAGATCTTTAAGATCATGAGAGGTCTTGAACGAGTAGATGTGAATCGGTTATTTACACTTTCAAATCATAGAAGGACTAGGGGGCATTCCATGAAGTTAGCAAGAAGCACATTTAAGATTAATCAGAGAAAATTATTTTTCACTCAACGCACCATTAAGCTCTGGAATTTGTTGCCAGAGGATGTGGTTAGTGCAGTTAATGTAGCTGGGTTCAAAAAAGGTTTGGATAAGTTCTTGGAGGAGAAGTCCATTAACGGCTATTAATCAAATTTATTAAGGGAATAGCTACTGCTATTAATTGCATCAGTAGCATGGGATCTTCTTAGTGTTTGAGTAATTGCCAGGTTCTTGTGTCCTGGTTTGGCCTCTGTTGAAAACAGGATGCTGGGCTTGATGGACCCTTGGTCTGATCCAGCATGGCAATTTCTTATGTTCTTATGTACAGATAGGGGTGTCTCTTCCGGATAGGTGTCCTTTAATTCAGCAATCAGGGCTTCCCAAGATGATATTTAAGTGCACAAAAGATCTCCCTGCAGCCTATCCGGAATCCTTGTGGAGGGGGTTTCTGAGTACAGAAAAATATGAGTCTCCAGATAATTCCCAAACACCCAACCCTGTATCCTGGTCCCCTTGTAGGTGGAGATCTGGATGGCAATCTCCAGGTCTTACTTGTCTCCCTAGTTTTAAATGGTGACTCCTCATGGAGATTCTCTTAGGATCGAGAACCAGCTTTATCAGCCTGTCTCTCAAGAGAAGGGGTGGATAAAAAGGAACTCCTCGCAACAAAAGATAAAATTGTTTCTTGATCTCAAATCTTTTATTTATTTATTTATTTATTTAATATATATTTCTATACCGGACTTCACGAATAGAAATTCACATCAGGCCGGTTTACATGGAACTTGGGGGGAAAAAACAAGTGTAACCAAGAACAAGAAGGCTGAATCAAGCAAAGTTACATAAAACAG
This sequence comes from Rhinatrema bivittatum, assembly GCF_901001135.1. NCBI lineage: Eukaryota > Metazoa > Chordata > Amphibia > Gymnophiona > Rhinatrematidae > Rhinatrema > Rhinatrema bivittatum. Next base: position 415,893,388 of record NC_042617.1, read on the forward strand.
GGACATTGAACTTGGGGGCTAGAGTAGCCAGGAAGAAAGGTAAGGCGGAAATAAGCAACAAATAAATAATAATAAATAACTGGTTATGAGATTGGTAATTATCTCATTCCTTAGGCTGAGTTCGAAGTGGCATTTTGACTAGGGGAAGGCTTGGAGGAAAAGCCACGTCTTCAGTTGTCTTCGAAAGGTATGAAGGCAAGGTTCCAGTCTTAGGTCGGTCGGAAGTCTGTTCCAGAGGACCGGGCCTGCTGTGGAGAAGGAACGTTCTTTGGTGGTTTTTAGACGGGTGTATTTTGAAGGTGGGACTTGAAGGGTCCCTTTATAAGCTTCTCTGATGGGTCTTTTGGACGAGTGGTGTTTGAGAGGGTTCTGAAGGTCTAGTGTGAGCTGTTGGTGAATAGATTTGTGGATTATCGTGAAGGCTTTATATAGAATTCTATATTTTATTGGCAGCCAATGCAGGTTTCGAAGGATGGGGGTAATGTGAGCACGGCGGTTGGTGTTGGTTAGGATTCTCGCTGCTGCATTCTGGAGCATTTGTATAGGTTTTGTGGCTGAAATGGGGAGCCCCAGGAGTAAGGCATTGCAGTAGTCTGTTTTTGAAAATAACGTGGATTGAAGGATGGTTCTGAAGTCCTGAAAGTGGAAAAGGGGTTTGATTCTTTTTAAAACTTGAAGCTTATAGAAACAGTCCTTGGTGATATTATTAATTGATTTCTTTAGATTTAGATGATTGTCTAGTATAATTCCTAAATCTCTGGTTTGAGAGATCTGTGGGTCCAGATCTGTAATGTCTGTGTTGGTCGAGTGTTCAGGGGAGATAAGAAGGATTTCCGTCTTGGATGCGTTTAGAACCAGGTTCAGGCTAGAGAGGAGGCTTTTTATGGACTTCAGGCAATTTTCCCAGTAGTCGAGCATTTTTGGCAGAGAATCTTTTATGGGGATCAATATCTGCACATCATCTGCATAGAGGTAATGTGTTAGTTTTAGGTTTGTGAGTAGATGGCAGAGGGGCAGTAAGTAGATATTGAAGAGGGTAGGGGATAGAGAAGAGCCTTGTGGGACGCCTAGCGTTGCTTTATAAGTTGGTGATTCTCTGTTGTTGACTCTAACCTTGTAGCTTCTGTTTTTGAGGAAAGAGTTGAACCATCTGAGGGCGAGTCCAGCGATTCCAATGTCAGATAAGCGGTTTAGAATGGCATGGTTTACCGTATCGAAAGCCACTGAGATATCTAGGAGGACCAGTAGGTATGAAAGCCCTTTGTCAAGACCCAGGAGGATATGGTCTGATAGGGAGATGAGGAGGGTTTCTGTGCTGGAGGATTTCCGGAAACCGTACTGTGAGGGGTATAGTATTTTATGTTCCTCGAGGTAGTCAGAGAGTTGTGTGTTCACAATTTTCTCTGTGAGCTTTGCTAGAAACGGAAGGTTGGATATAGGTCTGTAATTGGAGAGTTCTTTTGTATCCAAGTTATGTTTCTTCAAGAGGGGTTTGAGAGATGCAGATTTTAGCTCATCTGGATAGTTTCCTTGAGTTAGGGAACAGTTTATGAAGTTAGTCAGTGCTCTGGAGATGGTGCTGGGGATGAGGAGCAGAAGTTTAGTAGGGATGTGGTCCGTCGGATGGCTGGATGGTTTCATTTTTTTAAGGGTTGATTCTATCTCCAAAGTGGTTGTAGGTTCGAAGGAGTCGAAGGTGGCTCTGGGATGATGGGTGGGATTGGAGTCTAGAGCTGGGTTCATTGGGTTGGTAGGAAGGAGTGCCAGTGTGTTTGTGATTTTATCTTGGAAGAAGCGTGCTAGTTCATTGGCTTTTGATTGAGCCTGTTCATCTGGGATAGTAGGGGCAGAAGGTTTTGTGAGTTGGGATACGAAGGAAAACAGGGCCCTGGCATCGTATTGTATGTCGTGGATTCTGCTAGCATAGAATTTTTTTTTTGTCTGTAGAATAGAGATCTTATAGAAATGCAGGGTACGTTTGTAATCAGATAGAGTTGTGGTGTTGGGGTTATTACGCCATAAGCCTTCTTTGTGTCTGAGGTCTAGCTTCATCAGTTTCAGTTCTGGGGAGAACCAAGGTTGTTTCTTTTTTTGTGACCAATTGATGGTTTTCGACATTTTAGGACAGAGTTTGTTGGCTATTGATTCCGTGATGTTGCTCCAAGAGAGAAGGGCCGCGTTGGGGTTGGAGTTATCCATATTAGGTAGATCTTTAGTTAGATGTTCACTAAGAGTGTCTGAGGGGCATGCTTTCCGGTAGATTGAGGTTGAGATTCAATATGATTTACCTTGGTGGAGAGAGTAGTTGATATCAGGGAGTGGTCCGACCAAGGTACAGGGGTGCAGTCTGGAGAATTATAGTAAGACAGGTTAGAATTAATGAATATGAGATCAAGCGTGTGACCTGCTTTGTGGGTTGGTTTATTTATGATTTGTTCAAAACCCATGGCTCTGAGAGTTGAGAGTAAGGATTCAACATTGGTAGAGAGAGGTGAGGCATCTACGTGAAGATTGAAATCCCCCAATATCATAGCTGGAGAGTCTGTGTTGATGTATTTGGCGATAGTTTCTATGAGAAGGGAGGCTTCGGTGTCGAGTATACCTGGTGGAGCGTAAACCAAAAGAATTTGGATATGTTTTGACTTGAAGAGACCTAATTCCAGTTTTTTTGTGGGGGTCTTGACTGGTTGTTGTGTGAGATGGAATTCTTTCTTGGCGGCTAGTTGAAGCCCTCCTCCTTTTTTTTGAGTCTTGGTATTGAGAAGAAGTCGTAGAGGTGTATCGGTAGTTGGTTTATCAGGGGAGTGTCAGAACTTTTTAACCAGGTTTCTGTGATGGCACAGATGTCTGGTTTGGAGTCTAGTAGGTAGTCATTGAGGATTTGGGTTTTCTTAGTGAGGGATTGGGCGTTGAAGAGTGTCAGAGAAAATAAAGTGAGTCCTAATAGCTGGGTGAGAGGTGTAATCATGATGGGGATGAGAGATCTCTTGGTGTGGCTTAAGGGACGTTGTAGCAGTCTCAAGTTGTGAGAGTAGTGATGGTGAATGTCGGGGATGGGGTAGGTCAGCATATTGGCTCCGCAGGTGATGTAGGAAATGAAGGTAATTGTGAGGGAGAGTTGAAGGTATTGGTTTTTGGTACTCCTGTGTTGTGATGTTCTTAGCTAAGGTTGTTGGTGCTTGGATGAGCGAGCTAGAAATTTTTTTTTTTTTTTTAATGTATAAGGGTTATTAGGGGTAGTTGATGAGAGTTCGTTTGTTTGACTGTCTGATGTGATTGAGTGTGGTTAGAATTGGAGGTCCGTTGAGTGTTGGTCTGTGAGTCCATTGAGTGAGTCCGTTGAGTGTTGGTCTGTGAGTCCGTTGAGTGAGTCCATTGAGTGTTGGTCTGTGAGTCCATTGAGTGAGTCCGTTGAGTGCCGGTCTGTGAGTCCGTTGAGTCCGATGAGTGCTGGCTGAGGGGTGAGTCCGTTGAAGGATTCTGCTAGGTGTAGCTCAGCTAGGAGAAATGAGCGATGCAGAATGCAAGTGAAGTGGTTGAATGAATGATGGTGTGTAGGTAGGTGGCTACGTCTGGAGGTATGAATGAGCTGCCGGTTGACAAAACTGGTGGGTGCTTTGTTTGGAGTAGCGCAACGCCTAGGGTCGTCTTGGCTCTAGGGGAGCCGAGTGAGGCGTAGAGGTTTCCGGGGCGTGCTTACCAGTTCCGTTCCGGTCAGTTATTTTCTTTTCTCCTTTCTCCTTAGTTTCAGTCCACCGTCCTCGTGAGAGTCTAGTTAGGTGTCCACCTCCCCTGGCCTTGAAGGGCCGACGCCGACCGCGCGGGGAGGGCCGACCCTAGCCGAGGGTGGCGCGCAGGTTCGCGGTGCAGGGAAAATAGTGACCACGTGAGAGTAGTGGCAGGTTGAAAGGAATATGGCCTGGCTTCGGGCTTCAGGGGCCGCACAAAGGGGCGGGCCCCTTTGTCGCGCTTCTTCGGCACGCAACGCCGGGAGGAGAGAGGGTTTTAAATCCTCTCGGCAACGCCCGATGACGTCACCGCTGCACCGTATGTTCTCGTGGGCTGCAGGCGAAGGTAAGTGTGGCCAGCGGAGCGGAGGGCCGGAGGGAGAAGCCTTGTGGTCGGCCTGGAGCCCGTTGGGGGGAAGGGTGCGATCGAGAGGCCTTACCCCGACGGGCTTGCAGCGCCGACCGCGCAGGCCCGATCCACCAGGTCCCCTGAGGTCCCCCGACTGTCACAGGTACTTGCCACATTCAAGGGCTGAATGGGCTTACTGATCTTCAGCCCCTGTCTTTTGTGTCCGGCCAGCAACGATGACCTTCCCCAAAGGAGAAAAGTTTTTAAACAGTCCCTTTTCAATAATAGATATCTTAAGGCATTCAAACATCTCATGCTGCCAGGCCTGTCGCAGGTGCTTGCCACATTCAGGGAGTGAATAGACTCACTGGTCTTCAGTTCTGGAAAAGGAGCCACAAAAGGGTTCTGGTAAGTCTAATTTACTGCAACTAAAAACCAGGGGTGCCCTCTGGCAACCAATCCCATCTCGGAAGAGAAGGTCTGACGGGAATGGAAGGCTCATAATACTGAAAATTTAAATAGGGACACCTAGTGGCAGACTAGAGGGTCCAGCCACACCAAAAATGTGTTCAGCAGTGTTGTGTGGCAGAAAGTTCTCCATTTTATGCAGCTTTGGGCTGGAAGGGAAATTTGTAAGAGCTGAAGTTCTTAAGTCACATCCTAGGGCAGCAAGGGTAACAAATGGTATTACATCAAACATCTGATTTATAACATGGTACGTGTCAGGGCTGCCCTTTGGTCCCCCTTCATTTTTTATTTATCTCTAGAATCGCCAGAAAAATGCTACTAGGAGAATACAGATGGGCAGTGTAGAGTTAAGATAGCAGCATTTATTTATTTTTCTATACCGATATTCGATTTGACATATCACACCGGTTTACATACAATAGGATGTCTAAGGCAAGCCTTATAATGACATGATACAGTATAACAGATTAGCTGAGTACATATAACTTGCTTTACATAATAACTTTTCTAACAGTAATATGTTCTGATTTAATTTGCTATGTACAATGGCAGAGAGGGGAACTGGCAGGGCCAGGGGAGGGGGTGGCAGAAATTAGCTATCTGGAGGGAATGCTTTCCGAAAGAGCCAGGTTTTAAGATTCTTTCGGAAGGAAGGCGTCGAGGGGTCCATTCTGAGGGAAGCTGGGAGGTCATTTATGGATCATCTTGCAGATCCATACAGATCATGGTCTTATTTGATGCAGGAATTTGACCATTTTGGGTACAGTTTTTGGATGCAAGTTGAATCTTGATAAGTCAGAAGCTATGGCAATGCATTTTCTTTTAAGTATTTAGATATTGTGCCTCCCCTGGATTTGCCTGTTATATCAAGTCAATATATACCTGATTTTTAATCTTTTAAAAGTTAAAGTTCAGCATTGGCAGTTGCTTCCATTATTAGGGAGGATTAGCCTATTTAACATGAAGTTTTCAAGTGTGAAGTCAGATGGACTTGGGACCAGTGGGTTTATGCTCCCTGCTAGCAGATGGAGACTGAGCAAACTGAACTCACAGTATATATAGCCCTGCAGTGACCCCAGCCTGCCAGTATTCTCAGTCTCCAGCAGATAAATTTCCTGGAGCTTCGGGCGATCAGATAGGGTATTTCAGGATTGCCTTTCAAACAAGGCCATCCTGATTCAAACCGACAATCAGGTGGCGATGTGGTACATCAACAAGCAAGGGGGAACGGGCTCCTTCCTACTGTGTCAGGAAGCTGCACATATATGGGCGTGGGCATTTTCCCACTCAATATACCTCACAGCCACCTACTTGCCGGGCGTGGACAATCTGTTGGTGGACAAGTTGAGCCACATGTTTCTTCCGCACGAGTGGTCTCTCAACCCCATAGTAGCGGACACAATATTCCAAAGTTGGGGTTACCCTCACATAGACCTCTTTGCGTCAGTTCACAACCGCAAAGTAGAAAACTTCTGCTCCCTCACTCGCAACCACCACTAGCAACCGAGAGATGCCTTCGCCCTCTTGTGGGCCAGTGGTCTTCTCTATGCATACCCTCCACTTCCACTCATATTGAAGACTCTCGTGAAGTTACGGAAGGACAAGGGCATAATGATTCTGATAGCCCCTCACTGGCCATGCCAGGTGTGGTTTCCAATCCTCCAGGATTTATGAGAACGCCGCCACATTCCTCTGGGGAAGGATTCGCTTCTGATAACTCAGAACAACGGATGCCTGCACCACCACAACCTCCAGGCCCTATCTCTGACTGCCTGGATGTTGAAAGGTTAATACTCCAACCTCATAACATTTCAGAGTCGGTGTCCCGAGTCTTGGTAGCTTCACGAAAACCTTCCACGAGAAGATCATATCGTTCTAAATGGAAGAGGTTTACAGACTGGTGCACTTCTATGTCCTTAGACCCCCTTCACTTGTTCCATGGTGAAGTTTCTGGACTCTCTCTGGCACCTGTCAGAGACAGGGTTGAAACTTCTTCCATCAGGGTGCATGTCAATGTGGTAGCCGCGTTTCATAGAGGCATGGGGGATGTTCCTATTTCGAAACAACCCTTAGTGACACGCTTTATGAGAGGTTTGCTCCACTTAAAACCTCCACTGTGCCCTCTGGCCCCTGCTTGGGACCTTAATGTAGTTTTGGGGTGATTTATGAAACCTCTGTTTGAGCCTCTCCACTCCTGTGATCTCCGTTATCTCACATGGAAAGTAGTTTTCCTTCTCTCTATCACATCCGCTCGCAGAGTTAGTGAATTGCAGGCATTAGTTACCTACCCGCCTTACACTAAAATTCTGCATGACAGGGTAGTGCTCCGCACTCACCCTAAATTTTTACCAAAGGTAGTGTCTGAATTTCATATAAATCAATCTATTATCCTACCTACCTTTTTTCCCAGGCCCCATTCAAATGCAGGAGAACAGGCTCTGCATTTCTTGGACTGCAAACATGCCCTAGCCTTCCATCTAGACTGCACGTTGGCCCAAAGGAAATCCACTCAATTGTTTCTTTAGATTCCATCAAATTGGGAAATTGTGTGGGAAAGCAGACCCTCTCCTCCTGGTTAGCGGACTGCATTTCTTTTTGCTACCAGCAAGCAGCATTCCGCTACAAGACCGTGTAAAAGCACACTGTCAGGGCCATGACGACTTCTGTAGCGCACCTCCGTTCAGTGCCGCTTGCTGATATTTGTAAGGCTGCTACCTGGAGTTCTCTCCATACCTTCGCAGCCCATTATTGCTTAGACAAGGCTGGCAGACAGGATTCCATCTTTGGCTAGTCGACTCTTCGCAACTTGTTTTCAGCTTAACTTCCCAACATCTTTCCACCAACCTGTTCAGGGTTCAGGGTGCCCCCTCTGTATATATTACCTGACTGTGTAAACGGCGCTTCTCTGCTACAGGACACACAAGGATATCACAAGGAATTTAGTAAAAGCAAAACCTCCTAACCAAATTTCCACCCCTATTATTTTGTCTGTTGCACATCTTTGGGTGCATTTGGTGCATTGCTCGGGCATCCTCAGCTTGGTACTCACCCATATGGGAGGAATACCATCCTGCTTGTCCTGTGAGAAAGCAGAGTTGCTTACCTGTAACAGGTGTTCTCACAGGACAGCAAGATGTTAGTCCTCACGAAATCTGCCCGCTACCCTGCGGAGTTGGGTTCGTTTACATTTTCTTATTTTATTTTTTGCACATACTTTTTACTATAAGATGAGACTGAAGGGGGACCCCTGCTGGATGCAGGGTCAGTGCATTGCTGGGCATGCCCAGTGGGTGCCAGTCAAAGTTCTAGAAACTTTGACAAAAGTGTTCCGTGATTGGGCTCCATATGGATGATGTCACCCATATGTGAGGATTAACATCCTGCTGTCCTGTGAGAACACCTGTTACAGGTAAGCAACTCTGCTTTTTCCTCAGGGACCTCATCAAAATTGTCTGAAATGTAGAGTAGAGTGGAATTTTGAATCTTACATGGCTGCTCTAGCTAGTACTTTTTAACTGTATTGCAATCATTAAAGATAATTTACTTCCACTTAATAAGTGTGAATTGATGGAAAATACAATTAGAGCCAGGAACCTAAGACTGTTAAATTCCCTAAAACAAGATTACTTGCACCTAGGGCAGTGATGGTGAACTCCAGAACCTCTATTCTATGCAAATCTATCTCATGCATATTCATTGTGGATTTTCTGAAAACCTGGGGAGTTCACCCTGACCTAGGTAGTTATTTAAGAAATATATTGTGGAGGTGTTGCAGTTTCCTCTGATAAGGAGTTTATGTTGATTAAATGTTATATGCCAATTATGAAGAAAGATGATGAAAGAGAGGGAGCCCTTGATTTTTTAACTCCTTTTGATAATGCAGAGGTATCAGATTTCCTTCAGTGTTCTAATGATAAAATATTGACACGATCCACTGTTATTACCACCTTTGCTTTTGATTCTGATAAAATGTGGTCAATATTTTAAGTACAGGAATGAGAACTTTCTGTGATCAGAAAATTATCAAATAAAAAGAAAAGCCTTTTTGCAGTATAAATATCTATTTGGGAGCAACCTTTTAGAAAAAAAAAATTCCCATGCAAATGGAGTATATTTTGAGGGAATATATATGTTTTCACTGACCCTAAATATTTTTTAGTTGCCTTAGGGGTTCTGGAATAAAAGTTTAATTTTCTGATATGCCTTCTAGTTAAGTTTTTCTTTTTCTTTAATATTTTCCTTTTTGTTAGGGCCCTATGTTGCAGACTTTGCTAATGATATCATAATGTGATCTTTATACTATATTTTTCCTTTGTATATTATGTTTCATTGTTTTGTTTAGTTTTATTTCATGTAAAATGATTACATTTCAGTAAAAATATTATTTAAAAAAGATTATAAATGAGATAGTCAGTCCAGAGGGTGGCTGCTAAAATGGTCAGTGGTCTTCATTCTAAAGCATATGGGGATAGACTTGAAGTTCTAAACCTGTATACCCTAGAAGAAAGGGGAGATATGAAAGAGACATTCAAATATTTCAAAGATTCCATGCACAGGAGGTGACCCTTTTTCAATAAAAAGGAGGCTTTAGAACAAGGTCATGAGATGACTTTGAAAGCGGGTAGACTCAGGGGTAATCTTAGGAAATATTTCTTTACAGAAAGGTACATTGTCTTAAATTCAGTCCCCCAAATTTCTTCCCTACTTTTTGGTGCAAGTCTACAATGATAAACTTCTCCTTGTTTATCTCAAGGCCCTACCCTACACCAAATACAACAACAACAACAAAAACCCTACACTGCTAGGCAGAAAAAGATAAGTCACCCAGGTTTATTAACAAAGCACTCTGACAACATATATCTTGTCTTATCTTATGAAATATATCATCACTAATCATTATGGACAATCTTGGTGACCCTTGTCTGACTCAAACCTATCACTGTACAACAATTTCCATGACCTCAGTTTAACTCAAACTTCTCACTGAACCATAAGGTAGTTTTTGATTGCCTTTTACCCTAAAACTCCTTCTGACTGCCTTTTAAATGTGTGGTCACCTCTGTTTTAAAATAGGAAAACACATACAAATCCCATCCTTCATGGAAATTTCTCACCCACAAGCTGGAACTAGGAATTGCCTGTAGCTGTCTTCTTTCCCAGATGTCCCAAGGTTCCCTTGTATGAGTTTGTCTCTCTGCATCTGATGATACAGCAGTTGTGTGTATGTTGCTAGTGCTGCAAATCTAACTTACAACAGGTTGTTGTTGCAGTGTTGTTTTACAGTAACCTATTACTGCAGTTATGCACAGCTCTGTGTGTGTATGCGTATGAGTTGGTAAGTAAGTTCTTTCAGCAAGTGTCTTAGTTGCTTATAATTTTCCCAGCTCAATCAGCGGCAGTCTTGCCATGATATCATAACTGGCATTGTTCATGCAAGATACTGAAACTTTTCCAGTTAGCAGAGTTTACTTGCCGTCGGATAGCTGGTGCTTCTGCTGTGTGGGATTTGACACAGTTCACTTACTAAAGTCACACACAAATCACTTTGAAAGACTGACAGGTTCTTTTTGCAGTCTTTGCAATCTCATATGTTCATCTGTGATGAGTTGACAACCACTGCCATATACTTCTGACAAATCCACAAACTTACGCTAATTAACTGTTTTAGCTTGCGATTATATAACCCTCCATATGCCTTAAGAAAATTTGCCTTTCCCTCCATCCTTATTGCACAGAGCATAAAGAGTAGCAGGAAACTAAGGATAAAAAAAAAAAAGTTATTTTTCAGAGGAACTCAAGACTTCTGTTTTACAAGGTGGTGGAATTCAAAAGAAAGGAATAGGATAACAAGTTTAAGTAATCTACCTAAAAAATTAACTACTAATGTCTATATAAAAAAAAGGAATACATATAAAAATTAGGGTTTCTGAAGCCTTAGTTTGAAAGGTGACTGGTTCCACAGCTTTGGGCCTGCAATCGAAATTGCTCTCTCTAACTTCTGATAAATGCGCAGATCTAATGGTGGGGACTGTAAGTAGCCCTTTGTTAGCAGACCTTAGACTCCTTGCAGGGGTATGTAGATGGAGTGAGGCGTCTAACCATTCAGTTTTATCATGGTTTAATGATTTATGAATTAAACATAGAACTTTATAGCAGTTCAATATTTGGTCGGGAGCCAGTGCAAGGAGATCAGGGTTGGTGTTATATGATCGTATTTCTTCCCTCCACAAAGAACTGTTGCAGTCACATTCTGCAATAACTGCAATAACTGTAGAGGTCAGATGCAGATAGACGGTAGACCAAGTAGAAGGGAGTTGCAATAATCAAGTGTGGAAAATATTAAAGTTTGCAAAATGGTACAAAAGTCATTGAATTCTAATAAAGGTTTTAGACCGTTTTAGTATGTGCAGTTTGATAGCCTTCTCTGGTTTTGTTTTATGTCAGAATTCAATTTTAATTCATGATCTAAATGCCTAAGGGATAGATTTTCAAAAAGTACGCATGCGCTACCAAACTTGTTGGTCCCCCCTCAGCCGAATAGTTAAGGGCTCCAAGTGGGATTACTGTATAAAATCTCTATCCATTGCAAAAATGCTCCTGTGAAACCGTATTGGCGCAGCGCCCAAAACAAGTACTCCCAAGACAGAGAGTCAAAGGCCTTTTCGGCGTCCAAACTGAGTATCACTGCCTCCACCCCTGAAGTATAGCTGAGAGACGCTATCAGGCGGTGCATGTTGCGCACTCCCTGTTGGCCCCGGACAAATCCTGTCTGGTCACTGTGAATTAGGGAGGGAATTATAGCATTAAGCTGCACGGCCAATATTGCTGCTAGAATCTTAACATCAACATTAAGTAAAGAAATAGGTCTATAAGAGCTCACTTCCTGCGGGTCCTTGCCCTTCTTTGGGAGGACGACTATGACCGAGTGGTTCAAAGTCGCGGACAGGGAATTCAGTTCTAATATCTAGTTATAAAATTTTTGGAGGGTAAATTTTGAAATTCTATAAAATTCCGACCCCAAACTGTCCTGGCCTGCAGCCTTCCCCAATTTAAGCTTCTGGATGGTCACGTATACCTCTTGTTCACTAATGGGAGTATTGACTGTTCTCATTTGATCTAATGTCAGGCATGGCCATGAGAGCGTATGGAACAGGGCCTCATACAGCTGCCGATAGTATTCAAGGAATCTCTCTGAAATATCAGTCGGGGCAGTCTTGTGAACGCCATGACGATCCCGAATGCCCACTATGGCTTTTTGATCCCTAGGCCTCACCAGGTTGGCCAGCAGCCGACTAGCCCTATTACCATATTTATATAGCTGATATTGGTAATATCTGAGGGATTTGATGCCCGCTGGTGAAGCAGACAATTCAAAGTTTCCCTCATTTGATCAGCTTGTCCCTTAGTTTCCGTGGTAACATCAACCACATGTCACTGTTGTGCATCTTTAAGAACCTGTGTGAGGCGCAATATCTCGGCGTTGCACTTTCGGTTAACCTTGGCTACGTAAGCTATGATCTCCCCACGCATGACTGCCTTCCCTGTCTCTCACAATGTTGCGGAAGAGATATCTGGGGTAGAATTAACTGTCATATATTCCTTCCAGCAAGCCTGCAGATGGGGGTGAAACGCCCCATCCAGATACAGATCTGGACGCATGCGCTAAGAGAAGGGGGGCCTCGGGCCCTGGCCACATTGAAACAGGACTGTAACAGGTGCATGATCTGAGAGGGACATGACGCCTATGCTCACCTCCTCCACTTTGGAAAACCACTTGTAAGGAATGAGGTAAGCGAGAACAAGGTAAAAGTAAAATAATATGTTTATTGATATACAATCTTAGTAAAAGTAAAAATAATATGTTTATTGATATACAATCTTAACAATTCTAAGCATTAAAGATATACAGTTCTAAGCATTAAAATAGTGCTAAGCATATACATATGTGTGTACACTGTATCTCGGCCAATACTCACAACACCCTTTTAGTCATCAGCCTGGAAAGGAGAGAGCGCATCACAGGCGAAGGGGTCTCATCACTTTGCACGTCTGCAAAGGAAAAGCATCACTTTGCTCGTCTGCAAAGGAAATATTTTCTCTCTCTCTCTCTCTGGGCCATAGCTGTTTGTCTTTTATAGCCTAATGTAAACAAGTGTGTGTGCCAAACTAAACTGTGTGTATGTGGGACAGGATTACTCACTATCCTAGAATCAGATCTATGCCAACAGTCCCAGACTCAGGATGGTTAATCAGGTCATCCCACTCTGTGCTGCATGTCAGTGCTGCAAACATGCTGAGCTGATTCTGCAGTTTCCCTTACACCACTTATCAGAAACAAGCAGATAATCCAAACGGGAGTACGCTTGATGAGAGTTAGAAAAAAAAGTGAAGTTGAGTTCTCCAGGATGAAGAACTCACCACACATCGAGTAGCTGCAATTCAATGCACAAAAAGTTGACCCCCAACTGCTAGTCTTTGACAGTAATGGGTTTGGGCAGTTTGCAGTCCAGCTGTTTATTAGCTACCACATTAAAATCACCTCCAACCACCAAAACATGGTCAGAAAAATTAGCCAGCAGGCCTACGAGATGAGAGAAAAAATCTTGGGAGTAGATATTAGGAGCATAAACATTACAGAATGCCACCTTTTGTTGCCACAAAACCCCGACTGCAACCACATATCGACTGTCTTTGTCATGACAGGCTCTAGTGAGTTGGAATGGCAATTGTTTGTGAATAAGGATGGCCACTCCCCTCCTGCGAGCTGTGTAGGAGGAGTATATGCATTGGCCTACCCACACTTTTTTAAGTTTATGATGTTCAATGTCGCTCAAATGGGTTTCCTGGAGGAAGACAACTTGGGAATGGATGCGGTTAAACATAGCCAATAATTTCTTCCTCTTGATAGGAGAGTGTATGCCATCCACATTCAATGTAGTGACTCTAACCTTTGCCATGCCATTCATCACCACAAAGTATTACTTGCAAAGCCCTCATAGGCTTTGCAAGTAATACTTTGTAACTCCAGGTCTCGCAGCCCCCCAGCCTAGGCCACGAGAGCATGTAGCGGTGTACATAAATATCCATATTCCCTGATCTTTGTGTCTGTGGACTGATCTCCTCCCTGCCCCCTACCTCCCTGCTCCCCTTTCCACACATACCCCCAGTCATTCTCCACATCCATACCCACACACTTACTACCAGAACCACACTCATCAACTCCAAGAGGCTCAGAACCCTCCCCCCATCCTATGGATTGGTGGGCTGAGGGATGCCCCCCTCTGCCCCCCCCCCCCCAACTAGCTTACTAGACCTTGCAATGATAGTGTCATTAAGTTATAACAGGGCGTTCCATGAGGTACAGTATTTCACGACCCAAAACCACCCCACCATAAGTCGATGAGTTCTCATGGCCTGTTGAAATAAAGGCCTAACTAAGAATTTATGATCTTGTACCACTATTGGAGCGATCCCAAAACACTTAGGCATGAGGCAATCTCTGCATAGTTATATCCAGTGGAAAGGAACTGCGATAGCCCATATGAACTGCAAACCATGTTGATTGAAGTGGAACTTAGAAAAACAAACAGGCCTCCTGCTCCTCTCATTCCTCTCCTGTGCAGGGCAGTGTAGCAATAAAGCCATCCACTGCCTCCTTAGATGTGAAAAGGAAGACTTTATTGTCATGAAAGACATGTAGTTTAGCCGGGTACAGCAAGCCAAAATTAATCCCCCGCTTGTGTAATTTGGTACAGGCCGGTGACATGGTTTTCCTCTGCGCTGCAGTACTAGCCGAGAAATTGCTACCTTGATATTCCACTATTGCTTGTTGCTTAAAGGCACGCAGCATTTTCATTTTGTGGGCCCAGTTTAGTATTTTGGCCATCACCGGGCGCAGCCTGTTGGTGCCTTCTCGCAGCGGTCCGACGCGATGAGCCAGCTCACATCTCAAAGGATCAGTGGGAAACTCCAGGCCTATGTGCGCGGGAAGCCATTTCTCCACAAATTCAAGTAGCTCACCCTCCTTCATGGTCTCAGGCAGGCCTATAATTCTGATGTTATTTTGCCTCCCCCGGTCTTCCAAATCTTCAATTTTTTCAAGCATCTCCCGTTGTTTAGCTCGGAGGTCAGCCACATGGCGTTCCAACTCTACTAGCCGGTCACCATGATCGGATATAATGTGCTCCGCTTCATCCAAGAGTTTGGACTGGCCTTCCACTGCAGATTTTATTTCCTCCATTGAGGATTGTATTTTAATGAACCGAAGATCAAGGACTTGATATAAAAGGTCAAAATAAAATATGCATTTCCTAGCGTGTAGCAGATGGACTCGGAACAAATGGGTATAGCGTACTCGTGCTAGCAGTTGGAGACGGATCTGACGTCAGCACGGATACATATACCCCGCAGGAAGTGCAGCAATTCAGTAATTTCCGTCTCCAAAGCAGTTTGGAGCTACCTTATGCTCGCTGAGCGTTTTTCCAAATTATCGACTAAATTCTTGTAGAAATCCTACCTGAAGACGAGCCCCGCACTGCTGGCGGGATACCCTCTGGTTCCTCCCCCAGTTGAGTTTCCCGAGGTGATTTCCGTGGTCCCTCGGAGGTAAGCGCCTCGGTCCGGTGGCCGGATCGCGGCAGGGTCCTAGCCCCCGAGTGAGAAGGACTCGGGCGCGGCTTAGAGGCAGCCTCTGTCCCGGTGAGGACTTAGCACCCGAGCGAGATGAGTTCGGGCGTGGCATAGAGGCAGCGGGTGCAATTCCTCGAGCGCGGCGGTGACGGTACTTACCCTCTCCCCCCGCATCCGGAGACCGCCCAGGTCGCAGCCGAGAAGCGCCGAAGATCAGGTAAGGCGTATATCTTTACTTTACTGGTCTCCGAAGAGTGAGGATTAGCAGGGTCTGCCTACGTGGCAGCCCGCCAAGGAGGTCGCCATCTTGCCTGCCTGCTTGCCATCACCATCCGCTCTGGTTCGCCGCCTCGAGCACCACGGGGCGACGGGCGCATATGATAGGCGCGCATTGTAAGCGCATGCTGCTAGGCGCACGCTGATAAGCAAGTTTATAGGCGAGCGTCATAGGCGCATATTTATAGGTGCACGTTACTAGGCGCATATTCATAGGCGCACGTGGATAGGCGCACATTCCTAGGCGCATATTCCTAGGCGCACGTGGATAGGCACACATTCATAGGCGCACATCCTAGATGCATATTCATAGGCGCACGTGGATAGGTTCATAGGCGCTCATTTATAGGTGCACATTGATCAGCGCTCGTTGATAAGGGATCAGACGCTATGGAGCGTATGAGAGCCCCTGCGGCCGCAGAGCCGGCACCTCCAGAATCAGGCATAAGAGCTCTAGGCCTCTGCTCAGCATGCCACCTCAGAGCCACACAGAGCGAGGAAGCAGACTCCCTATGTGCCCAATGTGAGGAGGCCCTGGGAGTTCCAGGCCAGGGCTGGTCACAGCCCAGTTTGACTGCCAGTTCCTCAGGGAACACCCCGAACCTAGCAGGCCGTGGTGAGCAGACAGGGAACCCCAAGGACCTGGGGCCCCTGCGGCTAGAACCTGCTTCACTCTCCTGGGTGGAATTATTTAAGGGGATTCATGCCTTTGTCAAGATGCAGTCTGATCCCCGACCGGACCCGTACGTACCAGATGACCCTGCCCCGGGACCCTCAAGACCTAGGCACGGCCACCCGCCACCCGGAAGCCCCACTTATGGGGACTCGGATTACTCTGAGGAAGATGGCGAACCCCCCGAGGAGGGAGAACTTCCCTCGGGGATAGAACCGTATCGAACCATGAGACGCTTCTTTCCTAAGGAGGATCTTCCAGACCTGGTCTCTCAATGCCTGTCGGAGCTGGCTATCCCGGGCCAGGGCACCCCAGGGGAACCTAGGATGAACCCCCTGCTAGAGGGCCTGCGCCAAACAGCTCCCCATTTTCCCCTTCTACAAGCGGCACAACAGTTAATCGATCTGGAGTGGAATGCGCCGGAGGCTTCATTCAAAGGGGTTCGAGCTTTGTCTAGCATGTACCCCCTAGACCCGGCAGCCAAGGAGCTGCTGGCGTGCCCGATGATAGACGCCATAGTCAGCGCAATTGTGAAGCGGCTCTCAAGGATGCACATGACCGGCGCATGGACGCCATTCTGAAACAAGCCTTTGAGGTGGCAGCCATGTCCCTACGAATTGCGACCTGCTGCACCGTGGTGACGCGCTCCTGCTTATCACAAGCCAGGAACAACACCCCGGGAGAAGAAATGGAATCAGCCCTCTCGTTCCTCACTGACGCGGCCTCCGACCTAGTTCGTGCGGCAGCCAAAGGAGTGTCATCCTCAGTGGCAGCCAGAAGACACCTCTGGCTACGAAATTGGTCGGCCGACTCCTCCTCCAAGACGCGCCTTACAAGAATGCTTTTTAAGGGATCCCTCCTGTTCGGCAGCGACCTCGAGAAACTGGCTAATAAATGGGGCGCATCTCCGTTACCCCGTCTACCCGAAGACAGGTCAAGGAGGACCCCAGCGCCCTTTTCCTAGACCATCCAGAGGTAGAAGCTCTCAACGCTTCAATCCTTACAGGGCTCGCTACCAAGCACCTCGTTCTCAGACCAGGAACCAGTCCTTTCGGACCAGGCACAACAAGAGGGGAACCGGCTCGGGATCGGGTCCCGGCCGCACCCCACAATGAGAATCAGCCGACCCATCTGGGGGGAGAGGCCATAGGGGGCAGGCTAACCCTATTTTTCCGCAGGTGGGTCGAGATTACTTCGGACCAGTGGGTCCTCGCCATTGTCCGGGAAGGGTATTACCTGGACTTCCTTCATCTCCCTCCAGACAAGTTTGTGGAATCGCCTTGTCTGCCCCTCAAGAGGGTGGCGCTGGCAGCTACCTTGGAGAGACTCCGGTCCCTAAAAGCCATAATCCCAGTGCCTGCATGGGACACAAATTCTGGGCATTACTCCATTTATTTCATTGTCCCCAAGAAGGGGGGCACCTTCAGACCCGTCCTGGACCTCAAGTCAGTCAACCAGCACTTACGGGTCTCAGGATTTCACATGGAAACTCTGCGGTCGGTCCGAAGTGCAATACAGCCAGGGGAGTATCTCACATCCGTGGATCTGTCAGAGGCCTATTTGCATATCCCAATTCATCGGGATCACCAGCGTTACTTACGCTTCAAAGTCCTGGGTCAGCACTTTCAGTTCCGGGCTCTACCCTTCGGGTTAGCCACCGCGCCACGGACCTTTACCAAGGTAATAGTAGTGGTGGCGGCGTCACTCAGGAATTCTCATCCATCCCTACCTAGACGATTGGCTGATCAGGGCAAAGTCACCGGAGGAGAGCCACCAGGCAACCAACAGAGTTATATCTCTTCTGGAAAGCCTAGGATGGGTAGTCAACATACACAAGAGTTCCTTACAGCTTTCGCAGTCGCTGGAATACCTAGGGGTCCGATTCGACACCCAGGAAGACAAGATCAGCCTGACCTCCAAGAGGAAATCGAAACTCCGGGATAGCTTGCAGAATCTGCTAAGCACCGCTCGACCCACAGCTTGGGATTACCTACAGGTCCTCGGCCTAATGGCCTCCACTCTGGAAGTGATACCATGGGCACGGGCGCATATGAGACCATTACAGCGTACCCTCCTATCTCGGTGGCGCCCACGATTACAGAACTACACTGTGCGTCTACCTCTACCGGCCAGAGTACGGAATCAGTTACGGTGGTGGTTGCAGCCTGGCCACATGAGCCGGGGGTCAAGGATGTCCTCCCCAACCTGGACCTTGCTCACTACAGATGCCAGCCTGAGCGGCTGGGGAGCCCACTGCGAAGAGCTAATCGCCCAGGGGCGATGGAACAGAGAAGAGTCGGGGTGGAACATCAACCGACTAGAGGCATGGGCAGTCAGGTTAGCATGCCTGCGATTTGCCCACAGACTTCGAAACAGAGCAGTCAGAGTGATGTCGGACAACGCCACCACGGTGGCATACATCAACCGACAGGGCGGAACCAGAAGCCGACAGGTATCCTTAGAAATAGCCCCCCTGATGGCTTGGGTGGAGGCGAATCTTCAGGACATCTCCGCCGTCCACATAGCCAGGAAGGACAACACCACGGCAGACTTCCTCAGCAGAGAAAGCCTAAACCCAGGGGAATGGCAGTTGTCGCCCAAAGCTTTCCAGATGATTGTGGATCAGTGGGGGACTCCGGGCATGGACCTACTAGCAGACAGGTCCAACGCTCAAGTGCCCAGATACTTCAGTCGCAGACGAGATCCTCTCTCCCACGGGATTGACGCTCTAGTACAGCCATGGCCTCAGGGGATCCTGCTATATGCTTTTCCTCCATGGCCCCTGCTGGGCGCCATTATACACAAGATTCAGCGGCACAGAGGCCTAGTTCTTCTAGTGGCCCCGGACTGGCCAAGAAGATCCTGGTACGCAGACATGAGAAGACTGCTGGCAGGGACTCCACTACCCCTGCCTCCACACAGGGACCTGCTGAGACAAGTTCCCATCCTCCACAAGAATCCAGCTCAATTCTCTCTTATGGTCTGGCCATTGAAAGGGCTCGACTGAAGAAATGGGGATACTCGGGGCCAGTAATAGACACACTCATCCGAGCACGCAAGTTCTCCACATCACTAACTTATATAAGGATCTGGAGAGTATTTGAAGTCTGGTGTGAACCTCGCAGCACCAATCCGCATGCCGCTAAAATCCCCATCATTCTGGATTTCCTGCAAGATGGACTTCAGAAGGCTCTGTCCCTCAGTTCAATCAAGGTTCAGGTGGCAGCGCTATCCTGCTACGGCCCCAGGAGTGCCGGCAATAGCATTGCCACACACCCAGATGTTTCACGTTTCCTGAAAGGAGTCAAACACATTCGCCCGCCACTGAAGTGGCCAGTGCCCCTGTGGAACCTCAGTCTAGTCTTGGAATTCCTAGCGGGACCCGCCTTCAGACCTCTCCAAGGCCTGTCCCTTCATTTGTTAACCTTGAAGATGGTGTTCTTGCTGGCCGTATGCTCAACACGCCGCATCTCCGAGCTACAAGCGCTGTCCTGCCGCGATCCGTTTCTCAGAATCACTCCAGGGGCTATCCATCTTCGCACGGTTCCTTCCTTCTTACCTAAAGTAGTCTCACACTTCCACCTCAACCAAACCATATCCTTGCCAACCACAGAAGGCTTGAAGAAGTCCGAAGAAGGTCAAAGACTGCGCCATCTCGACATCGGCAGGCTGCTGTTCCGATACCTGGAAATGTCAGAAGCAGTACAAAAGACGGACCACCTGTTCGTCCTTCACAGCGGGAAGAAGCAAGGGGAAGCGGCCTCACGAGCAACCATCACCCGCTGGATCAAAGAAGTTATTAAGGCGGCCTACATAAAAGCGGGAAAACCACCACCTCTACGGGTCAAGGCTCACTCTACCAGAGCACAGGCGGCCTCCTGGGCAGAAACTAGGATGCTGTCGCCGGCAGAGATATGTAAAGCGGCAATGTGGTCCTCCCTCCATACCTTCTCCAGATTCTACCGTCTGGATGTCCAGGCTAGGGAGGACACAGCATTTGCGAGGGCAATCCAGAACGGACCTCGGGCAGCCTCCCACCCAGTCCGGGAGTAGCTTTTGTACATCCCATTTGTTCTGAGTCCATCTGCTACACGCTAGGAAATGAAGAGATTACTTACCTGATAATCTCATTTTCCTTAGTGTATGCAGATGGACTCAGCATCCCGCCCGGCTGCCGGTATACATGGGATTCACCAACTCACGGTAAGCCATGTTTTCTTATATAGGGCATCCACCCTGCCGGGTGTCGACGCCTTCCGGTTGAGAACACTGGCGGTCTCCAGCTACTTTCTATCTGTCAGGGTAATCATGTTCACTTAATCGATCGGTCAGTCACACATATATTCATAAAGCTTTTGCAAGGAAGATTACTGAATTGCTGCACTTCCTGCGGGGGTATATGTACCCGTGCTGACGTCAGATCCGTCTCCAACTGCTAGCATGAGCACGCTATACCCATTTGTTTTGAGTCCATCTGCATACACTAAGGAAAACGAGATTATCAGGTAATCTCTACATTCTGTTTTCACAGTTCTGCTTTTCCTCTTCCCTAAACAAATGCACTTTAGAAAGCCAGTGATTTTATGTTGATTACATTTTAGAAGCCATAGCCCATTCCCTTATATCTAGAATATTGTGACAGGTTTTTAGTACCAATCTGCAGTTGTTCCTAAGGATTAGTCTGGTTTCCTGCAGATATCTAGTATCATGCTCATTTTATGTAATCTTACTTTTAAAATACAGTAGAATAGGATTTTTTTCCAAATCTGCTTCCTTCACTCTGGTCAGGGCTCAACATTAGTGAATGCTTGAAATTTCACGTGGCAATTTTGTTAACAGTTCAAATATATATATATATATATATATATATATATATAAAAAAAAAAAAAAAAAAGACATCATAAAACCCAAAAACAAAACCAATCTAGATATATTCCAGTAGTTCCAGAAGTTCACATTAAAATGTCACTTGGTTGAGCTGATCAATACCTTGTTTTCACTACATTATAGAACAGCTGGGATCTTCAGAGTGTTGGGACTGAAAAGCAAAAGTTAAAAATAGATTAAATGCATTAACACTATCCAGGTGATTTGTCCTTTAAAATGGCAAAGACACTATACCATGTGACTTAAGGCCTTTGCTCTGGAATTTGTTGCCAGAGAATGTGGTTAGTGCAGTTAGTGTAGCTGGGTTCAAAAAAAGGTATGGATAAGTTCTTGGAGGAGAAGTCCATTAATGGCTATTAATCAATTATACTTAGGGAATAGCCACTGCTATTAATTGCATCAGTAGCATGGGTTCTTCTTAGTGTTTGGGAAATTGCCAGGTTCTTGTGGCCTGGTTTGTCCTCTGTTGGAAACAGGATGCTGGGCTTGATGGACCCTTGGTCTGACCCAGCATGGCAATTTCTTATGTTCTTATGACTGCCTTAACGCTTTAGGAGATTTGGAGCAGGGCATCCTCTGAGACAGATTCAAGCACTTTCGTGTCAGAAGGGGCCGCCTCCATCTTGAGAGAACAAGGCCGGCGATCTACATTCCTGCAGGTGCTTCTTTGTCACACCGCTCGTGGGACCGGAGACACCAGGGATGTTAGCGATGTAGACGGATAGGTGCCTGAAGTGTCCAGTGCACTTTTAACAGGGTTTTTTCGCTGGCTTGGGGAGCGGGACCACGGAGCTTTGTTCCCGAGCTTCCGTCGCAGCTACATCATCGCCGGAAGTCCCCATAATTTATGTTCTAAAAGACAAAGAGGGGATAGTATGATGGTCCCAAAAATATAAGTCTATAAATTTGGCAATGCATTTTTGAATTGTATTAATAATTTACAAAGTGGCAGAAGATAAATGTTGAATAAAGTCGCTGATAAGGAGGATCCTTGTGGAACCCCAGATCAGAAAGAAAAGACTTAAATCATGATAGAACACATCCATTCAAACAAATTTCAGACAGTCTTTGAATTAAAATGTCAGTCTACAGTATCAAATGCTGCTGACAGGTCTAAAAGAATCAATAGTAGGAATGACTATTATCAAATCCTCTAAGAACGGTATCAGACAAAGCTGAGAGAGGTAGAGAATATCATAAACTAAATGGTCAGATAAAAGTTTCTGGACTACTTTTTAATAACCTTTGCAAGAAATGGGAGATTAGAGATAGGTCTGAAATTGTTAAAATCAGAAATGTCCTTTTTATTATTTTTTAGAATTGGCTTAACAATAATGCATGTTAAAGGAGGTGGGACATATCCCTCTGAAAGAGAGAGATTTACAATTTTAGTAATGGTCAGGATGATCAGATCAATGTCAAACTTTAAATGAAAATGAATAACAATGAATTTCTAAAGTACTAGCTGGTTCAAAGGTGGACCACGAAATATTAGGGTCTCCTGGGAGGGAAATCCTTTGATCAGAGATTTTTGAGAATTTTGATAAGATTGAAATTTTTTCTTTGTAGAACTTAGCAAGATCATCGTATTTCTTTTGAGTATTATCTGAATTAAGGGCTAAATTGTCAGAAGAAGGGGAAATAAGATTCTGAACGAGGGTAAATAAAGCTCTGGAGTCAAACTTTAAATGATGAATTTTATTCTCATAAAATATACGCTTAGCAGTATTGATGGATGATCTATTCTTTGAGAGCATTATTCTGTAAGCAGCAGTAAGATTATTCTCATTAGGTTGTTTACTCCAGGTTCATTCTTTTTTCCTGAGTAGAGTTTTCATGTCTCTCAATTCCTGTGAAAAGCATGGATTTGATTTTTTGCGCACTATGGGCCAGATTTTAAAAGGGTTACGTGCGCCGGGCCTATTTTAAAAAGGCCCAGCAACGCATGTAAAGCCCCAGGATGCATGTAAGTCCCAGGGCTTGCAAAAAGGGGAGGGGGAAAGATGTGGGTGGGGTGGTCCGGGGGCGTGGTCAGAGGATCACGTGCTGGCAGGCTGCCGGCACACGCAAAAGATAAGATAAACATTTTTGGGGGGTTAGAGTAGGGCTGGGGGGGGAAGGTTAAGGGGGAAGGGGTGGAAAGGTCAGGTTAGGCGGAAGGAACCAGGGGAAGGCAGCGTGGCTTGGCACGCACAAGGTGCACAATTGTGCACCCTCTTGCATGCGCCGACCCCTAATTTTATAACTTACGTGCGCAAGTTATAAAATCGGGCATACATGTGTGCGTGCCGGGTAGCGCGCGCACATGTAGGCCACGCATGCTCCTTTTAAAATCTACTCCTATAGTTTTAGTGATAAGTGGACTAAGTTTTTCTGCAAGATGTCCTAGTATGTTGGACCATTTATTGACAGCAGTATCAGAGTTTTCAAACAAAATGTCTTTAAGAACTTGAGGTAAATATTCAATTAGATCATCTTGTTTAAAAGGTTTACGGAAAGTAAAGGAAAACTTGTTTGAGGATTGAATAGTAGGGCTAACTTAAAGTGAAAGTACAGGAGAATTCTGTGGTCAGACCAAGGAACGGTTTTAATGTCAAAACTAGTATAATCATTGGTAAATATTAAATCGAGGGTATGCCCTGCTTTATGAGTTGGACCGTTGTCGATTTGTTTCCATCCCATAGCTTTGACGGATTGAAGAAAAATATCACAGGATGAACTAAGGGCATAAGTTGTTTGCTAAAAGCTGTATTTATTTATTTATTTATTTATTTATTTATTTAAAATCTTTTCTATACCGTCATTAAGCTAGTTGCTGTCACAACGGTTCACAATAAGGCACATAATTTAAAACTTTAATGAGTTGAGTTATATTAAACAGGTGCCATCAAATACTGTAACAGTTTCATATTAAATAGTATTCAGTGGTTGATAAGTCATGTCTACTTTAAGTATATCAGCTGTAAGATAAATTAACACTTAAGTCTGGTCCTCTGTTGCAAAACAGAGGTAAAGTAAAATAAAAATATACACACATAGGTGAACAGTTAAATTCTAGTAAACCTGGGGGGCAGTAAAGGATGCAGACTTGAATATCTTTAGATTTGAATAGACCTACTTGAAAGGGAGGAGATATATTAATCTGTACTTGATGCAAATTGAGTTCCTTCTTAGCTATCAACAAAATATCGCCACCCTTTCGGTTTAAGCAAGGAAAGGAAAAAACACTATATATATCATTTTTAATCTGATTAACTAGGGCAATATCAGAGGTTTTTAACCAGGTTTCGGTAATCCCACAAATAGAGGGAGAATAATCTACTAGTAAATCATTGATAATGAGTATTTTTTTAGTAATAGATTGAGCGTTGCATAGGTAGTGAGAAGGTTCAAAGTGTTTAATGAGATTTGATGCAGAAAATTTGGGCGGTAGGCTATATGATGTTACCGCGGTGTCTTAAAGGAGTTAAATGTATAGTGGTTTAATTTGCTATATTTTCCACGAATGATAACAGTTGTTATACTTTTGGTGAGAGTAGGATCGATTAAGGAAGGTTATTGCAGGGAAAAGAGGTGGTCAGATAAACGAGAAATAT
Source organism: Rhinatrema bivittatum (assembly GCF_901001135.1). Taxonomy (NCBI): domain Eukaryota; kingdom Metazoa; phylum Chordata; class Amphibia; order Gymnophiona; family Rhinatrematidae; genus Rhinatrema; species Rhinatrema bivittatum. Next base: position 415,917,994 of record NC_042617.1, read on the forward strand.
AATAAAACTCACAGAAATAGGTCCTCAGGGGTGACACTAAGGGGCGCATAAAGGGGCCTGCTCCTTTTGTACAATCCTTCGGTGTCCGGTGCACAGAATCTCTGGTGTCACGCGCCCGCCCTTCAACCCGTGCCCCCTGATGACATCACAAAGGGGGAGGTGCTGGTGTCGGAAGGTGCAGGTGGTGCTTGAACCAGGCAGGAAAGCAAACAGTTTGGCCAGGTGGTGAACAGGCTGGAGAGATGGTGGTGAACCAGCAAGCTCTTTGGTGTCTCAGATGTTGAGAGGCAAGTGGAGCAGAGAACAGGTAGCAGGTCCCTTTAAAGATGCCTCTGGTGTCGCGCGCCCGCCCTTCAACCCATGCCCGCTGATGATGACACAAAGGAGAAGGTGCTGGTGTTGCCTCATAGGTTTGCTTATGAGGTTGCATCACCTTCACTGGATTATGTAATGGGAGGTACATCCCATTGCTCAAATTAAAGGGGAGTAAAGGGAAAGAGGAAGCTAGTGTAGGCAGAACTAGGGGTGGGAGGAGGAATACCTACAACTCCCAGAGAGCCATGAGGCTGAGGGAAAGGGAGATGGCACAAGACCAGGAACCAGGTTGTGACCTAATTAAGAAGGAGCTACCGGATATACAAAGCTGTTGGGGGAAACCAAAGGGAAGAGGACAGCATGGGGAAAGAAGGAGGGGAAGCTGCTGGTATCTAACAGCAGAGAAAGTCCCCAACGGGATTGCAAAGAAGGCATCGGAAAAGCTGAAATCCTTATAGTTGAAAAGTAAGTAATTCAGCTTTTGGGTTTCCTACAAAGGGGGAGGTGGCAATCCTCCCCAGCTATGGAGAGGTAACCAGGTTGAGGGCAGCTGCCTTTTATACATAATTACTTGTGCTGGGGACAAAGCAGCCAGCACTGAACTGCCATACATTGGAGAACTTGTGCTGGGGACAAAGCAGTCAGCAGTGAACTGCTGTCTATAAGTGACGGTACTGGAGGAGAGAACCAGAGCTATTCCATCTTCGGATGTGCTTTTAGCCCATATTGAAGCTCCATTGGTCATAGGATCCTGCAGAGGGAACTGGCCTGGGGAATCTCAAGCAGCTAATTCTACCCAGTGGGTTACTACAAATACTAAGGGCTCATACCCATGCCACCTATCACACATATATAATATATAAAAATCTTGCTACAGTGATAAAAGAGAGCTGGTTTTTATAGAGTGACCACCACATAGTGCTTAAGGCTTTCCAAACCTATCACACATAGGAATTATCCTAATACCTTTAATGTTCCATGATTCACAACATAAAGAAAAGGATCTTCTTTACAAGGAAACCAAAAAAATAGATGCCTCGATCTTTTTCCTGAGTCGGGCATTTCATGAACACGTCTCTTTTACAATAAATATTGGGAAAAGATCGAGACATCTATTTTTTTGTTTTCCTGACGGCTATCATAGATCGCCTACCTCTTTGTTTTCTTGGATCTTCTTTACAAGGGCCAGTAAGGAACACTTTCTATATTCAAGAATATGAGCTTTCCATAATGAGTGAAATCTAACAGAGGAAAAGGAGCTTCATCTAAATAGGGATTTAACAAGAGTGGCCATTGCGCTTGCTGAAAAGCAGAGGAAAAATAGGAATAATAATCTGAAAATAATGTATACTGCAACATATTGCAGGTTTCCTGTAATATTTTTATGTCAGAGGAATATGTTTGAAAACCAGTGTACTGGTGCTACTGCTGTAAAGATAGAAATTGCAGAATCAATGCATAAAATATAAAATTTAGTAATAGTCTGAAAAATTGTTTGTGGTCTCAGTCAAAATGGCAGGACCCTTAGCTAAACTTAACAATTTATTTCATCAAAGCTTCAATTTGTATGGTAATCAGAAGGGATGGTTCTATAATGATGCAGGCTGAGGCGTTCGCTTCGGGTGCCAAGATTTCGAGGTGGCAAAACTGCTTCCTGAAACCTTCTTGCCACAGCCACCTCTCCCATGATGCAGGCAAACTCTGGTGACAGAACTGACAGCATGGAGTAGCGACATGCTGACGAAGTTTCCACTCCCTGCCAGTAAAAGAAAGGACCTGCGGCATTGTCAGCACAGGTGAAAGAGTTCAGAATGACTGAGAGAGAGAGCGGGTGTGAGTGTGGAAGGGGTGGTGTGTGTGAGAGAGGGTGGAGGGGGTGGTGTGTGAGTGTGTGTGTGAGAGAGAGAAGGGTGTGTCCCTCCTTGGACTAATGCCCTTCTTAGAATATATCAACCAACTCGGCAATTAAGGTCATCACAGCATGGCTTACTGGATATACCTTCCATCCATCAAGTCCATCTCGCTTCAACACGAGAAACTGCCTTTTCTGTAGCAGCTCCTTCTATCAGGACTTCCTTACCTTATGAGGTCCGGATGCAAGAAAACCTGAAAAAATATAGGTCCTCTTTAAAAAGCTTCCTCCTTCAATGTTCCTAGAGCGAGTTCGGAATATTTGATGCTGGTAATATTATGATATGCCATATATTGATGTTTGTGGTACATGACATGCTTTGTGTTTTTCATTTGTTTATGATATAATTTTATGTATGTTTTATTGTACATCGCTTAGGCCAAAAACTTCTGTGTTAAGCAATTAGTAAATTTTAATAAATAAAATGAAGTGTGTGTGAGAGAGGGTGGAGTGTGTGTGTGTGAGAGAGGGTGGAGGGAGGGAGTGTGTGTGTGAGAGAGGGTGGAGGGAGGGAGTGTGTGTGTGTGAGAGGGTGGAAGGGGTAGAGTGTGTGTGTGTGAGAGGGTGGAAGGGGTAGAGTGTGTGTGTGTGTGAGAGTGGAGTGTGTGTGTGTGTGAGAGGGAGGAGGAGTGGAGTGTGTGTGTGTGTGTGAGAGAGGGTGGAGTCTGTGTGTGAGAGGGTGGAGGGGTGGAGTGTGTGAGAGAGAGGAGGAGTGGAGTCTGTGTGTGTGTGAGAGGGTGGAGTCTGTGTGAGAGGGTGGAGGGGTGGAGTGTGTGTGAGTGAGAGGGAGGAGGGGTGGAGAGTGTGTGAGAGGGAGGAGGGTGTGAGAGGGGGTGGAGAGGGTATGTGTGAGAGAGGGTGGTGTGTTTGTGAGAGGGTGGAGGGTGTGTGTGAGTGAGTGAGAGGGTAGAGGGGGTGATGTGTGTGAGAGAGGGTGGTGTGTGTGTGTTTGTGTGAGAGTACCTTTATATGTGTGTCAGAGAGGTTAAAGTTTGTGCAATCTCCTCCAATCTATAAAAATCTCAGGAGGACTGAAAATCTAAAGTTCCCAAGTTAATTATTGGATGTGATGTATCAGCTGTTTTGACATATTTTATTAGTATTTGGTAATATTTTAAACATTTTTATACATGTTTTTATTTGGCTGAATTTATCAGAAGATTTTACATTCTTTTTATTGGTATGTTTGTTTTATATTTCTTGATTGTGTTTGTATTGCTTACAGAGTTTGGCTTCTTGTGATTTCCAGTTCTGTTTCTGTCTGCACTTTTCAATTTTATATTTTATGATCCCTTTTATTCTGCATTTGATGAGTCTATCTGTGTTCTGCTTGTGTGACTGAGGTTAGATAATCTGCTAGGGATTTACAACTACTTGGCTTTAATCTGTTTTCCTAATAGGAAGTGTACTGGTGTTTAGGACCTGATGTAATATTTGCAGTATAGCTTTTTCATAGGTTTAGTGCTGGTAATTATTATATGGAAGGCTTACTATATTGGAATTGTAGTTCAGTTTAATCCTGCCTTTCTGTGGGCCAAGTCCACACCCAGTGACTTTACCATAGACCTAATACCATGTGGGATCCAGTAAACCACCTTGATTACTATGAGAAAGGTAGTTTATTAAGTCTATTAAACTATTATTATTGAAAGTGGGTTTTTTGGGGGGTTTTTTTGCAGTATATGCCTATATAATATATATGTTATGTGATATTTGTACTTCAGAAGATTGTACTTTGAATGTCTGTTTTCCATATGTAATCTTCCTTTTTAGGTTGGGGAAGTTAATACATTTTAAAATGGAAAAGAATGCATAAGTTTTAATTATGAGGGGAGGGAAGGGGGAATGAAAGGCTGCAGGGTTTGTCTAAGGCAGCGGTTCTCAACCTATGGGTCGCGACCCCGGCGGGGGTCGAACGCCCAAAACACAGGGGTCGCCTTGTGTTGCGCGCTCCCGGTCTCTCCCGCTGCCGTTGCCGCCGGGCTGTCAGCACGTTCAAGCCCAGCGGGAACGGCAGCGGCGCTAGAAGAAGCTGTGCACCCGTGGCTGGGCCTTTTCTTCTTCCTGCGCCTGCCCCCCCCCGTGACCCGGAACAGGAAGTGAATCGCGGTGCGCGGGAAGGAGAGAGAGCCGCGCGAAAAAGTAGCAGCAGCGGCTGCAGCATCGGTCCTCGAGCAATAGAAGCAGCCGGTAATGGAGAAAGGAGACAGCAGCATGAGCCTCCCGCGGCCGATGGGATTCTTCTTTCTTGGCCAGCGGAGGCTGCTGCAGCTCCCATTTGTGCTCGGGGGGGGGGGGGGGGGGGGGGGGAGGAAGTGAGTGAGAGAAAGAGAGAGAAGCAGCCAGCCAGCCTGTGTGATTGACTGGTCAGAGAGCTGATGTGTGTGTGTATGTGAGAGACAATGAAAGTGATTGCTCAGGGAGATGACTGATGTGTATGTGAGAGTGTGAGACATTAGTCAGGGAGGTGACTGATGTGTGTGTGTGAGAGAGAGAAAAAGCATGGAAGTGAAAAGTCTGGGTATGTGAGAAAGCATGGGCATAAGAAGCCTGGTGTTGTGGGGTGAAAGAAAGCATGGGAGTGAGAAACCTGGGTGAGTGTGCATGCATGCGAGAGAGAGACTGCTTGGTAAGGTGATGGTGCGTGTGAGAGAAAAAGACTGGTGTGTGTGTGTGTGAATATGAGAGAATGTGATTCAGGGAATGAGAAGCCTGTGCACGTGGAGAGAACAAGCATGGGAGTGAGAGACTGGTGAGTGAGTGAGTGAGTGTGTGTGTGTGTGTGTGTGAGAGAGAGAGAGAGAGACAGAGAAAGTGATTATGAGAGTGAGAAGCCCATATATGTAAGTAGAACATGGGAGTGGGAAGCCTGTGTGTGTGTATGGCATGAGAGAAACTGTTCAGGAAGGTGACTGGTGTGTGTGTGTGTGTGTGAGAAAGTGATTATGAGAGTGAGAAGCCCGTATATGTAAGTAGAACACGGGAGTGGGAAGCCTGTGTGTGTGTGTGTGTATGGCATGAGAGAAACTGTTCAGGAAGGTGACTGGTGTGTGTGTGCCAAAGACTGTTTGGGAGATGATTGGTGTGTGAGAGACAGAAACTGGTCATGGGGGCATGACTGGTATGGTGTGTGTGTGTGAGAGACATGGGCACTAAGGAAGAGGACCATAAGTATAGAGCTTAGCTTCTACTGCTGCTTCTGGTGAGTGCCACGGCCTGCAGGGAAGGGGAGTAGGAGAGCTGCTGGAGGGGGTAAGTAAAGGTGGCTTTTTAAGTTTATTTTTCTTGACTGCCATTTTAATTGTGTGATGTCTGCTTTTTTGAAATATTTTATTGGTGTTTGGAGAATGTTTAATAGTTTTTATGAGTTTTTAATTGTTGGATGTTCATAGCTGTTTTGAAACATTTATTCTGCTTATTAGTATAGTTTACAATTATTTCTGTGTGGGGATATATAGCTGCTTGCTAGTTCTGTTTTCCTAATAAGAGGTGTATTGGTTTTTAGGACCTGATTTAATATTTGTAGTGTTGCCTTTTCATAGATAGGGTTGCTCCTGTTTGAGTGTATTCCATAATACAGGTGTAACTGTGTGCGGATTAGTTTATGTGCATTACTACAGATCCTGGGAGTATGTTAGGTCGGTTCTGTGTCTGTTACCGAGATGAGATATTTTGCTAGCATGTAAGCGTTTGTATCGGTCTTATTTGTTGTGTTTTCTCAGAGGACATGCATTGGTGGTAAACTGCTGTCTTTTCATAAGTAGGGCTATTGAGCCTGGAAATAGAAGGAGTTTGAGTTGCTGTTACTGATAATGTCACTAGAACCAGAATATCTTTTTTGTAGGGTGAGTTGTATGGGGAATGTCATAATTCTGCTTTACATCCATTATTGTGGGTCAGGGGGGTTCCTGTGGATACAAACTGTACTTTTACATCTAGCCCCGTGACTATCATGGGTCAGTGTGCCATGCATGTGAGAACCTATGGTGAGTTGAGTTACATTCACATTATAAATGTCATAATTAAATGATAAGTGTGCACTAAAATCCAACCCCATCCATAACCCCGCCCCCATATGACCAAAGCCCCGCCCTCACCCCACCCTCACGGGGCGAGGGCGGGGCGAGGGGTCACCGCAACATGAGGAACTGTATTGCGGGGTCACGGCATTAGAAAGGTTGAGAACCACTGGTCTAAGGCATCTAATACCCTTGTATCAGCCCTAAGAGAGAGGGCGTCACCAATCTCTCACACCCCCAGGGGCAGATCCTGGAGAAGGGTGGGAGGCAGGCAATAGGGAATGGAGGAGTTCTATTTCTAGACCCAGGAGGTGGGGCCACCAAAGGCCTCCCCGCCCCATTAACCATTTCTCCGGCACCCCCTAGTGTAGACGCCGAAGACTGAGAACAAAAAAATAACAGGTCCAAAAACTGAGTGCTTAGAGCAGTGGGCTGCAAACAAGGGAAGCCAGGATTCAAATCCTATTGCCATTCCTTGTGACCTTGGGCACGTCATTTCACCTTCCATTGCCTTCCCCCTGCTCTGGCCTTCGGTGATTTTCACCTGCGCTGGCCATGGGGGGGGGGGGGGGGGCCCATTTCATCCTTCGCCTCAGACAGCAGATTGCCTTGAGCCGCTCCTGATAGTCAGGGAACCCATTAAGGTACCATCACCCCCAAAGATCTTTGCCAAGGCATCCCTGGCGCATCTCCTGGTTACATGGTTAATCTCAGGAACCTGTGGGGAAAGGCCATTACTTAATGCTAACATCGTGCCCTCCAGAAGCAGAGTGATACTACCACAATCTTCTGCTTTGTAAAGGGACATAAACAGACTTCAAATGCGAATTTTTGTCAGAATGATTTGGGTTTATTCAAGTGCCCATACTTACATAGGGTCAGCAGGAAGGGAATAATTTTGCACAATTCCAGATAGGGGTTTATATTCTTCAGAGACAATTCACAGTCAAATAGTAGAATCACCAGTTGTCCATAAAATTCTTTGGTGACAAAATCATTTATTCCATTTTACTATCACTGAACCATTCTTCTTTTCTGGTTCAATGGAAATGAGTGCAAGACCTGTCCAAAGGAGCTGTTTGGGTAATCTGTAGTTATAAATAACTGCCTTCACAATTCTCTGGGGCACAGGAGGATATTTATATTTATATTTATATTCAATAACAGCAGCTAGATTATATTATCTTCCACAATTTATTAGGGACTTGGCCAAGAACCCATTCACCATCCTCATTCTCACTCATTCAGTGTTCATTCTTCCACATCCACCCACACGGATATATCGAAAGACACTTCACAATCAATTTGCAAACCAGCTCGTTCCATTTTATCTTAAAATGGCTGCTAGCTGTAGCTGCCTTTAAAATTACCTATGGTTATTCATGGAATCTGTCCTGGGATTCTTGATGTAACAACTCTTGGTGGATGAGCAGGGAATAGAAGAGTAAAATAAACACTAGTGAGCCAATGCAATAAAGTGTGCTCAGCCTAGCGCACAGGTTAACACGCGTTTTGGATGCACTAAGACTAACAACCGATGCAAAAAGGGGATTAGTGCGTCCAAAAACGCACCTCCAAACAAATAAGAAGTTAATAGCGCTCATCATTTGTAAATGCCATGTAGATGAAGCTATTAGCTATTACGCCCCCCCCCCCTCCTCCCCTCCATGCAAAAAATTGTCGGTCGACCAACGCACAATTAAGCTCTGGAATTTGTTGCCAGAGGATGTGGTTAGTGCAGTTAGTGTAGCTGGGCTCAAAAAAGGTTTGGATAAGTTCTTGGAGAAGCCCATTAACGGCTATTAATCAAGTTTAGTTAGGGAATAGCCACTGCTATTAATTACATCAGTAGCATGGGTTCTTCTTAGTGTTTGGGTAATTGCCAGGTTCTTGTGGCCTGGTTTGGCCTCTGTTGGAAACAGGATGCTGGGCTTGATGGACCCTTGGTCTGACCCAGCATGGCAATTTCTTATGTTCTTAAAAAATGTGCAAACTTAACATCAGAAACTGGAGCTGACATTAAGTCATACCATGAATCAAAAACACGTGAAAAACAAAAAAAAAACAAAACCTGATCTCTGTGGTTCCTACGACTTAGTATCATTACAATAGTAAGTTCTACTGCATGCAGTGCTTAAAATTAGGGGGAAAATGTAAGGGCTCGATTAAGAAAAAAAATTTCTGGGCATACACTATACACATACATTTTATATGCTGCGGGTGTGCGTGTGAATTATCTGTGGTGGGATAAAATGGACACTGATATTGAGCGCCTGTTTTTCTGGCCCGTGCACAGCCACGTCTTCCAGGCGCCTGATGCTTTTGAGCTCTAGGGACACCTAAATTTAGCCGAGCATGTCCATGTTAAGATGGCAGCTCATTAAAATATAGCACCACGTGCCCAGGAGAGGTGGATGTGTATGCATCGAAAAAGCAGGGGCCCAGTTTGAATGCGCTTTTTATGCATGTGCTATTGCATCGGCAAATAGATGTCTGAACATTTTGCAACAACATGGCTAGACAATTTTTCTTTATGTACATTATAAAAGTGTATCTCCCTCTCCCACTTTCTGCCTCATTCCCTAAGCTTTCTGCTTGTGAAAGAGCATATCCAAATCTCCATAAGAATCCAGTCTTTCTCAGCCATTCATACAAATCTACTAAGGAGATTTGAACAAAAATGGAAATCAGAAAAAGGAAAACATTCATTTTCCCTTACTAGGACTAATGAAGGAAATGGAAATAAATGAGAAGACCCAAACACAAACAGAGAGCAGCTGCTTCTGGAGGAACAACAAATCCATGCAGTTATTTTAATCTTTTGAGCCTTTCACTGGCTTCATCTGGGACTGTGAATAAACTTCACCACATGATCATGTTTATCTTTTAAAACAATGCCAACCCCCTTAGGCCTTACAGTGTGTACAAGAAAAATGGACCCTTTCACTTGCCTGGCAAGGTGTGAATTTTAAGGCCTAAGTTTCCCCATATAATGAGATTGCCTGCATGCTCTAGGAACTTCAGGTATGGTTTCCCTCAAGCAGGATATTATTCATGCTGTTAATGTAACCTTGTCTCCATACAACAATTTAACATGCTTCCCAAAAAAAATCTATTGCCAAAGTTTGTTCCTTCTCAATATCACAGCCTCAAAAAAAAAAATGTACGATTGCATCCTAAAGGCATGTCCTGACCATCACCATATAAGATGATAAACCACTTCAAGCTGGCTGAGCAGTAGCTCTCAAACTTGCCAAAATTGTGCTTAGGCTGCTTGCCCAATTTTTACCTCCTTTACCTGCTAGCTTCCGAAGTCCCTCTTTGACAAAATGATTACATCGCTCCACCACATTTGAAAATGAACGATGCCAGGGCGTATGCAGTTTCTGTTCAATGCCTAGCATGTGCAAAAGAGATTGCAGATTTGGTATCCCAAAATATATTAATTTAGATAGAGGTCCAGCTTTTATTAAGGAAATTTTTCAAATAACCTGATTATACAGTATTTTTGCAACTGTAGAAGGATCATGTTTTATGCTTGGAAAAGCTTCTGGTCATCCATTAAATGCATCCACAAGAAGAAGAATATATTGATATCCTTGAGATCTAGGAAAACCACCTGTAAAATCAATTTGTAGTCTGTGCCATGGTCCTATTTTGCAAAAGGGGACTTTTAGGGGTTGTGACTTACATTATTTTTTAAATAGGGCAAACAACTATCAATATATTCTTCAACTTGCTATTTCTGATCAAGCCGGTGTATCATCAATTACAGTCTTCTCAGTGTTTCCAATTTCCCAATATGACTAAAATCATGGGTTTGTAATCAGTTCCCATTTCTCACTTTCTCTGAACTCTATTTCCTGTGTAACATCTGGAATTTCCTTATCAGTATCTACAGAACTGTCAGGGACTTGATTTGCACTCTGAGCTTCACTTTGCACTACATCCTGTTTCCTAACAAGTTCTACTTTTAGCATGCACTGGCAAAATAGCACATATTTTATTTATTTATTTATTATTTTTTATATACCGACATTTGATCTCAATTGAGATATCACACCGGTTTACATCTTATGCTCTTGTTGCAGTCTGAAACATAGAAACATAGAAATGACGGCAGAAGAAGACCAAACGGCCCATCCAGTCTGCCCAGCAAGCTTCACATTTTTTTCTCATACTTATCTGTTTCTCTTAGCTCTTTGGTTCTATTTCCCTTCCACCCCCACCATTAATGTAGAGAGCAGTGATGGAGTTGCAACCAAGTAAAATATCAAGCTTGATTAGTTAGGGGTAGTAGGGGTAGTAACCGCCGCAATAAGCAAGCTACACCCATGTTTATTTGTTTTACCCAGACTGTGTTATTCAGCCCTTATTGGTTGTTTTTCTTCTCCCCTGCCGTTGAAGCAGGGAGCTATGCTGGATATGCGTGTAGTATCAGTTTTTCTTCTCCCCTGCTGTTGAAGTAGAGAGCTATGCTGGATATGCGTGAAGTATCAGTTTTTCTTCTCCCCTGCGGTTGAAGCAGGATATGCATTGAAAGTGAAGTATCAGGCTTATTTGGTTCGCCGTAACAAGCCAGCTACTCCCCGCTTTGTGAGTGCGAATCCTTTTTTCTTCTCCCCTGCCGTTGAAGCAGAGAGCTATGCTGGATATGCGTGAAGTATCAGTTTTTCTTCTCCCCTGCCGTTGAAGCAGAGAGCTATGCGTGAAGTATCAGTTTTTCTTCTCCCCTGCCGTTGAAGCAGAGAGCTATGCTGGATATGTATTGAAAGTGAAGTATCAGGCTTATTTGGTCTGGGAAGCTGCAGTCCTGGTGTGGACCCTTGAGCCGAACCACCCTGGGTAGAGTAGCTCGGGAGGCGGAGTCTCAGGCACAGATCTTCACCCGGGAACCAGGAACCCCCCAGGAGGAGCCCGTAGGGTCCTAGAGCCTTGGGACTTAGGAGACACAGGTACCAGTCTCTAGGAAAGGCCTGGAAAAGGTTAAGTCACAGAGTCCAGTGGCAGGAAGCAGGTAGGCCCAGCGAGGGCTGGCCAGACAGGTAACTGGAAGGGTGTCTGTGTAACCTCGTGGAGTATGACCGGTACAAGGCAGGACCGGAGCCAGTAGCATGTAGAGACTCAGACTTGGCAGAGAGTAGCAGAAGGAAAACCCCACGTCAAACTGGCAGCCAATGGAAACAGTCCAGTGAACTGACCGGAGTCGGAGGCTGGCGGCAAACAGGAGCAGAGTCGGGCACAAGCTGAAGTCGGTGGCGGGCTGCAGGCAGAGACGGAGTCGGGTACACGCTGAGGTCAGAGGCTGGCGGCAGGCAGAAGCGAAGTCAGGAGCGAGCAGAGGTCGGTGGCAGGCGGCAGGCAAAGGCAAAGGCGGAGTCAGGAACGAGCAGAGGTCAATGGCAGGAAGCAGAACAGCAGAGATGCAACTAAGAACTAGAAGCAGTAGCGACCCTCGTTGCAAGGCAATGAGAAACCCGATGAACGCCGGTTAAATCAGGCTTGGGGCGTGGCATGGTTAACTCAGGCGGGGCCAGACTTCCGGTGAGCGTGTGTCCATAACGCGCGTCCTTGCACGCACGTGGGGCCGCAGAGAGACGACCCAGCAATGGCGGACGCCCCATAGACCCAGCAGAGCCGCGGGAGAGGCGTTCCCGGCATAGAAGGTGAGCCCTGAATACGGCAATTAGGGGGGAAGCGGTGGAGACCGCAACAGCTCTGTTCAAATCATTAATGGGTTCATGCATTGCTATATAACTCTTAACATGTACAATGTCAAGAGCATTGTTCTGCAAATTGTGTGAAGCTCCTGCTACAAGATGCCATAAATGTACCTATTTCACAGGGCTATTATATGCTGCTGGAAAAAGGCTCTTAGAAGCTGAAATTAATCCTTTCTCTCCCCCACTATCTAAGCCCATTAGTCATTGCTTTTAAAACATACTAAGAATTACGGATCCTAACATTAATCTGGTGTCCCCTCTCTGGTTTTTCCCACAGTTGTAACATTGTACGTATAGCTCCTACTTCTGTTTCCTGGCTCAATGAGAACAATGAATTATCATTGTTAGTAACTCACATATTCATATCAGCAGCAGAAAGTGCTACAGTAACAGATATTTTTGTGCCTGACTGATTGGAAGAACCACCAATAGCCCACACAACTTTCATTTCAAGCTGATCACTTGTATACTCTGCAAGAAAGGAGTGCAGGGGCAATATGATGCAGACATTCAGAGACCTGAATGGTTTTAATGATGCATGTTCCTCAAACCTTTTTCCAGAGGAAAGCAAACAGTAGAACTAGGGGTCATAATATGAAACTTCAGGGGGGATGACTCAGTACCAACATTAGGAAGTATTTCTTCGCAGAGAGGGTGGTGGAGGCCTGGAATGACCTTCCAGAAGAGGTGGTGAAGACGAATCCAATACACAAATTGCAAAAGGCATAGGATAAACACTGTGGATCCCTAAAGGCTAGAGTTAGAAATTAAGAAAAGAGTGCATGGGCTATAACCTGCATGGTTCAGCAGCTACTACCCCTAACAGAGAAGGCATGGGGATTGCAACCTTTAACCGAGCAGCTTACATGATTCTGGCACAACTGCAGCATTGCTCCCTGCTTCGGTGGGGCACGTTGGATTCAGTTGACAACCAATGCTGGGGCCTGACTTTCACAGTCCAGGGTTCTGATATGCAGCCATTAGGGAAAAAAATGCAGTACGGCTTCTATGGCCAAGTCCAAAAGCAAAGCACGTTCGAACAGCAGCATTGTATGAATTATTAGGAAGGCTGCTCACCCTGTAAAAATGTTGCTAGCAGTAATTTTGTTATGGGTGTAACTGTTGCTTGGTTTTGATTTTTAACATTACTACTCTTAAGGGTAGTAATGTTAAAGGGTTGGGGGTAACCTGCATGGATTGGTACTTACTACCATAAGAAGCTTGCTGGGCAGACCGGATAGACCAAAACATTTGGTGATTTTCTACCCAAGGCCAGTGGAAGCACTAGGCGAACTAGGCAATCGCCTAGGGTGCCACAGGTTTGGGGGTGATCTAAGCCACCTACTGCTTCCATCGGACCTGCTCAGAATTGTGAAAAAATGTTGTCCTGATTCCCGACACTGGTGGCAGCTGCAGGACCTAGGCAGTTGGACCTCCTTCTTCTAGCCCTTGAGGACAGGAAGAGGAAATGTGTTGTGGGCCTGCATGGGCAGGAAGAAGGATGCCCAATCATCGTAGCTGGAAGGAGTGGCCAAAAGAAAAGACTGAGAGGGTCAATTGCAGTATTGGCCAGCCGCACGGTAGGAGAGAGGCAGGTTCGGCTGGGCTGCGCGGCTGAAGAAAGGCAGGATCAGCTGGGCACACTGCAGAAAAGAGGCAGAATCTCTGCTGAATGAGGAAGACAGTGGAGGCCTCCTGATGCCATGGATGGAGAGTAAAAAATATATATGCATGTGAGCGCATGTGTATATGAGAGTATATGGGGAGAGAGAGCATGTGGGGGGAAAAAAGAGTATGTGTTTGTGAGAGAGAGCATGTGAGGAAGAGCGAGTGTGTAGGGTGAGAGCCTGTGGGGGAGAGAGAGCATTTGTGTTTGAGAGAGCATGAGGGGGAGAGAGAATGTGTGTGTGTGAGAGAGAGAGCAAGTGTATGTGTATGTGAAAGCATATGGAGGAGAGAGCATATGTGTGCGTGTGAGAGAACATATGGGGGAGAGAGTGAGTGTGTATGAATATGTTTGAGTAAGCGAGTATGCCTGTGTTGGAGCATGTGTGTGTGAGAGAGAGGAGAAAGTCTTTGTATTGCAACCACCGCCTCCTCTCATTAATCCATGACAAGCTCAGATTGAAAATCAAAAGTTCCCAGCTAAGGATTGTGGGATATTGTTTATCCTTATTTTAATTATTGAATAGTGCTTATGTGTTATGCAAATTTTGAAAGTTTTACCAAACAGCAATAAAATATTTCAAAACAGCAGAGTCTTTATTGATATTCTATTCATCAGCTGTTTTGAAATTATTTTATTATTATGATTTTACTATTATGATTATTGATTTATATATCTTGATTTTATTGATTGTTTCATGAGGAATGGTGAAATTTTTGTTTTTCCATTGTTGCACTGTATAAAGTCTAACGTGTTACGTTTTACAGTTCAGTTTTTGTCTGCACATTTCTATTTATACTTTATGTGGTTTTATTCAGTATTTGGTGAGGGTTTGTGTTCTGCATGCAAAGACTGAGATGAAGCATTCTTTTAGTATGTGGGTTCTCTGTAGGGATCTGTAGTAGCTTGGCCTGTTCTGTTTTCCTGATAGGAAGTGTATTGATATTCTAGATTCTGGTGTAATATTTGCGGTATTCTTTTTTATAGGTAGGGTTGTTATTCTTTGAGTGGATATTAATTTTACCTCAGAATGTCATTTTTCATGTAAAATGTTATAAATGCATAATTTAAAATTGTGTATGGGGAGGGGGCACCAGGCTGTAAGGTTTGTCTAGGGTGCCTAATACCCTTGCACCAGCCCTGTTTCTACCAACATTACTATGTTACTATGACCTACTAAATCCAAAGACTTCTCAAAAGTAATTTCTATTGCTCCACGCCATTGCAAAACCTGGTCCCTAAAAACACCACATTGTTTTTCTACTGTTACCACTGAACCTAACAATGGAACAAAAAGTGCAGGGATAGTCTTAGAATCAAGCTGTAAGCCTCTGTTACTCAGATACAAAGTCCACTAAGTTAAATGTGCTCCTGAAATAGTTCCCTATTATACAAATGTATTTTGAATAAGATGATTAAGAACAGCATGTTCACTTTGAACAGTTTACTGGAGCAAAACCTGTAATAGTCTCATGGTGCTTTAAAGCCCAGATGTGGCTCCACACGTTTGTTCACATTACACAGAGTGCATAAACCATGAACCCAAAGCAACTAGAAACTGCCTGTTTCTGTATCTTTCTGGTATAAAGCATAAGTTTAAGCATTCTCTGTCACCCTAGGTTGCAAAAGGAATGGCCTTCCTGAATCAGCACAGCACAGGAGCTTTTGTGATAGCCTCACATACAGAACCATGCAATACAGTGCACAGCTTTGCCATGCAGTTGGACGTGCTACTATAACACCCCATGCAATAATGAGATTAGCGTGTCCCCTGACACGCATGTTTGAACATGCAAAACGTAATGCCAGCCCCAAAGCTGTGCATGAGTTAGGAAAACGGATGCTCGTTAATTGAACGTCTGTTTTCCTAACTGGCGCGCAGCCGCATCTCCTAGGCGCCCGATACCATGGATATGCTAGGGACACATAATTTATCCCTAGTGCATCCTTTTTAGTGCGGCAGCATATTTGCCTATTGCATCAGGCGCCCAGGAGAGGGGGGATGTGCTCGCATTGAAAAAAACACGTGCCCAGCTTGGATGCACGTTTTTTCATGCCTGGTTTTGCATTGGCCCCATAAACTCTCAAAAGCAGTAGTATATGAAGGTGCCCAGTCAAATTCTCTATTCTCCTTTGTCAAAGAAATCAAAGGTTGTGCCACTTCTGTAAAATCACAAATATAATTCCTTACAAACCCAAAAGTTCCTAACCAGGGTCTCAGGGAAGTCAACTCCATTGGCTGAGGCAATTCCAGGAGGAATTGCCTCAGCCACTCTCTAACAATATGCCTTCCCACCCACTGATCATAGTACCAAAAAATTTAACACTTTGCTGTGCTATATGCATCTTTTCCCTGTTCACCCGAAATCCAAACTCCTGAAGCCTCTCTAGCAATCTCAAAGTCCTCCTTTGTGGGACCAGCAGCCAGAATCTCATCTCCATGTTTCACTGCACAAGCTCTCACAATCAAATTTTCCAGTGCTACAGATATTACCCTATGCAAATAAGGAAATTAACAAATCTGTACTGCTTATCCCTCCATGTGAAAGATGTCAAGTCCCTATTTTTTTTTATAGAAAGCCCTATAAAAAAAATAATAATCAGCTATATCAACGACTGAAAAGTATCTGTCTGTCTCCCTCACTTCCTGGAATATGTCCTGCACACTAGCTGCAAGAGGAGCCATAGTGAACAATTGGCTATTCGATGCACTATAATCCACAGTCTCCAATCTTTGTCATTAGCCTTTACAACTCACCCCACAGGAGAATTATAGGGGGAGGAACATTCTCTTCCAGAACACCCTCTCCCGCCAATCCCTCCATGGTACTAGCAACACCTCTCTCTGCTTCAAGACTCAAACAATATGGTTTTACCTGAGGTCCCTTTTTGTCCCCTTTTAAGAAACAATTCAGTTGGTTCCAGAAATTTTACTAAACCTGCTTGCGGAGGAGATGTGGTCCAAAGGTCAAGTTTTAATAATGCTGCTTCTGCCTCAGCACTCAGAGCTGCTACTAGGGGTATACACACTCTGTATCGCCTTCGCATGTTGTTTTGGGCATTGCTACAAGCGACAGTTAGGAATATCCCCTCCCCACTGTTGAGCCTGTATAATATCCATCCCAAAAATCACCGTCTGCACGCAGTCAGAACAGTACACTGCAGTCATTCTGATGGGGACATTTCCTGATCCTACCAAGGCTGGAATGCATGTTAAACGCTTCTTCCTTAGCACCCCCTGAAAATCCTTTTAATTCTACATTTTCCTGTATGAGTGCTCCCGAGGGTATAAAGGACGTAACACTAACGGCTGCACCTGTATCAATCGATGGGGGGGGGGCGATGCAACATTTGTGCGCATAAAACGGGCACCCAGTGTTTTCCTGACACGCGAACAGCCACCTCTCCTGGGCACGTGGTGCAATATATAAATTTAAGGGGCGTGTAAAAAAAGGAGGCGCTAGGGAAGTTTTGTGCGTTCCTAGTGCCTCCTCTGCATTGGGTGCACAGGAGAGGTGGCTGTCAAGTGGGTTGGGAAAATGGATGCTCAATTTACAAGCATCCATTTTCTCTCGCTTCCTGTTGTGAATAAGCTTCCTGTTGTGAATAAGACCCTTGGGCTGGCCTGTGGGAGACTGGGGAGAGATGGTCTATAGTCTCTGCTTGAGGGCAGGCCGGGAGGCCAATACCAGGCAGGTGATGGACGGTGAGCTTCACCCAGGAAGCCGGTGCTCCCCCGGGAGGAGCCCGTGGGAGCCCGGCCGCTGGGACCTAGGAGATCACGAAGGCTGGAGCTGAAGCAGACGGGCAGGGATCCGGAATCAGGCAAGAACTGAAGCTGGACAGGTACTGGATCCGAGCTGGAACTGAAGCAGGACAGGTTACTGGAACCAAGCAGGATCTGAGGCGGGACAGGCACTGGATCCAAGCTGGAACTGAAGCAGGACAGGTTACTGGAACCAAGCAGGATCTGAAGCGGGACAGGTACTGGATCCAAGCTGGAACTGAAGCAGGACAGGTTACTGGAACCAAGCAGGATCTGAAGCGGGACAGGTACTGGATCCAAGCTGGAACTGAAGCAGGACAGGTTACTGGAACCAAGCAGGATCTGAGGCGGGACAGGCACTGGATCCAAGCTGGAACTGAAGCAGGACAGGTTACTGGAACCAAGCAGGATCTGAAGCGGGACAGGCACTGGATCCAAGCTGGAACTGAAGCAGGACAGGTTACTGGAACCAAGCAGGATCTGAAGCGGGACAGGTACTGGATCCAAGCTGGAACTGAAGCAGGACAGGTTACTGGAACCAAGCAGGATCTGAAGCGGGACAGGTACTGGATCCAAGCTGGAACTGAAGCAGGACAGGTTACTGGAACCAAGCAGGATCTGAAGCGGGACAGGTACTGGATCCAAGCTGGAACTGAAGCAGGACAGGTTACTGGAACCAGGCAGGAGCAAAGACAGGACTTGGACACAGAAGCGTAGCAAGTCTTAGGCAGGAACAGAGCTGCTAACGCAATAGCACGCTCCGGGGCTCGGAGCAACTGGGAACAGCAAGGAACCCCGTTGCAAGGCAAAGTTCTGGGCTCCGCGGCAGCCTTACATAGGCCACAGCGTCTGACGTCAGGGGTAAGGCGGAGCCTTCAGTAGCGGGGAAAGGCCTTCATAAGCGCGGCTCCTGCGCGCGCGCTAAGGAGAACGGCATCCAGGAAGAGTTTCTCGGCGGCATCCCCCCCGTGGGGACGCCACGAAACAGGCCACAGGCTCTCAGAGACGGAACGGGACCAAGGAGGTGAGGGCCGGGTCGCGACTGTCGTGACCAGGACTGTAACACTGCTGACATATACACAGCCTGAACCATGTATCTTGTGTGTGTATATTGGGCGCCCCAAATTTTTTTTTTTCACTAAATCTACTTTATTTGATTCTTCCTACTTAGTATTGCTACAATACTATTAGGCGGATGCACAGAAAGTAGGATTTTTATTTTTTTCAATGCGCCCTTGAGTGCAGCATACCTTTATGCCAGCCTAAAATTTGCCATGTCGCAATTGGCATATTGGCCGTGTGGGAAACGTTTTGCATTGCGGGGATTAGCTAATAGCGCTCATCTACATGGAATGTACATATGATGAGCGCTATTAGCTCTGTAGTGATTTGGATGTGCTAATCCCCTTATTGCATGGGTGTTATGGTCATGCATTAAACCGTGCACTAGCTGCTGCACACGGAATTGTTTGGCCCCGTTACCTGTACAATTAAATGGCCAATCTGAAGAGGAATTATGGGACGTCCCCTGAATCAAAAAGCAGTGCTTCCCTTAGGGGAGGACTTAATATACCCAATCTACTCTAGTACTACTCGGCTATTATGCTGGGAGTGGTCATCAGCTGGCATGAGAAGGGGGATGTAAAACCGTGGATCACCATAGCACAGGTAGTAGCTGGTGACCCCCCCCCCCCCCCCCCCCCCCCCCCCCCCCGGAATACAGGGTCTGGAGCAAATTGGGGGGCAAAGATACATACAAGCAGATGACGCCCTTTTCTCAGGCTGTACTCAAGGTCTGGCTGAAATGGCGGTTCTACTTAGTGGGGACCAAGGGGATATACCATTTGACATCCTTCCTGTATGATCCTGCCTTTCCACCTGGAACGGATAGGGTCTTTATCAGCAGATGGCAGGGGAAAGGACTAACACAGATTAGACAGTTCTTTTGTGGTACCCAACTAATTCCATATGTAGATTTACAACAGAATTACGCTTTGGACCCAATGGATAGGTATCCATATTTACAATTAGCACATTACTTTAAAGCGGAAGGGGCCTCATCGGCATTCCTTACCGAGAGGACAAATATGAATCCCTGTGTGCATAGACCAGCCCTTTGAAACCGTCCAATCACAAGACTATATATGATTATCAATAGTGGCCCCAAAATTAAATTGACCCACCAGCTCCGATGGGAAGTGGACCTCGGTGTTGAGCTTTCAGAAATAGATTGGGATATGTGCCACACACATATGAGCAGGAGTTCAATATCAGCCACCATCAAAGAAAATGGTTATAAACTGCTACATAGGTGGTATATGTCACCCGAACGCCTACACAAATTGAATAATAGGGCCAGTCCATGTGTTGGAGGCAGTGTGGGGAGAAAGGAACCTTCTTTCATATGTGGTGGACTTGTCCTAAGGTGGTGAAAACATGGGGAATATGTGCTGGAACACATCTTTGAAGTATTGGGTGTCCGTATAACTCGAACCCCTAAACTCTGTTTGTTAAGCATGGTTGATGACACCATAGAAGACTCACAGAAACTGTCGGTGCTCCAGTATATGATAGCAACACGTTGTGAAATAGCATACTTGTGGAAGAATGTACAAATGCCTAATCTTTTGAACATTCTTAACCGAGTAGCTAGAGTTTACCAGTTGGGGCACCTCACTGCCATAAGGAATCAAAGAGTACAGAAATTCCATGCGATATGTCTGTTATGGTGGGGCATTACTCTGCTGCTGTTTAGATTGCTATTACATTTATGCCTCTTCACCTTTTTAAAGAATAAAGTTGTGTTGAAAGTTTCAGTGTGTTGTGGTGTTTCCTGGGTCACCTGCTCAGGCACAGAGGTACTAACCACAGTAAATCTGGGGTGCCTGGGTCATTGCCCCAGTATCTAAAAAACCCGCAACCCCCATCTGGCCCTATTACATGGAGGCTGGAGGGGTCTTCTGCTGCAGTACACCTCCAGCTAGTGGTGGTTTCTCCCCACGTTGCCTGGTGGGGGCGTTATATGTGGCTAAAACATGTGGTCTTTCTTAAACTAGTGGGATTGTGTGGGTATAAGTGGTAGTAGAGAGAACTGTCTGTAGCACTGCCGACCCCAGTAGATGTGGGGGAGGGGGAAACGAGGTGCACAGTAGCAGGTTCCTGAAGCCAAATCTCAAGTACAGCCCCACTGAATGAGTAATAGTTGATTAAATCCAAAGCCTAGCCAAGGGATGAATGGTATATTCTTGCACAATCCTGATATAGGTGTGCATATGAGAAATGTGAGCAGAGAGTGAAAGAGTTACATATAGGAAATGGCTCTTGCATGTGACCAAGAGAAGAGTGGGAGATGCTTATCTACAGACAGTAAGAGTAAGAAAAGCTTTAGAACCCCGTAACTTTGTAAGAAGAAATTTAAGGCTGTTATCTGCTTTGGCTAGTTAGAACCTAAACCAAGAGAGAATCCTTGGCTAATGGGACCTCTAAGATACTACTCATTGATGGAGATAACCAGGAGATTGCAGTTTCAATGCTGTTCTTGGATAGAGGAGAAAATCAAAATAGAAACATGATGGCAGAAAAAGACCGTATGGGGCCCATCTAGTCTGCCCATCCATCTAATTTATGTAGCCCTTACAATTCCCATCACTTCCTCAGAAATCCTCTTTATTTATCCCATGCTTCTTTGAATTCAGATACCGCATTTGTCTTCACTGCTTCCACTGGGAGGCCATGCCATGCATCCACTACTCTCTTTGTAAAGAAATATTTCCTAAGATTACTCCCGAGTCTACTTCCTTTCACCCTCATCCCATGATTCCGTGTTCTAGAGCCTCTTTTCCATTGAAAGAGGCTGGCTTCCTGTGCATGGAAACATTTGAGATATTTAAATAGCTTTATCATATCTTGCCTATTGCGCTTTTTCTTTAGGGTATACACGTTTAAATCTTTAAGTCTATCCCCATATCATTTTAGAAGTTATCCTCTGGACCATCTCAAATCAGTTAATATATTTTTAAAGCTGTGGTCTCCAGAATTGTACACAGTGTTCCAAATGAGGACTCACCAAGGACCTATACAGGGACAATAACACCTTTTTTTCTGCTGACCATTCCTCTCGCTATGCAACCAAACATCTGTCTGACTTTTGCTGTCCCTTTATCCACCTGTTTGCTCACCTTAAGTTCTTTAGAAACAATCACTCCCAGATCCTCTCTTCTTTTGTGCTTAGAAGAACTTCACCTCCAATACTGTACCTCTCCCTTGAGTTTTTGCAACCGAAATGAATTCCTTTACTTTTCAGTGCTAAATCGTAGCTGCCAGACTCTAGACCATTCCTCAAGCTTTGCTAGATCCCGCTTCATGTTTTCTACACATTTCTGGCTGTCTCTCTTGCAGATTATGGCAACATCGGCAAAAAGACAAACCTTTCCTGAAATAGTTTTGCTATGTTGTTCACGAAAATGTGTAAAAAAAAAATACTGGTCCCAGAACTGATCCTTGAGGTACACCACTAGTAATGTCCCCCTTCTCTGAGTAAGATACAGATGGATTTTTTGTTGGTTTGATGGAAATGAGACATGCCCATACTTTGAGTGATTAGGAAGTACAGAGAAAATTACAGATAGTGTCCAAGTGTGCTGTGTGGACAGGTTAGAAGGGCTTTTGAGAATATGCAGGGACATGAAGTTGTCATTAAAGATTGTCAATCTATGGAGATGGATTTTTCTATATAAATTAGGGAAAGAAATAGGTGCACGCAGATTTAAAGGAATGACTAATACTGTTAAGCAGAGCCTGCAGCGCCCTCCGGACGAGTACATACAAAGAGCATGTGTGTGAGGCGTAATGTCTGGCAGTTTAGATTGTTTTGGTTTTGATTGATCTTCTCAAGTTGATACTGGAGAAGATGTTTTTGGTACCGCAGAGGCATGGAGGGAAATTGCAGGTGGACTGAAGAAACGGTTTTTAATTTATTTATTTTATTTATTTATTTAACAACTTTTCTATACCGACATTAAAATACACATCATATCTGTTTACATTGTAACAAAAGGTAGAAAATACAAATAACAGGGGGTGGGGTGGGGGGAAAGCTAAGAACGTGGGGTCAGAGGGGAGACCCCAAACTAAGATAGGAAAGGGGAGAAGGCGAGAGGAACAGTAACAGGTTAATTAAATGCAAAGGAGCACAAGATATACTATAAATAATATACATAATATACAAATGGAGCCAGGAATCGAAAGGGTGGAGGCAGTTATACGATTAAATGAATATACCGTTATACACATATGCAATTATACAAAGGGGGGGGGGGGGAGGGTTACGGGGGGTCTGTAGGGGTGAGGGGGTGAGAATGTTAATCTGGGAAGGCTTGATGAAAGAGCCATGTTTTTAACTGTTTTCTAAATCTGAAGGGGCAGGATTCCATACGGAGGTTGGGCGGTAGGTCATTCCAGAGCTTAGGGCCGGCAATGGAGAAGGCACGATTCCTGGTGGTCGAGAGGCGGGCTTTCTTGAGAGAGGGAACTAGGAGAGTACATTTATGAATTGTTCTGGTCGGGCGTGAGGGTTGTGTGGGTTGGAGGGGTTCATTAAACCAGGAGGAGTTGTGGTTGTAAATGGCTTTGTGTGTAATGGTGATGGCTTTGAACAAGATGCGGTAGGGGATAGGGAGCCAGTGAAGATTTTTGAGGATGGGGTAATATGATCTGATTTGCGTGAATTGCTGATGATCCTTGCAGTGGCATTTTGCAGTACCTGGAGGGGTCTGATAGAGGAGGAGGGAAGGCCCAGATACAGGGAGTTGCAGTAGTCTAACTTAGATGTTAAGGTGGCTTGTATGACAGTTTTGAGGTCATGGGTATGGAGAAGGGGCTTGAGTTTTTTTAGGATCATGAGTTGTAGAAACCTCCCTTGATAACCGAGGTGATGTGGTTTTTGAGGTTCAGATAGGGGTCGAGTAGGACACCTAAATTCCTTACGGAGGGTTGTGAGAGGAGAGAAGTAGTCAGGGGGTCAGTGGGGGTATTAAGCATAAAGGTTTGATGGTTATGTATGAGGAGTAGCTCGGTTTTGGCAGAGTTAAAGGGCGAGTTGCATGGATGTGAGAAGGTTGTTGATGGAGGAGAGGCATTTCTCCCAGAAGCTTAGTGTGGTAGCTATTGTGTTGTGGATGGGGATGATGATTGGACGTCATCGGCGTATATGTAGAATTGAGTCCTAGGTCAGTTAGGTGATGCCTTGTTTGAAAATCTACCCCTCAGAGTAGTAATCCCAATGCCTTCTGTTAGGGGTAGCAACTGCCACTCCATGCTGGTTACCTCTCATGCATCATTTTCTTAATTTCCAACTTTAGCCTTTATGGATCCACAATGTTTATCCTTTGCCTTTTTTAATTTGTTTACTGTTTGTCTTCACCACCTCTTCTGGAAGGACATTCCAGGCATCCACCACCCTTTCCATGAAGAAATATTTCCTGATGTTGATTCTAAGTCCACCCACTGCCCTCCCCCCCTCCCCCCCTCCCCAAAGTTTCCTATTGTCACCCCAAGTTCTACTGTTTGCTTTCCTCTGGAAAATTTCGAGGAAAATCCATCATTAAAACTATTAAGTTATCTGAAGGTCGATATCATATCTCCCCTACACTTCCTCTCTTCCAGGGTAGACATAATCACATCCTTCAGCCTCTCCTTATAAGTCTTCCGGTACAGACCCCACACCATTTTGATTGCCTTTATCCTGTTTCTATCCTTTGTCCTGTTTCTATCCTTTTTCAGATATGGTCTCCAGGACCTGTACAAGGGCATTATTACCTCTTTTTACTGGTTATTCCTCTCTCTATGTAGCCCAGCATTCTTCTGGTTTTAGCTATCGCCCTTGTCACAATGCTTTGCCACCTTCAAAATTATCCCTTCAAAATTGGTTTTAGATGTCAAACAATAGTATATCTGGTTTCATAAATAGTTGAAGTCCCACCACTGAAAGTAAGCAAGTAATGTCCTTCAGAATTTCTGTTTCTCAATACATTCCCAGAATAAATGATATCTAGTTATACTTATTACAAATATCTATTTGAATTATTTTGGCTAAATATGCCCTTCTATGAAAATAATATAGTGGCTTCCAGAATGTATAAGAAGTTTCTCTCAGTTCATGCATTCAGTGTTTTTGTAGTCTTTTGAAACTATTAATAAAATGCTTATTTGAGCTATCAATTGAAAGTTCTTGTTTCCATTCATTTAATTGACTCAATTATCTCTGAAGTGTCCTTTGTTGAATCCAGATACAGTTGGTTCACTACCTTTATTGCACTTTTAAATTATAGCATTTCTTAGTGGGCACTTATGCACAATAACTTATACACTGTATGATAACTTTCAGCAGGATGAAAATAAAATTATTTTTAAAAACTTTTATAATGATATAAAATGACTAAATTGTTCACATTCACATTGAGGTTAGTAGCCAAGTAGTGATTAGAACTGAAGAATTTGATGCCTGGGTCTGTTATCACTACATGGATCCTTATCCAATTAGTTCAGTCTCATTTGTATATGAGTTACATTTGTTTTTTCCTTTTCTAGAAATTATGAGCTGCTAGTTCTTAAGGCCGTCCCAGCATTCTCTGAAAAGCTCCCTGTTTCACGTGCAAGTCTCCAGAGGCAGGCAGAGCTCCGGAGTCTCATTGCATGGATGAGTCGATGGTGCAGGGAAGAAGGATTAAGTTTTGTAAGAACTGGGCAACCTTTTGGGGAAGGGAGAGACTTTTCCCGAAAGGACTGGCTCTACCTTAACCAAAATGGAACCAGGCTGCTGGTGCTAACTTTCAAAAGGAGCTAGAGCAGCTTTTAAACTAGAACAAGGGGGAAAGCAGAATACTGTGTACAGTTCTGGTCGCCGCATCTCAAAAAAGATATAGTTGTGATGGAGAAGATACAGAGAAGGGCAACCAAAATGATAAAGGAGATGGAACAGCTCCCCTATGAGGAAAGACTAAAGATGTTAAGACTGTTCAGCTTGGAGAAGAGATGGCTGAGGGGGTTGTGATAAAGGTGTTTAAAATCATGAGAGGTCTAGAACGGGTAAATGTGAATCGGTTATTTACTCTTTCGGATAATAGAAGGACTAGGGGGGCACTCCATGAAGTTAGCATGTGGCACATTAAGACTAACCGGAAAAAATTCTTTTTCACTCAACGCACAATTAAACTCTGGAATTTGTTGCTAGGGGATGTGGTTAGTGCAATTAGTGTAGCTGGGTTTAAAAAAGGTTTGGAAAAGTTCTTGGAGAAGTCCATTACCTGCTATTAATCAAGTTGACTTAGAAAATAGCCACTGCTATTACTGGCATCAGTAGCATGGGATAAACTTAGTTTTTGGGTACTTGTCAGGTTCTTATAGCCTGGATTGGTCCCTGTTGGAAACAGAATGCTGGGTTGATGACCCTTGATATGACCCAGTATGGCATGTTCTTATGTCACTCAGCAGTGCATGGTTCAAGAGAATGTATCTTTGAAGGATACTAATGAAACAAAGAGAGTTATGGCATCCCAACAGGCAGGTTCCAATAAATGCAAAAGTAGTCCATGTGCCCAAAAGTAAAGAATCACCTAAGCTAAAGAATTCCAAATTATCCATATCAACTGAAAAGAAGGTTGTTAATACAACAAAAAACGCACTTTGAAATGTCTGTATGCCAATGCGAGAAGTCAGATGGGAGAGTTAGAATGTATAGCAGTGGAATTATGAGATAGACATTATTGTCACCTCAGAGACCTGGTGGAAGGAGGATAATCAATGGGACAGTGCTATATCAGGGCACAAATTATACCTCAATGATAGGGAGGATCAACTTGTTGGGGGTGTAGCACTTTATATTCAGGAGGGTATAGAGTCCAACAGGATAAAGATCATACAAGAAACTAAATGCTCAGTAGAGTCTATGTGGGTAGAAATCCCATGTGTGTTGGGTAAGAGTATAGGGTTAGGAGTATACTATTGTCCACCAGGCCAAAATGATCAGAAAGATGATGAAATGCTAAGCAAGATAAGGGAAGCTAACCAATTTGGCAGTCAGTAATAATGGGAGATTTCAATTACCACAATATTGACTAGATAAAGGTAACATCAGGATATGCTAGAGTCATAAAATTCCTGGATGGAATAAATGACTGCTTCATGGAGCAATTGGTTCAGGAACCAATGAGAGAGGAAGATATTTTAGATTTAATTCTTAGTGGAATGCAGGATTTGGTGAGAGAGGTAACAGTGGTGAGGCCATTTGGCAACAGTGAGCATAACATGATCAAATTTAAACTAATGACTAGACGGGAACAATATATACATCTACAGCTCTAACACTACATTTTCAAAAGGGAAACTGTGATAAAATGAGGAAAATAGAAAAAAACTGAAATGTTCAGCTGCAAAGGTTAAAAGTGTACAACAAGCATGGACATTGTTTAAAAATGCATCTGGACTGTGCTTCTAAGATTGTATTCCATGCATTAACAAAGGTGGGAGGAAAGCAAAGTGATTACTGGCATGGTTAAAAGGTGAGGTGAAAGAGGCTATCTTAGCCAAAAAAAATCCTTAAAAAATTGGAAGAGGATCCATCTGAAGAAATAGGAAAAAAGCCTTATCAAGTTAAGTGTAAAACATTGATAAGGCAGGCTAAGAGAGAATTTGAAATGAAGTTGGCCATAGAGCCAAAAACTCATAATAAAAACTTTAAAATATATATCTGAAGCAATAAACCTGTGAGGGGAATCGGTTGGTCTGTTAGATGACCGAGGGGTAAAAGGGGCTCTTAGGGAAGATAAGGCCATTGCAGAAAGACTAAATTAATTCTTTGTTTCTGGTTTACTAATGAAGATGTTGGAGAGATACTGGTTCTGGAGATGGTTTTCAAGGATGATGATTCAGATGAACTGAACCAAATCACTTGTGAACCTGGAAGATGTAGAAGGCCAGACTGACAAACTAAAGAGTAGCAAATCACCTGGACCAGATGGTATGTACCCCAGGGGTCTGAAGAAACTCCAAAATGAAATTTCATATCTGTTAGTTAAAATGTGTAACCTATCATTACCTGAAGACTGGAAGGTGGCTAATGGCACCCCAATATTTTTAAAAAGGGCTCCAGAGGCAATCCAGGAAACTAGACCAGTGAGCCTGACTTCAGTGTTAGGAAAATAGTGGAAACTATTCTAAAGATCAAAATCATCGAGCTTATAGAAGACATGGTTTAATGGATCATAGCATGGATTTACCCAAGGCAAGTCTGCCTCACAAATCTGCATCATTTTTTTGAAGGGGTTCATAAACATGTGGTTAAAGGTGAGCAGTAGATGTAGTGTTTCAGAAGGCGTTTGACAAAGTCCCTCATGAGAGGCTCCTAAGGAAACTAAAAAGTCATGGGATAGAAGACTATGTCCTTTCGTGGATTACAAACTTTTAAAAGACAGGAAACAGAGAGTAGGATTAAATGGTCAATTTTCGTCAGTAGAAAATGGTAAACAGTGGAGTGCTTCAGGATCTGTACTTGGACTGGTACTTTTCAATAGATTTGTAAATGATCTGGAAAGTAATACGATGAGTGAGGTAATCAAATTTGCAAGATGATACAAAATTATTCAAGTAGTCAAATCACAAGTGGATTGTGATAAATTGCAGGAGGATCTTGCAAGACGGATAGATTGGGGCATCCCAAATGGCAGATGAAATTTAATGTGGACAAGTGCAAGGTGATGCATATAGGGAAAAATAATCCATGCTGTAGTTACATGATGTTTAGGTTTCCATATTAGGAGCTACTACCCAGGAAAAATATCTAAGCATCATAGTGGATAATGCATTGAAATCGTCAGCTCAGTGAGCTGAGGCAGTCAAAAAAGCAAATAGAATTTTAGGAATTATTAGGAAGGGAATAGTGAATAAAACAGAAAATGTCTCTGTATCGCTCCATGGTGAGACCGCACCTTGAGTACTGTGTACAATTCTGGTCGCAGCATCTGAAAAAAAGATATTTGTTGCCAGAGGATGTGGTTTATGCAGTTAGTGTAGCTGTGTTTAAAAAAGGTTTAGATAAGTTCTTGGAGAAGACCATTAAGTGCTATTAATCAAGTTGTCTTAGAGAATAGCCACTGCTGTTACTGGCATGAGTAGTATGGGATCTACTTAGTGTTTTGGTACTTGTCAGGTACTTATAGCCTGGATTGGCCACTGTTGGAAACAGGATGCTGGGCATGTTGGACCCTTGTCTGACCCAGTATGGCAAGTTCTTAATGCCAGAGTGGAAGCTCCTGGCCTGTGCACCAGGGTGTAAGTACCTTCAGATGTCTGCAAGCCCACATTTAACACGTTTTCACTGTAAGCAGCAGCTTAGCTACAATGGTAAGGGAATATATATATCTTGGAAGAAATCCTGAAGGTAGCCGGTGTACTGTGAAAAGAATATTTTAATATTTAATCTTTACTATTTCAGCTATAGTTAGATTTAAAACATTTTTCGTGTAATGTGCAAGCATGTAAATGGACGTTTTCCTATGATGATCTGCTTTAGAAATCTCTCTGCATCTTAGTAAAAATCTTTCTCTCTACTTAAAGATCATAAATATGCTATGATAATTTGTCGAATCATTATGATCTTAACTATTTTAAAACATTTTATATAGACTCAAAATGTACAGTTTGTCCTCATTGTGACTGGGGAGAGGAGGGAACAGTGCGAGTACAGTACATTGCTAGCTCATCATGGTATGTTTTTCTTTTCTCCTTTCATAGACCTTTCATGTCCATAGGCATTCAAGGACAGGGAGGAATATGTGATAATTTCTGTGGATAAAATTGGAAACCGTCCAGTTCTGCTTAAATTACCTAAAAAAATGTATAGCTCTGGCGTATTCTCCTCTGCAGGTGTGGGTTGTTCGGAGGTCATCTAAAAGGAAAAGGTGTGAAAGTATTGCACAACCTTCAGCCTACATTTTAATTGGTGGCTGCTGAAAATTCAGTGGCAGTTTGGGCCTAAATCATGTGGCAAAGTTATGTCCATTTTTTTTCTTCCCCTTGCTCAATCACTGAAACAGACTCTGCTTCCTTTCTAGCGCAGATGAAAAATTGCTGTTCTCCTGGCAAAGGGTGACACCAGGGCCGGCGGAAGCACTAGGCAAACTAGGCCAGGGCCTAGGGTGCTGACCATTAGGGGGCGTGAGCAAAGTCGTACTGAGGGGGGGGGGGGGCAGGGAGGGCCAATGCCCCTGGGCACAGGGCCACAGGGGGATGCTGATAGCTGACATGGAGGTTCATGCGGCAGGTGGTGGATATCATTCCACTGGTTGCTGAGCAGAGAACTACTGTTGTGCTGTGCGCCAGACACACACAGCAGGAAGATTGGCGGGGGCCGTGGTGGAGCTCATCTCACCGAAGAAAAAAGGTTGCCGTCCAAACCTGCAGGTGCTCCTCCTCCTTCCTGCCCATGCGGCCCCGGAAGAAAAACATTGCCGGAGCCATATGGGCAGGAAGGAGGAGCACCAGCCGCATGCAGAAGAAGAGCAGCGTTTATGGTTTCTCCGCAAATCCCACATCGTGGCGGGCTGAGAAGAGAACGAGGCCCGGTAGCAGGGCCACCACGGATCCCACATCATGGGTGGCCTGAGAAGATCAGGGCCGCTGCAGAGCCCATCCTGCGGCGACCCGTGAAGAGGAGGGCCAGAGGCAAGAGAGAGGCTGAGGGCCTGTAGAGTGTATGTGCGTGTATGAGATGAGTTGAGAGATTTGTGTGTGTGTGTGAGAGTGAGTTGAGAGACTATGTGTGGGTGTGAGGACCTGAATGTTTGTAGAGACAGCATGTGAGAGCTTCTGTTTGTGTGAGAGAGACAAGCATGTGACAGTGTGAGCCTGTGCTTGAGCAAGACAGCATGTGGGAGTGAGAGAGAGCCTGTGTGTGTGAGAGTGAGACAGCATGTGCCAGTGAGAGACTGTGGGGCGGATTTTCAGAGCCCTGCTCGCCTAAATCCGCCTAAATCCGGGCGGATTTAGGCGAGCAGGGCCCTGCGCGCCGGTGCGCCTATGTTCAATAGGCCTACCGGCGCGCGCAGACCCCGGGACTCGCGTAAGTCCCGGGGTTTTCCGAGGGGGGCGTGTCGGGGGCGGGCCCGAGCCACGCGGCGTTTGGGGGCATGTCGGCAGCGTTTTGGGGGCGTGGTTACGACCCGGGGCGGTCCGGGGGCGTGGCCGCACCCTCCGGACCCGCCCCCAGGGTGCGTCCCGGCGCGCTAGCGGCCCGCTGGCGCGCGGGGATTTACGCCTCCCAGAGGGAGGCGTAAATCCCCGACAAAGGTAAGGAGGGGGTTTAGACAGGGCCGGGCGGGTGGGGTTAGGTAGAGGAAGGGAGGGGAAGGTGAGGGGAGGGCGTTAGAGGATTCCCTCTGAGGCCGCTCCGAAACGGAGCGGCCTCGGAGGGAACGGGGGTAGGCTGCTCGGCTCGGCGCGTGCCGGCTATACAGAATCGATAGCCTTGCGCGCGCGCCGATCCAGGATTTTAGCGGCTACGCGCATATCTACTAAAATCCCGCGTACTTTTGCTTGCGCCTGATGCGCCAGCAAAAGTACGCCTATTCGCACGGTCTGAAAATCTACCCCTGTGTGTATGAATGATTGTATGAGAGAAAACATGTGAGAGTAAGAGCCTGTGTGTGTGTGTGAGAGAGAGTGAGAGAGAGAGAAAAAGCATGTGAGAACGAGAACCTGACTGTGTGTTTGAGGGAACAATACAGATGGAGAGAAAAGAAATAGAAAAAAAGGCAATGTAAAAGGAATTGGCAAAAAAAGGGAAGGTTGAAAAAAAAAGCCTGTGACCAATCGATTAGAAAGCTAAGATCAGACAGCAAAGGTAAAAAAAAAATAAATTACTTTTAGTGATTGGCACATGTAATCTTTGGAAATGTGCAAGAGTAGCACTTTCTCTATGCGGATCTCACAATGTGCGAGATCAGTATGGAGGAAGTGGAAACCCACGGGGCCTGCACAGTGGAGGCAGCAGAATGGGCTTCAGTGCCAGTAGCAGCAATCAGCATCTCCCCAATAGCCATGCGGCAGCAGTGACAGTGGCAGCAGAAGAATGAGAGAGGCTCCGAGATTGCTGGCAAAAGAAAGAGAGGGGGGTCTGCCTTCAGTGTGTGCATGTGTATGAATGGGAGTCTGCCTGGGGGTGTATGTGTGTGAATGAATGGGTGCCTGCCTGAGGGTGTGTCTGTGTATGAGAATGTATGGGTGTCTTCCTGGGGTCTGTATGCGTGAGAATAGGTGCCTGCCTGTGTATGGTGTATGTGTGAGTGAGAATGAATTGGTGCATGCCTTGGTGTGTGTGTTGTGTGAGAATGATTGGGAGCTTGCCTGGGTGTGTGTGTTTCTGTGTATGTGAGGAAGCCAGTGAGAGTGAGAGAATGCGTGTGTATGAGAGAATCCAGGAGAGTAAGAGCTTGTGTGGGGGAAAGAGAGGGTCTTAGAGCCTGAGAGTGTGTCAGTGTCTGTGAGAGAGAGAGGTTATGGTGGGTATAAGAGCATGAATGTGTGTGTATGTTACAGTGTATGTGTGAGAGAGAATGGACATGTGAATATGTGTGAGAGAGAGAGGATAAACTCCTAATCCTCAACAATATCAGGGTGACTGGAAATCAAGAGCTCCCACGTATGGACAGCAGGGGCTTTTTAAAATCCTTATTAGTTGTAATTATTGGGTGTTATTTGATATATGTGCTGTTTTGAAATATTTTATTGGTGTTTGGGAAATTGTAAAAAATGTATATGATTTTAATTAATAGGAATTCTATTTATCAGTAGTTTAAAATATTTTATTAGAATGGTTTTACTATTATAACTGATGCTTTATGTTTCTTGATTTTATTTTTTTATGAGGAATGGTGGTTCTGTTTTTCCATTGTTACACTCAGAATCTGGCTTCTTGGGGTTTCCATTTCAGTTTTTGTCTAATTTGTGCTCCTTTATTTTGTATTCTGCATTTGGTGAGGGTCTGTCTCTGCTCTGTGTGTGTGACCATGATGAGAGATTCTGCTGGCATGTAGTCTCTCTGTGTAGGGATCTATAGCAATTGGGTTTGGTTTTTTCCTCAGTAGGTGGTGTATTGGTATTCTAGGACCCAGTGTAATATTTACCCTTGCTTTTTCACAGGTAGGGTTATTGTTGTTTGAGTCTTTGGTGTTACTACTGTTATGTTACGATAGGTTTGCTGTATAGATTTTGAGTGTCTTTTTTTGCGGGGTTTTGTGTTAGTTCACAATGTGTCTGGCAGTGGAAGGTGTTTGTGCTGCTGTTACTGTGAGGTGACACCAGAATTTGAAAATATCTTTTTGTATAATGAGCTGTAAGGGAAACATCCGAGCTCCATTGTTTGGGGGAATTTCTGGGGATGCACAGACTTAGAGAACTGGAGGTGCAGGATTAATATTGACATTCTGTCTCTTCCTATATATTCCAGACTTCATTCTCATAGCCATATAGAATTAGTTGAATGAGGCTATCAAATAATTTTATAGTAGTTTTACTAGAAGTGCAAAACTGGCCAGCTTTTTAAAATTACGCAGAAGACCCTTTGGACTTTTTTATTAACACTTTTTTTTCATAACCAGTTTTAAAGCAGGGTCCATGCTTTGGAGGTGGGTGTGATGAAGAAATGTCATTTTGGCTTCCCCCTCCCCCAAATTCTTCTGTCTAGAGACACCACTGATTTTCTGTGGCCTTGAGCATTAGTACAAGAAGGATGGGAGGGGATGCTGGAGAGGCACACAGATGTATTGGCCCCCGGGCACTGGAGACCCTTGGTGCACCACTGGGTGCGAGCCATATGGGGCAAAAGCAGCGGCAAAGAGGAGTGGAGATTTGGCGGGCCGCAAGCAGTGCCCAACCTGCTCACAGCCCAGAAAACCACACAGTCGGTGGGCGTGATTGAGAACGAGATAGGAGTCGGGGCCGAGACTGGGGGGGGTGGCAGCGCGACTGGGGGGGAGGGAGGGAGGCGCAAGGGAGAAGGTTCGCCTAGGGCACCTAATCCCCTTGCACCGGCCCTGGGTGACACAACATACTTGCTGTTCTAACTCACCCCACCAAAATGAGAAAAAGCATTGATATGTAGGAGGCATGCAACTTGCAGATTGTGAGGGCAATAATGGAAAGTATCTCCAGAACTGCAAGCTCAGTTTCAAAGACAATCTCCCCACAAAGTTCCCCTTTGCAAACTTCAAAGCAGTAACAAAGCACTTGTTGGAAATTAGGTGTGGAGATTGGATGATGCACTCTCTCTGTGCAGAATTCACCCCCTCTGACCTGTCTGCTGCCCATTTCTTTGGGCAAGTAAAAGTACACACACACACACACTGTGAATGAACCCAAGTAGCATAGCCATGGGTGGGCCATGGCCCACCCACTTTGGTCTCAGGCCCACCCAACCAGGACTGACTGACATCAGAAGAGGGCTAGAGCAGCAATGCTGTCGCAGGATCCCATCCCTGTGACGGCGAAGAGGACGGCCAGAGCTGAAATGCCATCGTGGGATCCCATCCCTTGATGGTGAAGAGGAGGGCCGGCGCTGCAATGCTATCGTGGGATCCCATCCCCACGAAGTAGGAGTAGTGGCAGAAATAGGAGTTTGGTTGGGCCTAATAAATAGACCCCATGTGTGGGTGAAAATGGGACCTTGAATGTGCATATGTGGGTAAGAATGGGAGCTGAGGGTATGTGAGCGGGTATGAGAATGGGAGCCTGGGCGTGTGTGCATGTAAGTGAGAATGGAAGCCTGGGTTTGTGTGGGTGAGAATGGGAGCCTGACTGTGCATCTGTCTATGGGTGAGAATGGGAGCCTGGTGTGCGTCTCTGGGTGTATAAGAATGGGAACCTGGGTGTATGTGTGTGAGAATGGGAGCTGGGGGGGAGGGGGGGGAGAGAGTGAGAGCTTGTGTTTATGGAAGAGCATGTCAGAGTGAGAGCTTGTGTTTATGGAAGAGCATATCAGAGTGAGAGCTTGTGTGTGTGTGTTAATGGTACAGCATGTAAGAGTGAATGCTTGCATGTGTGTATGGTAGAGCATGTTGGAGTGAGAGCTTGTTTGTGTGTGTAGAGAATGTCAGAGCTTGTGTGTGAGGGGAGAGTATATGAGAGTGAGAACTTGTATTTGTGGTAGAGCATGTGAGAGATTGTATGTGTGTGTGTATGGTACAGCATGTGAGAGTGAGAGCTTGTGTGTGTGTATGTGTAGAGACTGTGAAAGCTTGGAGGGGGAAAGCATATGAAAGTGAGAGCTTGTATGTGTAAGGGAATCTGTGAGAGAAAGCATGAGCCTGTGTGTGTGTGTGAGGGAGGAAGGGAAGAAGACAGTAGGAGAAGAAACAGGAAAAGGAATTAGGAAATGACCGACAAAGGAAAAGTGGGGAAAAAAGAGTTTGGACCAACTGATTAGAAAAATACAAAGATCAGACAACAAAGGTAAACAATATATATATGTATATGTGTGTGTATATATGTGTGTATATATATATATATATATACAGTATATATATATATATATATATATATATATATATATATATATAAGGGATGTGAATCATTTTTGAACGATTAAAATTATCGTCAGATAATTTTAGAATCGTTCTAAATCGTTAGAGTGCACGATACAATACAAATGCCCCCGATTTATCGTCAGGGGCATTTGTATTGTATCGTTAAATAGGGCACGGGAATTATTTGGGGGAGGGCGGGAAAACAACCCCTAAACCCACCCCAACCCTTTAAAACCAATTCCTTACCCTCCCCCACCCTCCCGAACCCCCCAAAATGTTAAGTTACCTGGTGGTCCAGTGGGGGGGGGGGGGGTGTCCCCGGCGGGATCTCCCGCTCTCGGGCCATCGGCGCCATTTTGGCTACCACTGATAAAAAATGGCGCCGATGGCCCGATAAAAAACAAAAACCCACCCTGACCCTTTACAAATTACCCCTTTTCTTCTCCCACCCTCCCGACCCCCCCCCAAAACCTTTTACATGTACCTGGTGGTCTAGCGGGGGGTCCGGGAGCCATCCCTTCAATCATACCCTCGGTGCCGGTGCTGGAGTTTCAAAATGGCGCCGATCGCCTTTGACCTCACTATGTCACGGGGGGGGGGGGGGTTCGGGAGGGTGGGAGAGCAAAGGGGTCATTTGTAAAGGGTCGGGGTGGGGTTTTTTTTTATCTGCTCAGGCCTCACTAAAAAATTAACAATGTGAATTGGAATAGGAACCGATTCCAATTCACATCTCTAATGATCCGATTTTTTTCTCCCACCATCCGAACCTGATCATTAAAACGATCGGGCACACGATTCACATCTCTAATATATATATATATATATATATATATATATTTTAGAAATTGGAATATAAGTTATAGCAAATGGGCAATCCACAGGTATTATTCTTTCATGAATAAATATGCAAACATATACCTGTGTGTATTTCAAACACAAATTTTATTAACTACTTATAATTTAATTTCACATACATCTAAAATGTACTAACATTCATCACTCATACCACATTCATACACAAGTTATAACATTGCACCTATCCCTAATACAATATTATACCTATTCCTATTATATTAAAACACATACATATATTTCATATGTCAATAATTATACAATAATTGTAAACATTTCTCTTACATTAATCATATTTAAATGTTGATTGTACAAGTTTCACATTTTAACAACCACAGACCTCCAACACTGTTTCCTTACTTCATTTCCTTTTCTCATAATATTTTTCAAAAAAAAAACCCTTTGATATTAATTATTTAAATTTAATTTATGACAAACAAAAATCGCCAACACTGTTTCGTTCCTTTTTCATTTGATCTTTTTGAAGCTCCCGATTACTCAGATTTCATTTATAACAAGCAAAAATCGCCAACACTGTTTCCTTGCTCTGTTCCCTTTTCACTTAATCTTTTTGAAGCTCCCGACGAGAGACTCTCGTTTCACCCAGATGGTTTCCTCAGGGGATCACTATTCAACTATTCTTTCTTCATTTCCAATCTAGGGAACATCTCTATCATTCTCATTCTTGTTGTGTGTATGAGTTTTTACTTAAAGTGCTATCTATTAAGAAACACAAACATGATCATGAATATTAAACTTAAATAACAAACATTTATAAAAAAACAACTGAAGACATTTTAATTACCAAATAGCAAATTTTCCCAGTCACCACCGATATGCATCAAAACTGTCTTAACACCAACCACTCACCTCTTGAATTTCACTGTTCAGACTATTTGATCAACATGCAATATCCATTTTCTTCCGACCAATATACCCACAAACCTAACAATCCACAAAAACATGAAATCATAATTCAAAAAAACGGAACCAAATTTGAACTTCATATTGCTATTCTTACCTAAATATACTAACCTTAAAATAATATATATATCCTGGAGTTCCACATCCGCGCTATTTTACTGCTCCGCACTCTTCACTCCACAGTCGATCTCAATATCTTTGAGTAATTCCAATGGTATAATTCTGAACTTCACATTAAACCTTTATAGAGCAAGTATATTTAACACAGTTACCCTTCTAATACATATATCTACCTCATAATTCCACTTTTATATGATCAGAAATAACCCATCTTTAAACGTATTTCCAAGTTAACTCCATTTTCTCCAAAGAGAATGCCGCGGCTGCACATTATGACACTTTCCTAGACCCTTTTTAAATATCCCTCCTGTCAATCTCATTGCGCACTGCTGAATCATGCACCTTATGTCACTACTATAAAGCCCCGCCTTCTTTCCTGTCAATCTCATTGTGTACTGCCGAATCACATCCCTTTATGACACAGCACCTACAATCTCCTTTGAATCTCTCTCCTTTGAATCTCTTATTTCTATAATAGGTAAGGGTCAGTCTCTATTTTGCCTGTGTATGACTGAAGTGCAGTATTTCTGCTAGTGTGTACCGGTAGTTTCTCTGTAGTAGTCCAGATTGTTCTGTT
Organism: Rhinatrema bivittatum; assembly: GCF_901001135.1. Taxonomy (NCBI): domain Eukaryota; kingdom Metazoa; phylum Chordata; class Amphibia; order Gymnophiona; family Rhinatrematidae; genus Rhinatrema; species Rhinatrema bivittatum. The sequence continues at coordinate 415,955,441 of NC_042617.1, forward strand.
ACTCCAGTAGCTAATGTATTAATGTTCTAGGGCCTGGTATGGTATTTGCACTCTGCGTAATCATAAGGTTACTGTTACTTGAGTCCTGAGAGTCAGTGCTGTCTAGATGTCTCTTTTTTTGCAGGAGTTTGATTACTTCACAAAATGTTTAGCAGTGGAGCGATATTTTTTGCTGAGCTGACACCAGAATTTGAATTTTTTTTTTTCATGTTGGTTGTAATGTGAATTGGCCTAGCTCTGCTCTGCAACTGTTCTGATGATTAATGATATTTTATTGTAGTTATGATGATTCTTGTTTTCTACAAAGAGGATTCATGAAAATACCTTGATTTTTGTTTTATTGCATAATTGATTGGTTCTGTTTGATTTCTTTGCTTTTTACATGATATACGTGTGCATTTATAAACTGCAATAAATACAAAATATGTTTATACAGATTAATAAGGAATTTTTAATGCTGGTAAGTGCTTGAAATAATTAAGGTAAAATGTTTTAAAGTTTCATGCATGATGCATAATGGCTGTTGCAAACTACTTAGAAAGCCATTGTAGGGTGCAGTATATGGCATTATTTATCAATAAGAATACACAGAGGCGGCTCAAGGCAATCTGCCGCCTGAGGCAAGGGATGAGATGGTGTCCCCCTCTTGCCACACCCCCTGCCCCCCTCTCCCTGGCCTCCGGCAGCAGCCTGAAGCAGCGTCCCTCCATTCTTCAACAGCCGCCGGCCTAGCCTCTGGCGGTGGCCCACAGCAGTGTCCTTCCTCTCTTCGGCAGCCGTGATAGGGGTAGGCAGTGTGAGGCGGACACCATAGCAGCATTCTGAGAGAGGCATTTTTTTGCTGCCTCAAAATTCTGCCACCTGAAGTGGCCGCCTCACCTTGCCTCATTATAGAACCGCCCCTGAGAATACAAGTAAGTCACAGACCTACATGCCTAGAGCCTACTCATGTTAACCTTGTGCCTACCCAAAAAATCAGTTCTGGGTATGCCACTGGTGTGTGTATGTGTGTGTGGGGGGGTGAGAATGGGAGCTTGAATGTGTGTATGTGAGTAAGAACGGGAGCCTCTGTGTGTGTGTGTGTGTAGGGGGGAGTGAGTGAGAATGGGAGCCTGGGTGTGTGTGTGTGTGGGGGGGGGGTTGAGAATGGGAGCTTAGGCGTGTCTGTATGAGAGTGAGAATGGGAGCCTGGGTGTACATCTCTGTGTATATAAGAATGGGAATGTGTGTGTGTGTGTGAGAATGGGAGCTGGGGGGGAAAGTGGTGAGAGAGTAAGAGCTTGTGTTTGTGGTAGAGCATGTGAGAGTGAGAGCTTGTGTGTGCATGTGTGTATTTATAGAATGAGTGAGGGCTTGGGGGGAAGAGCATATGAAAGTGAGATATTGTGTGTGTGAGGGGATCTATGAGAGAAAGCATGAGCCTATGTGTGTCTGTGTGTGAGAGGGAGGAAGGGAAGAAGGCAGTAGAAGAAACAGAATGAAAAGAGACCCTAAAAAGGAATTAGGAAATGACCGTCAAGGGAAAAGTGGGGGAAAAAAGAGAATGGGACCAACTGATTAGAAAAATACAAAGATCAGACAACAAAGATACAAATATATATATATATATATTTTGAGTTTTAGCAATTTGAAAATGCCGTCTTTGTGAATGTGCATTTCTTATATTTTTGTATTTTGCTTTTTCTTCAGTATTCCACTGTTTACAATGTAGTTTCTCAGGCTTTCTATTTCGGTTTTGTCTGCATGTTTCTTTTTCTAATTTGTAGACTCTTATTTCTATATTAGGTAAGAGTCCGTCTCTGTTTTGCCTGTGTGTGACTGCTAGCCTGTAGTAGTCCATCTTGTTCTAATACTCCAATAAGTGATCAGGCCCTCGGTGTGCAGGTGAATTTTCTCTTCCATAGCTCTAGTCACAGATTCAGGCAGTTAACTTCAAAACAACAGCTTATAAAATAGAGAGGTTCTAAAATTCTATTTTCTATATCTGATGTTTTAATTTATTCATTTTTATATCCCGTTTTAATGTGCAAACATGCAAAAGGATTCTAAAATAAAATTTGAATACATCATATTAAATAAAACAGATGAAACTTTGTGACAAAGTTCCACAGTTATGAACTCACACTGAATTTACAGTTCATAGAAAACAGTGAATATTAATCTTCAATTTGAACTGTTTTGTATAAATATGGTTGTCCTCATAAGTTTACATACCCCTGGCAGAATTTGTAAGATGTATAGCATTTTAAGAAAACACGAGTGATCAGACAACACACATCAGTTATTCTTAATGAGTTTCAAATTAATTATTATGCATCACAGAATAGCCCAAATATTAAACAAACCATAGCAATAAGTGAAATAAAATATTCTTGTTCAAAAGTTTGCATACCTTTAGTTCTTAATATCGTGTATTGCCCCTTTTGCATCAATGACGGCTTGCAATCTTTTGAATTTTCTGATAGTTGTGAATGAGGCCCTTTATTTTCTCATATGGTATAGCTGCCCTTTCCTCATGGCAAAAAGCTTCTAGAATGATCCTATAAATTCTTTGGTTATCCTTATATCCCATAAACAATTCCGTTCTATGTCTAAAAAACATTCTCAAAGTCAATTCCTTATCCGCTTCCATTAGGTAAGAAACTACCATAGTAGCAGGCAAAGTTTGATCATTTTGAGACGTCTCTAGGAACTGAGTTAAATTAAGTTGTTCAGGGACATCATTTACCATTCTGTTTTCTCCTTCCTTACGAGTACTACTACTTGGGATATAATATATCCTAGTAGTTATCGGTAAAACTTGTTCTGGCAATTTCAAAATTTCTAACATATATTTTTTCCACATTTCTTTTGGTGAAATTAATTGGCTCTTTGGGAAGTTGATGAAACGCAAATTTTTTCCCCTCAGGGTATTTTCAATATTTTCCAATTTGTTTGTCAGAATAATATTATCTTTAATTAATGCACTTTGTTGTGCTTTACTACTATCTATTTCGATCTTTAATTTAGCGGTATTTGTTTTTCCAATTTGTGTTTCTTTTTCCTTTGGTTATCTAGTATGAACTGCATGTTTGAGTTCTACCCAAAGTGGCTGAATGATGTTGAGGTGAGGAGACTATGATGGCTACTCCAGAACCTTCACTTTCTTCTGCTACAGCTGCTGAAGGGTTGATTTGGCCTTATGTTTCAGATCATTGTCATGTTGGAAAGTCCAAGTGTGCCCGATGCACAGCTTCCTGGCTGATGAATGCAAATTCTCCTCCAGTATTTTCTAATAAGATGATGCATTCATCCTACCATCAATTTTGACTAAATTCCCTGTGCTGCTGTAGCTCACACATCCCCAAAACAGTAGAGAGCCACCTCCAAGCTTCACAGTAGGGATGGTTTGCTTCTCTTGATAGCGTTTATGGTTGTGACCATAAAGTTCAATTTTTGTCTCATCACTCCAAATTATTTTGTTCCAGATGTTTTAAGGTTTCTCTAAGTGCTGTTTGGTGTATTGTAAGCAGGCTGTTTTGTTACATTGGTGCACTAATGCCTTTTTTCTGGCAACTCTACCATGCAGCCCATTTTTGATCAGGTAGCTCCTTATTGTGCATGTTGAAAGACCCACACCACTTTGTTTCAGAGAAGCCTGTATTTCAGTAGAAGTTGCTTGTGGATTCTTCTTTGCGTTCCAACAATTTTCCTGGCAGTTGTCTGAAATCTTTCTTGGTTTACCTTGGTATTAATAGAACCCATAATTTTCCACTTCTTGATCAGAGTTTGAACAGAACTGATTGGCATTTTCAAATCTTTGCATATCTTTTTATATCCTTTTCCTGATTTATATAGTTGAACTACTTTTGCTCGAAGATCCTTTGACAGTTCGCATTCCCCATGCTTCAGCAACCACCAAAGTCAGTGCAACCCTGGATGGAAATGCACAAGAGTTTCTCAAGAGCTAAGAAATTTGTTGACTATTTATACACAAACACTAATTACAATCGAACAAAGCACAGATGTGGAAACCTACCCTCCATTGCCATCTCAATCTGTGTTTGTCAACTTGAGTGTATATTATCAACTCAATTATGAACAGGACCATTTTATTATTTTCCTTATTGCTATGGTTTGTTTAATGATTGTGTATTCTGTGATGCATAATAGTTTTAATCTGAAACACATTAAAAATAGCAGACTTATGAGCACAACTGTATATGCAGATAAGAAGTTCCTTGGCATTACCCCACTATCCAGTTTTCTTCCATGGAGCTTGCAATTCAAATTCCACCACATATCCTTAATGGAAAGGACCCCATGATATGCTTCCAACTAAAGAGAATACATCAGTTAAAAACATTTTATTTTCTGGATGATACTGTAGTTAAAATTGTTCTGGCTCTTGTCATCTGGGTGCTAGACTATTGTAATGGTCTTATGGTAAGGTTGCCTTGTACATTGGCAAGGCATTTACAATTGATCCTGAATAATGCAGCAAGATTGGTGTGTGTAATGCCAGGCGAGCGAGAGCATCTCCACTGTTGACATACCTGCACTGACTTCCAGTTGCAGAACACGAGAAATTTAAATTGCTGTCACTTCCTTTTCAGTGTTTGCATATGAATGGATCCAGAATCCGGCAACAAATTTAGTGTGGCATAAGCCTGATTGGTCCCTTAAGAGTTTCCCAATTAGCAAGATTAGAATTTTTTCTTACGTGCACAAATGCAGATCAGGTAGATGATGGAAACCTGCTTTTTCATTTCCAGCCCCTCAGGCTTAGAATTCCCTTCTGGACTTTACTAGGAATGAAGTTAATATCTAAAGTTCAGAAGTTTGTTATACATGCATATTTATAGTTATAATGAATAAGCAATCACTGCAACAGAAATAGATATTGACATTGATGCAATAATAAACAGAAAAATGCAAAAAGATAATTATAGTCAAAGGCTTAAAGACACCACAAGTCTGGAAAAGCCCAAAAACCAGGGAGCGAAAAGAAGAAAACCAAACAAAATCTGTTCCAAGAGGGATGAACCTTCCTCATAATACATAATATAGAACCAGTGCCAACCAATTTCAATCTACTCACCAAGCTACACCTCACTCTTTATTGGGGGCTCATGAAATAATAAACCTATGAAGATCAGAAAGTTCTAGAAATACATTTTTCAGTTGAGAAAACTATCATACATTTACAAGGAAATCGTAAAAAGAAATGAGCCCCCCCAAAGCTAGACCTTCCTGGAGTATACCTAGAAATGCCTTCCTCTGTGCCTGCATAATCCTACAAAAATCAGGAATAATTTGTACTTTACAGCCCATAAAAAATATATGCATATCTCGGAAATACAATTGAACAATCAAACCATGATCATAGCATGAGGCAAATGTCACTAGATGTGTAGCTCTATGTACTTCATCCAACCCTGTGGACTAAGAGATATCCAAAATAACCCCTTCCTGATTAGGTACAACTTGACAAATGTCTCTGCTCTCAGGTCCCCTAGAACTTAATAGGTAAAAAGCCTTATGACTAGAAGGTAGAATTGATTTGAAACAGTTCAAACACTTCATGCATATAGGTCTTAAATAATTTAGAAGGAGAAATCACGGATACTTCAGGGAAATTAAGCAACTGAAGATTAAGTAGTCTTGCAGAGTTTTCTTAGTTCTCCAGTCTGTGAGGGATCACAGATCTGTCTTGCAGCAAACTTTCTGAAACAGAAGATAATATCCCCAAAATCAGATTTCAAACTTTTAATCTCATCAGAATGAACCAAGACCATAGTTTTCTGAGCTTGCATCCAAGGCACAAAAGCATTCATAGTAGATGTAGGAGAAATGAAAGGCCGCTCAATGGAGGGCAGAGCATTCCAAATACTGTTCAAAGTTATGAAAGAAGTTTTAGGCTTAGGTTGGCTTAAGACTGGAATTGCTAAATACTCTCCTTGATGAAATCCAGAACTCAGAGACAGAAGCCACACCTGTACCTACGGCTGAGAATAACGCTCCTGCCTCATCCAAGGCTTCTCGTGCACTGCCGGTAGCCTGCAGAAATCCACCGCTACCTCCCACAGCAACCAAGAAGCTTCATTTGAAAGCACTGCTGGCCCCCTGCCTCCATCCGGGCTACCTCTGGCCTGGTTTGCAGCAACAGACAGCGACACTGCCAGCAAACCTGCTGGGGAAGGGTTCTATCATTTGGACCTGAGTGAGACGTTCACACTTGCTTCTGGCCACTGCGCTGCTCCCTCAGAATCAGCAGCAACGAGCACAGTTCCCAACAAAGAGGAGTAAGAGAGAAAATGCTCCAGAACTGATTGCTACATGAGAGTGAGCAAGGGGAGCTCCCTGCAGTTTTCCCTTCCATGAGGAAAACACCTAAGAGGAAACGAAAGGAAACATTTGAGAAGCAGTCTCACAGTGAGTCCTCTCATGACACCATCTTGGGCAGGAAGTTTGTTTAAACCAACCTTTTCTCTCTTGAAGGAGGGGAGTGGGGGATGTGTCTCAGTGATTCTTATCTGATGGAGGAGAGTGGTAGCCAGCAATGATGGGTTTGTTTGTGTTCTGTTTTATTATGCATGTGGGAGATATATACCACTTTTATTGTATATTTATTACTGATTATGCAGTATATAAGTGTTTTAAATAAAAAGATTGAGGCACTAGTAGTAGTAATTCTCCTAGGTGGAGAGTCCAACAGGGTGGTTGGTTGGCCTGAAACTGCTTTGACAGTACTCATGTCATGTGATGACAGACTATTGCATAATTTCCAGCAAGCTGCTGCCAAACAAGCATCCTACTCCTTGCTGGTGTAATCCTGTTTACCTGGGGATACCTTCTCTGCTTGGGGGAGCCTGGGATAGCTCACCCAAAGTAAGGAAGTCGGTGTCAGCTTGGTCATGGGCTGGGGGGCAGATAACTGCAGGGCCAAACTAAGCCAAGGACACTCACACAAACATCTCCACAAATTCATTGCCCACCGCAGAGGCTGTGCTCCGAGAATTTATTTAAACTGTTATTTTAATCCAGAAAAATTGTAGAAATCACACCTCCACAAAAGAATCCAGAATATCGCTCTCAATCCCTTTCAGGGTTCAGAACAAAGTCAAATCACAGTCCTATGTACAAATCTCTCTTCGGCCTTGAACTAGGCCCAACTTCCTTAGCATTTGCAAAGTTTAAATTCAATTTGTTACAACATTTAGGATGGCTGAAAGGCAACTCACTCCCTCTTCTGTAGATGAATGCAGCCCTGCTCAGAGACTCCAATCAGGCACAGGGGTCCTTTCTGGTCCTGAAAGCCCTCCTTATCGTTTCCTTAATTCAGTCTGTAAACTCCCAGATTAACGTTTTTAGATATCTCTTCACATTTCTCAGGCTTCTTGAGACACCTGTAGAGCGTCTTTGCCTAACTCCTTCTTTCCCCTGTAACCCCTGGAGAGGGTCACAGCCAGGGCCGGTGCAAAGGTATTAGGCGCCCTAGGTGAACCTTCTGCCTTGCGCCCGCCGGCCCCCTCTCTTACACACACTTGGGTTCCTTCTCTCATTCACACACACGCACGCTTAGACAGGCTCCCTCCCTCTCTCTCACTAACACCACTGCTCTTTTGTACACACACAATCACTCACACACACACACATACCGAGGCACCTGTCATGGCCCGCCGAGACTCTGCTCCTCTCAGCTGCGAGCAGGACGGGCTCTGCTTGTGGCCCCCACATGGCTGCTCATTGCCCTCCCCCCAATGGCTGGCGCCCTAGGCTACCACCTAGTTTGCCTATTGGGATGCGCCGGCACTGCTCACAGCTACCTCCTTCTGGCTTGGTTACTCTGAGGGAGCCCCAGCCCACATCCTAACCAGCGTAATAAACTCTTTCCAAAAACCCTGCCTCCTCCAGGGGCTGAACCATTCTATCTGTCAAGGAATTCAGTAATACCCCTTGACCAATAGATAAGCTTTTCTTAACTGGAATGTTCCCTGCTCTTCTACTCACTCTAGTATTTCCCACAGAGGGAAAATCACATTAAACACAATAATGTTTCTGTAGCGAACAGGGGGGGTTGCACTAGATTAGCAAGCAGGGGTGTTATTAGCTCTGAGCACTTGGAACCTGTGTCCTGAGGGTCTTTCTCGGTACCCCAAGTCTCCAGCAGCTGTCAGACGCGGCCACAGCTGGATTTAATGCAGTCTGCAGTCAAAGAAGTGGGACATCCACAGTGGCTCAAGAAGAGGCTTGGTGGGGCTGAACAGGAGGCCCAGAGAGAGGAGATGGCCTGGAATAAGAGCCTGAGAGAGTCAGTGTGAGGGAATGTGTGTGTATGTGAGAGAGAGAGATAATTTCTTTTTATATGACAGAGAGGAGATTAAGTTTGTGTGGCCTTCTCTCCTCCACTGATCTACAACTATCTCACAGTGACTAGAAATTACAAGTTCTCAGTTACAGAGAGCAGGCAATATGTTTATCCTTATTAGTTTTAATTATTGAGTGGTATTTGATGTCTGCTGTTTTTAAATATGTTATTGGAGTTTGGTACATTTTTTAAAATGTTTGAAATTGTGATTATTGGATATTATTGTAATCAGCTGTTTTGAAATATGTATTCTTTTTCTTAGTATCTTTTATTATTATGATGTTTCTTGATTTTGTTTGTTTTATGAAAAATGGTAATATTTCTGCTTTTAAATTGTTGTACTGCATACAGAGTCTGGCTTGTTGCACTTTCCAGTTCAGTATTTGACTGCACAGTTGTATTTCTAGTCTACTTTATGGTTTCTCTGTTCTTATTAGGTGAGGTCTGACTACTTTCAGTATGTGTAACTAAGGTGAGGTATTCTGCTAGCATGTAGTTTCTGTAGAGCGATCTAAACTAGCCTGATTTGTTCTGTTTTCCTAATAGGAGGTGTATTAGTGTTTATGGCCTAGTGTAATATTTGGAGTGTTGCGTTTTCATAAGAAGATCTGTTCCTGTTGGAGTCTGGCAGTTAGTGTTATGGTATGGTAGGTTTTCGATAGGTTCTGAGTACATTTTGGTAGGGTTTTGAACCACACAGTGTTCTTGGTAGGGAAGAGAGTTTGTGTTGCTGTTACTGAGATGAAACCAGAATTTAAATATTATATGGTAAGTGGTAAAGGGAAATATCCTTGTTCTGCTCTGCACCCTATTTGGGGGAAATACTGTGAACACAAGATCTTGTAGAACTTGAGGTGCAGGGTTTAGATTTGGATTCTGTCTTATCCTATATAAACCCCAGATTTTATTCCCATATAAAAGAATTTTTATTGAACAATGCTTTCGAATAATCTTAGTGGTAATTTTACTAGGTGGTTGAAACTGGCCAGGGTATTTTTGTTGCTTAGAAGGTCCCCTGGCATGCATGCCAATACCTTGCAACAAAGGTGTAAAATGTTAGTAGCAATGCCTCCTGTTTATGATCTGGAATGTTCTCTCTCTGCATGGACAGAATTTGGTAAGAGGTGGATGTGGAGATAGTTCAATCCTGGCTAACTGACTGGTTTTCCTGTCACAGGGCATAGAGCATGACTCCTTGCTGACAGCTGCATGGAAACGTAGAACAGAGATCATTTGTGTGATATGTAGGGGGAATTCAGAGCAACATTTTCTGACTATATCATAAAAGAGCTCATTTTCAGTGGTAGAGGTCTGAGATGGAATTTCAGGACTGTATGAATATAGCTCCAGTCCCCAAAATAGGAGGGGTGGCAAACAGAACCTCCTCAAAACAAAATCTGGATCAAAGTTTAACAGCAAAAAGTCTTCTCTGGAGTGAACTTTTTTCTTCAGAATAGGAGACTACAGGTCTTCAGTTCCCAGGTTCCTGGATCTGGGGAGGGGGCGGGGGAATTCCAGGTTCTCACATCCAGTTTCAAAAATCCTCAATTATAACTCTCAGGGTTGCCCTACACTGACAAAAAGCAGGCCTCACTTAGGAAGAAACTAAACAGAGCTCCTTCCTCTTCGAGAGCTAAACAAAAACCACACCTACTCTTCTCTCAGCCCCTAGTTACTAAAAAGGGTCACCCACTCAGGCTTCCTAGAGGAGGAACTTAAAAGTGGTATTCCTTGTAGCTAATATGTGGGCTACTAGGCACATCTAGTGGCCCCCGATGGGGGTGCCACATCCTCCCCTCCCCAAAAACAAAATTTGTGAACAGTGACTGATCACGTTCACAGAGTAGTTCAGGATATTTTAATATTTAGACAGAGTAAAAGATGCAATTACCTGGTCTCACCACTTGAGGGTGCACTCATCCAAGGGAGGCTACATCCAGCATAGATTCATTTAGATTTATATTCCGCTTTTTGCATTTTTTTCAACGCTTCAAAGTGGATTACATTCAGGTACTGTAGGTATTTCCCTATCCCCAGAGGGCTACAATCTTAGGGGTACATTTTAAAAAACAGCGCGTGCACTTTTGTTTGCGTACCAGGCACGAACAAAAGTACGCCGGATTTTATAAGATACGCGCGTAGCCGTGCGTATCTTATAAAATCTGGGGTCGGCGCGTGCAAGGGGGTGCGCATTTGTGCAACTTGCGCGCGCCGAGCCCTGCGCACGCTGCCCGTTCTCTCCACCCCCTGCACCTTCCCTCCCTTCCCCTACCTACCCCCCCCCCCCCGGCCCTATCTAAACCCCCCCTACCTTTATCGTACAAGTTACGCCTGCTCGAAGCAGGCGTAACTCGCGCATGCCGATGGCCCACTGCCGCGCCATCACCCAACCCGGAGGCTGGTCCGGAGGCTTCGGTCACGCCCTCCCGGAATGCCCCCGGGCCGGTGCCACACCCCCGGAACGCCCTGAACGTTGCGCTGCCCCCGACATGCCCCCCCAACACACCCCTCCCCAACACGCTCCCAAAGCAAAGCCCCGGGACTTGCGTGCGTCCTGGGGCTTGCGCGTGCCACTGAACTTATGCAAAATAGGCTCGGCGCGCACAGGGGGGGGGGGTTTAAGGGTTACGCGCTTAACTTAAACGCGTAACCCTTTTGAAATCCGGCCCTAAGTTTGTACCTGAGACAATGGAGGGTAAAGTGACTTGCCCAAGATCACAACCTGGTCTCCTGGTTCATAGCCCACTGCTGTAACCACTATGCTACTCCTCCACTCCAATCTAAGACATAAGGTCTTACTTTAAATATTAAAAACATTAAAAACATTTAATACAATACACAGTTACCAAAAATCTCTACTTGTTCTCCAGTGGGGAGAAATCCACCCCCGTGGGGCTTCACTCATGCAATCAAATGACACTTCAGTATGGCAGTGGGAGCCACCATAAAATAGCTCAACCCCTTAATACAATAACTTCAAGTGAGTTTCTTGGAGGAAAACTTGAAAACAGGCCTACAGGCCTCGACCACTGAAAAACAGGAATGGGGAACACTAGGTCATAATGCCCCTTCCACCAAAAGGCTGCATGGCACCCCAGGACTAAGGAAGGCTTGGTATTGTCTAAGGAGACACCCTACACCTTCAGCAGGGAACACTTGTAAAATAAAATACAAAATACACCAATAGGTATCCCAGTAGGGAATATCTGCCACTCTCAATAACCATGAACATTTTTACACAATATACATTTACACCCTTGAGGACCTCCAGAGGGAAGGTCTCTGCTTCTAATATCCACAGTTCAATCTCCTCACATACATGTCCTGAGAAAGGGAAATTACTAGGTAAATGGAACACAGGCCACGGGAAACGCAGCTGAGTGTTACGACTGTCGCTGCCCGACGTCTCCACTCCGCCCTCCTTACCTCTTTGGCAACTCCTCCCGCGGTTGATGGACGTCTGGTTGCAGCGGAGTCTGCCTGCCGTCCTCGCCGGTGTCCCCGGTCCGGCTTGGGCGCTGCATCCCGCCATGTTATTCAGCTGCCATAGGACGCGTGCGCCGCACGGCCCTGCTTCTTATTCCTTCTTTGGCGCAAACCTCAGGGGCGTCCCCCTGTGATGAAGTCACACATCTTGGATACAAAAGCCTACTCTGTTTGCTAGCTAATCGAGTTAGCAAGGGGGACTCCTTACGCATGGGACTCCTTATGGATGGGATTCGCTCTCCGTACCTAGCTACTCTGCCTTTCCTTAATTGGATTTACTCTCTCGAGGTACCCGCTCCTCGGGGGCCTCTCTCTTTTCTTTCAGGATTCTGTCTGGAACCGGTGCTTGCTCCTTGAGGGCCCATGTTCCCGGACTCGCTGCCTGAGCTCACTTCTGCTTGGAAGAATCCGCTGCCTACACCATCAGTGAATTATCATCTATATTCTCTCAGAGCTGTTCCCTGGAAACAGGTACTCGCTCCTTGAGGGCCTGCCTCTATTCCAGCTTCTGTGTTACCTTCTGGGAGAAACCGCTGTGTGAGTACTCAACCAACGAGGCTCCATACCAGAACCCTATGTATGCTCCACTGTACTCACTATCTCAGTTTCTCTCCACTACAGCACAGCTATTGAGGGTTCGCGGTTCCAGTGTCCTGAGGGACTATAAACCCAGCCGGGCTTCATCTCTACTCATTACTGCCAACTCTGGTGGCTTCTCAACTCTGTTTAATAAAAGATATTCTGTGTTGTGTGTCCTAAAGCTGAGCCTGACCTGTGGCCCCTCACGGGACTTCCCCCCGTGGGCGTGGTCATCTGCCACAGTGTCCAAGGGTCCACCTAAAACCTTACAAACAATAACACTGAGATTTTTTTCCCCAAATCTTATAAAAGAAAAATAAGTTAAGAATGACATCCTGGAATATCATGGACTAGACTCCGCCCGAAAAAGGGAAATAAATGGTTAAGACACTGGTATTACAAAATTAACCAGGAACACCCGTTTTTATATGGTTTTTATAGTTTTGCTATGTTTTATTTTTATTTTCTGTATTTTCCCCTTTTTTCCCCAAATTGTACTTTTACTCAAAATCTCATCAACTCTTTGCAGCATCATGGGAAACTCCCAGGACCTGAAAGAGGAAGAAAAAAAATCATGCACACACAGGCAAAGTTCAGTCTTTTTGTAGTTCTTACTTGACTTAGTTAAATAGTAGTAAAGGATATATAGATAGCAGCAGTTCAAATTCTTCTTACAGGTGCCAACATGTACTGACCAGCAATTCCAGTCCATGGTGACAGGCAGGCACACCCAATGCCCAGAAAGGGCCAAGGCTCCATCCCCCACCATCTCTGCACTGCAATTCCAGAACCCTGCTGGTAGCCACAACATGACATTGTAACTGAAATGACCAACACATTTTGTGGAGACATGTATATACTGTATATGTCATGTTGCCATTTGCAACAATGTATCTTGGACTGCCACAGCTCAGTGTGCTACAGCGGTCAAAAAAGCAAATATAATTTTAGGAATTATTAGGAAGAGAATAGCAAACAAAATGGTGGATGTCATAATGCCTCTGTATTGCTCCAATGTGAGATTACACCTTGGATACTATGTGCAATTCTGGTTGCTGCATCTCAGAAAATATATAGTTACACTGGAGAAAGTTCAGAGAAAAGCGACCAAAATGATAAAGGGCATGGAACAGCTATCATATGAAGTTAGGGATGTTTAGCTTGGAGAAAAGACTGCTGAGGAGGGATATGGTAGAGGTCTACAAAATAATGAAAGGACTTGAATGAGTAAATATGAATCTGTTGTTTACTCTTTCAGATAATAGAAAGACTAGAGGGTACTCCATGAAGTTAGCAATTAGCACATTTAAAACAAATTGGAAAAAATTATTTTTTACTCCATGCACAATTAAGCTCTGGAATTCATTGCCAGAAGATTTGGTTAAGGAAGTTGGTGTAGCTGGGTTTAAAAAAAAGTTTTTATAAATTCCTGGAGCAGAAGTCTATAAACTGCTATTAATCAATAAGGAATAGTCACTGCTTGTTACCAGCATTAGTACCTTGGTATCTATTTAATGTTTGGGTACTTGCCAGGATTGGCCACTGTTGGAAACAGGATACTGGGCTTGATGGACCCTTGGTCTGACCCAGTATGGTATATCTTATGTTCTTATGTCATGTTCTTATCTTATACTTTTATAAAATTATGATTACAGCAAATAACATAGAAAGTGGAAGTGGCAACCCACTAGCAATAATACAGCTTTAATGTTATAGCTGATGCCAGCACAACTATGTGATGGGAAGCAAAGGCCCAGACAGTCCATGTTGAAAGATTGCACTCAAGGGGAACAGCCTAAGGGCCACAGCAGCAGAGTTCAAGTAGCAGGCTGCAGAACCAGGACTTAGTGCAGCATGGAGGCAGCCGGACCAGGACTAGAGGACACAGTAGATGATACAGTAGCATGGATGCAGGGGCCCCAGAGATGACATAGCACCATGGAGGCAGCAGCAGGATGAGATAAGATACCAGCAGGACTGTGACTGGAGACCACATCAAGGAGGCAGGACTATGGGCATAGCATAGAGGAGGGCATAACCAGTCAGTAACAGGACAACACAGGCAGACAGTAGACCATCCCCATCAGCAAGCCGGCACAGGAACTCTGTAGTCAGGCCGGGCCCAGCAGGCTTCTTCCATCTAGCCAGCACAGGAACTCTGTACAGAAGACTAGCCAGACTTGTTTTGACAAGTTTTACCATTAGTTTATTTTCACTATTGTGGCCTCATGGCTCTTTTCCTCTGTGTGACTCTTATGTTGGGGGTGGCATCGGGTCCACCCTGATATCCGGGGACTCCTGCATGGAGCGCATTCCTGGGAAGCTGGGGATGGCATAGGTGGAGGCTCTGGCAAGCGTTGAATAATTTGCGTCAGTGCAGTTTTCATTTTATTTATGGATGTTGCCACAGTGGTTAGGCCCTGTTAAGGGCTGCTGTCTGATCTTACAGGGCCTGGGTGTAGCTGATCTACGCCCACCTCAGGTGCACCAGCCCTGCCCGTATGTGGTGGAGGTGGCGGCCATTCCTCCTTTTCATGCAGTCAAACATCTTGTGCATTGTCTGCTGTGTTGCTGCTGGTGCTGTGATGTTTGAGGCATTGTCTGGCACTGCAAAGAAGACATGACTGGGCTGGTGGACTGAGCTTGCTGGGTAATTGCTGCCTCCTACTGGCA
Source organism: Rhinatrema bivittatum (assembly GCF_901001135.1). NCBI lineage: Eukaryota > Metazoa > Chordata > Amphibia > Gymnophiona > Rhinatrematidae > Rhinatrema > Rhinatrema bivittatum. The sequence goes on from NC_042617.1 coordinate 415,970,529, forward strand.
ATGTGGCCAGCTGGAGGTAGGTGGGGACAGCTAAGCTTCCTCCCATGGCAGGGTTGAGTCCTCTATGAAGCTGGACAGATTAAGGCTCATGTTGAGTGGTAACGGTGATACTAGGGGTGCCAGCATCTGGAGATGTTCTTGCAGCGGCTGCTGCTGCTTCTCTTCATCACTCCACTGGGTTTCAGAATCCATTTGGAAGGGTGCAGTGAAAGGTGGGGCTGCACTGCTAGTCTCTGGGCTTGCGCTGCTGGTCCCTGGGGCTTCACGGCTGGGATCATTGGGATCCTGTGTGAGAACTGTTATGGGAGTGCTGAGTGAGCGGTCCCACTCGAGGGGGATTGTGCGCCCTTGAGCCTCGGCACAGTCCCAGACGAATCCAAGAAGCACCGAGGGTAGGCGAGGCACGTCCCAGCATGGGTGGAAGCTGACAGTCCAATCCTCTGCTGGACCTGCATGCTTCTGGAACCAACAATCATAATGTTGGGAATGAACAGTCCTCCGACTGTTCCCGGCCCTTTCGGACCTGCCGCTGGCATGGTAAGAAGCAGCAGGCCAGACTCCGGATGAGGGCAAACGAAGGCTCAGGACAAGGCACTGGAAATGAAGACACAGGAACAAAGCACTGAAGACAAGGACTCAAATGAGGCAAGGATCAAGGTATTCAAGGAATTTAGGCAAGGATTCAGAAGCAAGCGAAGTATTGGGTTGAGCCCTACCACACAGCTCGCCTTACACAGCCCACCCTAAATGGGCGGACCCAATGGGCTGGTCACGGACCATGCTAGAGTGCGAAGCAGGCTCCAGACGAGGTGTGGAATTGCTGAACCTGGAACATGGCGAAGATCCTGTAGAAGCCTGTACCAAGGCGCGCCCTAAACAGCCCATCCTAGGCTGGTCGCGGAGCATGCGGGAATGGCACAGGTTCAGTCAGAGTCTTAGGCATGGACGGAGCAGGCTTAAGTATCCGAGGGTGAGACAGAGTTCAAACACAGGACCAAGACAGAACTTGGCTTCAGGCAAGGATACAGGACCATGACGGGACTTGGCTTCAGGCAGGAGGGTCCCTCCGGAGGCTTGAGCTGCAGACATGAAGAAGGATGGCGACGAGGAACCAAGGGAAACGGGCATCAGGACAGAATCACGGACATCAGGAACGGAACTGGAACATGAACATCGGGAACAGATAACACAGGACATGGAGCTCCAACGAAGAACATGGACCTGATGGAGCGCTGGAAGGCAAGACTTCCAGGAGTAGGAAACTCCGATGCAAGCAAGGCAGAACTGAAAGTGAAGCCCTTTTATAGGCCAGGCAACTCCCTGGGAGGAGTTCCGATGGGCCACACCTGGCTGGCCCTATAAGTATAGAGAGAAGCTGCGGACTGACCCCTTAGAAAGAAGGGCGGGGCCCAAACCAGAAAGTCCAAGCTGAGACTGGAGCAGGCCTCAGGCAGGCCCCGATGACATTGAAGGCCTCCCAGGCTGTAGAGCAAAATCCGGAAAGCCAGTTCAGGCGAGGCCCCGGCTTTGGAGCGGCCTCCAGAGAAAGGTGTGAGGCCTCCCGTGGCTCCAGCTACAGGAGGAATCGTAACAAGAACTGTGGAATCAAAGAAGAAGACATAAGTATGAATGCTAAGAAGTACACATGTACTGTTTGGCATATGATACATACTTTGCATCAATCAATGTGAGCATCTTATGCCAAAATATGTGGACATCTGTAGCAGACTTGACATTTACAGGTGAGGTGAACTTACCAGCCCTGGCTTGGGTGGTGTGCAGGCCCTCTTTCATCCCCTCGAATATGTCCGGTACCAGCCATTGAATCAGGCGATCCTCCTTGGGGATCATCACTATGGGGGCAAGGGCTCCTGCTCCTGTCTGGTGCAGATATTTATTACGACTTGCCACTAGGGATGTGAATCGTTTTTTGACGATTTAAAATATCGTCCGATATATTTTAAATCGTCAAAAAATCGTTAGGGCCACGATACAATACCAATTCCCCCGATTTATCGTTAAAAAATCGTAAATCGGGGGAAGGGGGAGGGCAGGAAAACCGGCACACTAAAACCCCCTAAAACCCACCCCCGACCCTTTAAATTAAATCCCCCACCCTCCCGAACCCCCCCCCCAATGCTTTAAATTACCTGGGGATTCGGCGGTGGTCCAGAACGGCGGCGGTCCGGAACGGCCCCCTCGATAGAATCGTGTTGTCTTCAGCCGGCGCCATTTTTCAAAATGACCGCTGCAAAATGGCGGCGGCCATAGACAAAAACGATTCGACGGAGGAGGTCGTTCCGGACCCCCGCTGGACTTTTGGCAAGTCTTGTGGGGGTCAGGAGGCCCCCCCAAGCTGGCCAAAAGTTTCCTGGGAGTCCAGCGGGGTTCCGGGAGCGATTTCTTGCCGCGAATCGTTTTCGTACGGAAAATGGCGCCGGCAGGAGATCGACTGCAGGAGGTCGTTCAGCGGGGGTTCCGGACCGCCGCTGAACGACCTCCTGCACTCGATCTCCTGCCGGCGCCATTTTCCGTACTAAAACGATTCGCGGCAAGAAATCGCTCCCGGAACCCCGCTGGACTCCCAGGAAACTTTTGGCCAGCTTGGGGGGGCCTCCTGACCCCACAAGACTTGCCAAAAGTCCAGTGGGGGTCCGGAACGACCTCATCCGTCGAATCGTTTTTGTCTATGGCCGCCGCCATTTTGCGGCGGCCATTTTGAAAAATGGCGCCGGCTGAAGACAACACGATTCTATCGAGGGGACCGTTCCGGACCGCCGCCGTTCTGGACCACCGCCGGATCCCCAGGTAATTTAAAGCATTTGGGGGGGGTTCGGGAGGGTGGGGGATTTAATTTAAAGGGTCGGGGTGGGTTTTAGGGGGGTTTAGTGTGCCGGCTCACGATTTTAACGATTTTTCACGATAGTTTACACACCCAAACGGCAACAATACGATTCCCTCCCCCTCCCAGCCGAAATCGATCGTTAAGACGATCGAGGACACGATTCACATCTCTACTTGCCACCTTGTTTTTCAGCTGGGCCTTTGTCATGGTAGCAGTGAGCCACCTGCTCTCCAGTCCTTTTTATTTTGCTGCACTGGGATATGGCCTGGGTGACAGTGCGCTAAATCTGGCCCTTGGATACCCTGGATGTTTTTGTCGTACAATTGCCAAACAGCATGTTGTAGTTCTTGAGAACCTCAGTGATGATAATGTTGTCCTCGACGCTGAAATTTAATGCACAAAGATAAGTTCGTGCTGCTGTCTGGCTGCCGGATGATGTGAGTGCCATTTCCACTTTCACTTTCCTCACTCTCGCTCCCACTCACCGCCCCCATCCCTTTCTCCCCATCCTGCACCTACCCTGCCAACTCCCTCCCCCACCCTCTCTAACTTGCTGTCGTCCTCCTGCCACACTTGCCTGCCTATTCCCTTCCCCCTTCCCCCTTCCCCCTTCCGCCTCTTATCCCTTCCCTCCTCCCTATTTCTACTCCTGTCCCTGTCCCTATTCCTCTTACCGCTCCTGCCCTCCTCTTCTCCTCACACCTCTCCTCTCTTTTCTCCCCTCTCCCCATGTCTCTAATGCTCCATCCTCTCCAGCTTCTCACTCCTCACCATTCCTCACCACCACCATACAAAGACAAACAGACAAACTTACAAAAACTTCCACACACAGATAAAGACAAGGGCAAAGGTAAAGGAAAACAGTGGATAACAGAAAACTACAGGACAACACACTCATAAATCGCTAATCTCCAATCCAACTCACCTCCTCTCCTTTCTCTCCCATGCCTGACACACCCTCAAAGAAGCAGCTGCAGGAAGCTGTTAAATATCTAAACCAAGAAAATAACACACCAGATGTAAACTGACACGTGACATGTAAAATGTGTGACACGCTAATGCATCATGCAACGTGATACTGCATTGTGCGATGCACTAAATTATCATGAGTAGCTCAATTTACATATGCGATGCAGTATATCGGAAATTTCCCTAACGGCCATTTTGTTAACGCGGATGCTAACACTCCATATTTCTGCTTTATTTATAGCAATTTAATGAATTTAAGCCTTAGCTTGTAAGTCTTCTGGGGTTACCTACAGTTCCTGAATGGAATCCTCTTCGAAGTACCTGTAGGGATCCTGTTAGTCCTCTACTAAAACTGGATGGATCAGTATTATACCATTTGGGTGTGGGGGTAGACAGATTGGTAGTTTGTTGGGTTTTGCAGCTTCCCCATGCGACAGCTAGCATTGGTAATGTCCCCAGTGTTTTTCTAGAGAAATCACCTTTTCGCTCTCATGGATCCTTTTTGCTTTCAAGGAGGCAGCATGTCCTAAGCTGTGCTCTTATTTTTCTAAGTATAACTTAATCTCCATGGAGACTTTTATTTTGGATGAGAGTTTCTTTCCACCCTCTCATTCCACTTATTTGAGTTTGGAGTGCCAAAATCATTTTGGATTCAAGCTGTTTTAAGTTTTCTTCTAAACCAAAGGAGGAGGTTTCCTTCATGTAAGAGAAACCTGAGATCATAAGAATACAAGGAGAGGATGACTTCCAGACATCCTGAGAAAAAGAGGAAGGAGAGGAGATGGACCACATCAGTGGCCCATGATTATCTATTGAAGAAGAGGAGAAGGAGATAGAAGGTATCAGCCTTGATACTACAAGAGAAGGTAGGAGATGAAACTAAACACTTTAAAAGTACATTTTGATATTGGAAGGGAAGTACTCCAATTGCCCTGAAATCCAATGCGAGGGAAGTAATCACATAACTAAAGGAACTAATTGAACTGGAGAGATATCTGAATTAAGAAAGACTTTAAAGTAGTTACAGACTTATTAAAGGGAGCTTGTACCATCTTAAAAATGAAGTATACAACTGAAAGTCATTGAATTAATCATTGCACCTTATCAGTAAAGAGAAAAGTTGGACACCATCACATCTTTCTAATGTTTTATTGAATAGTGACTTGAGTATTCTTGAATTCTGAGGGTGCTGTGTGCAAGAGATAATTTATGGGAAAAGTAATGAGCAATGTGAGAGGCTTGAAAGGAAACTTCCCCCATGCAGGAAACCTTGGAAAGTAAATTGAAAGAATAGCTATAGTATCTAAATATTAGTGTGAGATATGGCCTCTAGACTAGTTATCCGTGTTCTACCTTACAGGGCCTACATACCTGAAAAACTGGAATATAAATTAAAAAAAAATACAATATAAGAAATCCAAATCTAGAACATAAGTGCCACTGCTGGAGACAGTAGCTTGTCTCCATCAGTGGCGAATCCAGGTCCTGAGCACCTGCCAACATCCCAAACAGTAAATAGATTCCATATTGCAAAAGCTTGGCAATAAGTAGTGGCTATTCTCTAAAGGGCAGATTTTAAATGCCCGGTGTGAGTAAATCTAGGGCTTTTCGTGCACCGGGCGAATCTTCCAAGAGGCCCGGTCACATGCGTATGTTGCGTCCATCGGTCTTCGATGGCTTTGCCCCGCCTACCTCTCTCTACTTTCGGCTCCTCCCACTCACCTTGGACTAATGGCCACTGCAGCGTCTGCTTGCCGTTCTCTCTTGGACCGGCTTTGGTGCTGCCTCCCGCCATTCTCCTTCAAGGTACCTCTAGGGGTGCGTGCGCATGCCGCCCTCATCTTTAACTCTACGGAGGCGCGAACCTCAGGGGCATCCCCCTGTTCTGACATCACGTCTTCCGGGTGTACAATATTTGCTAGCTCGTTGAGTTAGCAACAGGATTCGTACGGATGGGATTTGCTCTCCATTCCTAAGCTACTCTGCCACTCCAGAGTTATCTGGAACTCTTTCTACCCTTCGGGGTCTCTAACAGGGTACCCACTCCTCGGGGCCTCTTTGCTTCTTTCAGGTGCTATCAGGAAACCGGTACTCGCCCTCGAGGGCCCATGTTCCCTGTGTCACTGCCTGCAACCTCTACCCTTCTACTTGGAAGAAGTAACTTACAGTTACCATCAGTAAGTACAGAAACCATCTCTCTCCACAGTACTGCTTCTCTGGGATCAGGTACTTGCTCCTCGAGGGCCTGCTCTCTGCTTCGGTGCCAGACCTCTCGTCTAGTGGAATCTCTGTTACTGCTAAGTGAGTACAACACTACTGAGTCTCTCTGCTCTAAGGGATCAGGTACCCGCTCCTCGAGGGCCTGCTCTCCCTGTCTCAGAGCTTCTCCTATTTCTACATTGGGACTCTGCATGTTAATCTTATTGTGTGCTCATAACTCTGTCTCTTTCCACTACAGCACTGCCTCGCAGAGGATTCACTGTTCCAGCATTCTGTGTGAGATGCGCCCAGCCGGGTTCTACATCCACTACTCACTACTGCCACCTCGGGTGGCCATTCACACTGTCTAATAAAAGATTCAATTCTATGTTTGTCTGTCCGGAGTCTAGCCTGACACCGTGGTCAGCTGCCACAGTGTCCAAGGACCCACCCAAACACCATTAACCATAACAGCATAAAGGCTGGTACATGCTCAAGTGCTGGGCCTCTTGGAAGGGGCGGGCCAGACGGCGTGTTTTGGGTGAGGAGGGGCGGGGGTCAGGCCGGGCAGTGCCATTGTTCGCTGTCCTGAAGCCTTGCGCGCCAGCCAGCTGCCGGCACATACAACTTACTTCAGCTTGGGAGCTCCTTAATTGGAGCAGACTGGGAGGGAACTGGGGAAAGCAGCGATGTGTCGCCTCATGAAAATCGCAAAAATGTACCCCCCTGCGCACTCCGCCCCCGATTTTATGACATGCGCACACCAGCGTGCGCATGTTATAAAATTGTGCATCCATATGCGAGCGCACATGGATGTGCACCAGATTGCGCGCGCACATGGATGCGCATGTATATTTTTTAAAAATCTACCGCTAAGTGTACCTGGTCAATAAGAATTTTTGTTTTGGAATAAAGGTTTTGGTTATGGACTGATGTTCTTTGTTGTCTGACTCCCCTTGGACCTTATAGCATATACAGGACTATTCAATTTATATCTTTTTGAAGGTGCAGTCTCAAGAATTGTACACAGTACTCCAAACGAGGTTTTACCAAAGACTTATACAGAGGCAATATCACCTCCCCTTTCCTGCTGGCTATTTCTTCAAGATGGTGAGAAAAATATATGTTAATATTTACCTTAAATAAGTGAGAAATCTGCAAAGAATAGAAAGTAATGGTTAGTAATACCATAGTAAGTGAACTGTAAGGAAAGAGAAAAGGAAATTCTTAATCATTACCTACGTGTTAAAGAAATTCCCTTTGAAGTTCTTTTATTTAAAAATGAAACTCTTCTAAAAGAAAGCAAGTGGTTATTATTACATTTGGAACATTAATGTGTTGTCATCTAGCATCACTTTTCTTAGAACAGGCTGAAGATACAATTCTTTTTTTCTTGTTAATTATATTTACATCTCTTCTTTTGCTCCCCGCCTTCAGGAGAAACCCTGGCCTGGTGGAATTCTACCATTTATTTAAAGGACCTGATTAAAGAGGGGAGATACTTGATGTAAACTCCTAACTGGTCAACAGGGACTCCAACTAACATCCTAGAAGCCCCAAAACTTACCTGGCAATAACCTGATCCTTAGATATGATACATTAATATGAAGAGTTTTAAGTTTTTTTATTAAGTGGAAGGGAAAAAACCTCAGCCAAGAGCTATATTTGTATTTATTTATTTATTTATCTATCTATTTATTTAAGAACTTTTCTATACCGCTATTTGTGGGTACATCATATCGGTTTACAGGTAACTTAACGTATTACAGAGAACAAGGGAGGGGTAAACAAGGGAACGAACGTGGACCCAAAGAACAAGGTGGGTGGGGGGGAAATAGGATAAAAGAAGTAACTAATATGAATGAGGAAGCTGGAGGAAGGTAACATGGGAGGAAGGGTGCTAAAATACACAGGGGAAGGAGATTAAGACAAAATGAGGCTATATGTGGAAAAACTCCACTAAAGAGCTCAACTGTACCAACTTTCCTAACCTGCCTGCCCTCGGACTGATCTCTCGGAATTGACCATAATCTGTGACTCATTTACTCTTTCTTGCTGCCTGCCTCAACTTCAGCCTGGACCACAACCATCCATACTTGCCGCCTGCATTGACTCAACTTGGACCATGACCATCGTTACTTGCCATCTGCCTTGACCTCAGCCTGGAGCACAACCATCCTTACTTGTCCCCACCTTAACATCAGCCTGGACCATGACCCTCCTTGCTTGCCACACGCCTGGACCCTGACCAGCCACCATAACTACTCTTCTGCCCGCACCTCAGAGACTGCTACCTAAGACCTGCCATCTCCTGGAATCTGAAGACTCAACTTGAGGGGAAAGGGGCTGCTATAGGTGAAGTTCCAGCACAGTCTCTGCACAGTGCTCTGCCAGTTGGTGGTATGGACCTACAGGGCCTTTCCTGTAGGTTGCATCAACCTTACCCCAACACAAAGGTCCACAGTACTAACAATGCTCCTATGGATGCTGCAGTCTGCCCAGAAAGCTTAAGGTAGTAACTGCCACTCTGTGTAGGTTACTTTTTTTTATGTGTCTTAAGGGTAGTAACTGTCACCCTGTGCAGTTATCCCCAAACCTTATGATACCCATAAAAATTTCAGCTAATAACATTTTTTACGGGGTGATGAGTTTTTTAAAAAAATTTATACAGTGTTGCTTGACGTGCTTTGCTTATGGACTTGGCCAGAGAAGCAGTCCTGTGCTTTTTCCCTTTATGGCTGCGTATCAGTACCCCAGATCATAGAAGTTGGGGTCCTCTTGATTGGTGTCTGAATCCAATTCTCCTTTTCCCCTGCTGTTGAAGTGGGGAACATGTTTCAGTTGCATTTAAAACATTAAAAGATTTTAAAAGCCCTATGCCCACCGGGCCTATTTTATAAAGGCCTGACATCGCGCGTAAAGCCCTGGGACGTGTCTAAGTCCCGGGGCTTTACAAAATGGGCAGACCGGGGGCAGGGCCAGAGGCACACATGTACGCCCGCGCTCATTTTTGAAAATCTACCCCTTAGGATAGCAATCTCCTTGCTGTCTACTAAGAGTAGTAACTGACACATCAGCAAGTTATCCCCAGCATGCTTTCTTCATTTCCTTTAGGCAGTCCTGTGTTTTTTCCCTTATGTCTGTGAATCAGTATGCTAGACTGTAGAAGGCTGGGCCCTTGGTTGCTGTCTGAATCCAATTCCTCTTTCCCCCCCTGCCATCTAAGCATGGAGCATCTGGTAAGGGTAGTAACTACTGCACCAGCCAGTTACCCCCTGCTTGCTAGCCTTCATTTCCTTCCTCTAGCTGTCTAAGCGGGGAGCAATATTGCAGTTGAATTAAAAGCATCAAGGCTGCAGGTCTTGGATTTTGTTGCCCAGACTATGAGCCTTTGTAGTCCTAACTTTCCAGCTGCTCTTCATAGTTACCTTTTCTGCTTTTTTGAACTGATTGATTTTATTTTATTTTCCCTCTTCATGTTTTGCTTGGGGGTGACAAGCCAAAGTCACTGGCTACTACCTGCCACCCCCTCTCCCCAGTTTAAATTTTTCACTTAGCATCCTCTTTCCTGCCATAGACAAATCCTTACCATAAAATCTTTTATTGCTCCATACAGGGTCCCAGCCTCCAATGTATCCAAAACCACATCCTTTACACCAGGTTTTGAGCCAGGCATTGCATTATCTAAATGTTATAACCTTTCCTTTCCCTTTCCATGAACAGGTAATACTTCTGAAAAGCAATAGTCTTTGCATGTGTCTAATCTTTTTCCTTAAAGTTTGGAAGTATTTCTGTACTTAAGAACATAAGAACTTGCCATACTGGGTCAGACTAAGGGTCCATCAAGCCCAGCATCCTGTTTCCAACAGTGGCCAATCCCAGGCTACAAGTACCTGGCAAGTACTTTATGAAAACAGTTTCTAGCAATGTCATTGATCCTTCAGATGGATGATAACATTGATATTAGGGTTCTTATTTTCTTCTATAATTGCGTAGACCTCCTGGTTTGCATTTTTGATAGCAATTGGAAAAACAAGATTAAATGATCTACCTAAAAGAAATTAACTACTAATGTCTATATAAAAAAAGAAATATATAAAAATTAGACCAAAAAGAAAATGTATGCTGACCTTTAACTATACTAATTTACAAGGCCATAAGAAGTGAACTGTAAGGGAGAAAAAAAAAAAAGAAAGCAAGTGATTCATGCAACTTATTTTAGAAAGGTTGGCTATTATTTAACCTACCTTTTATTTCATAACATTTTTCCCTGCCACTGGATTATAACAACACAGAGGCAGAGATATGAGAAGAACAAAAAGTTCTACTAAGACTAGGCTAGTAGTTAAAACAGTGGGCTATAAGCCAGGGTTCAAATCCCACTACTGCTCTTGTGGCCTTGGGCAAACCACTTCACCCTCCATTGCCTCAGGTAGAAACTCAGTTTGTGAGCCCTCTGGAGAAAAGGAAATACCTACAGCACCAGAATGTAATCCACGTTGAAGTGGCTGAAAGGAGAAATATAAATCAAATAAATAAAATATCAAAGTATCTGCGCTACTACAGCAGGGTACAGATTGTTATTTTTATGTCTTTCAAATCCAGAACATATGCATCATTATAAGAAAATTATGCTTCAGAGAACCATCTCAGCAGGATGAATGTCACGAACATTAATCTCTTCTAAAGCACAAGGGATATCACCTCTGTGAAATGAAGCCGTGCCATGAGGGCTTAATTACAAGTCTGCGCAGAGAAATCATTCCCAGGGAGAAAAGCACTCGGAGCAAAGCCATACAAACTGCCTTATGGGATATTTATATTCTGTGGTTACATCAAAAACTTTCTACTCTCGCAGCCATAAAGGGGATGACAAATATAGATTGCCCATTGCTTGCACTTCTACTTGTTACAGCAGAAAGACACACATGGGCTGATGTACTAAAGTCCAATAACCACCTTTGACATGTCGCCGCACATGACCAACCCTGGACCACTGCCAGATTTCCAGAAACAGCCAGATACTTGCAGTAAAATAAATCTTTTATTTGCTCATGTAACCTGTTCATGTACAGGCAGCAATACAGTTCCATTGCCTGCAACACTATAGAACCTTCCAGGTACTAGTACAATCAGGTCTCACATATTTAGTTTGGCAAACCCTATGAGGCAACCAAACACCTTTTCTGCTATACCCTGTTTATGCTGCTAAGTTCATCAGTAAACTTAGCCTGTTTACAGTGATGTTCCCAACTATTCAATAGACTTTGGTTATCTGGGCCCTTTCCAACTGGGCCACAGCTTCTCCAGGCAGCTTCCTCGCCCTCTGACTGCTTCCCTATTTTATTTTACTTTTTATTTATATATCACTTTTCCATGCTCAACATGGCATACAATTCAAAATAAAACACAGCCAAGTGAAATCTGTAGTAAAAAGTTAAATACCAAATACTCAGGCCGATACAGTACAGTGCGCTCCGGTGGAGCACACTGTTAACCCGCGTCCAACCCCCCCCCCCCCAAAACTAATAGCGCCCGCAACATGCAAATGCATGTTGATGGCCCTATTAGTTATTCCCCGCGTGATTCACTAAGTAAAATGTGCAGCCAAGCCACACATTTTACTTTCAGAAACTAGCGCCTACCCAAAGGTAGCTGTTAATTTCTGCCGGCACTGGGAAAGTGTACAGAAAAGCAGTAAAAACTGCTTTTCTGTACACCCTCCGACTTAACATCATGGCGATATTAAGTCGGAGGTCCCAAAGTAAAAAATAATTAAAAAAAAAAAAATTTAAATCGGCTCGCGGGTTGAAAACCGGAAGCTCAATTTTGCTGGCGTCCGGTTTCTGAACCCGTGGCTGTCAGCGGGTTTGAGAACCGATGCCGGCAAAATTGAGCATTGGCTGTCAAACTCGCTGACAGCCGCCACTCCTGTCAAAAAAAGCGCTAGGGATGCGCTAGTGTCCCTAGCGCCTCTTTTTACCGTGGGCCCTCATTTAAATACTGAATCGCGTGCACAGGAGAGTGGCCTATGTGCATGCCGGGAGAGCAGGCACTCGCCTGCTCTCCCGTGACTTTTACTGAATCAGCCTGATAGTAATAAAAAATCAATAAATGCATATAATATCTATGGCATTAAAATAATAACAAGCAATAATAAATAAAATTACACAAGAGCAATAGTAAAATAAAGAACACTCAAATATTTTCAACCCAATTAATCTCTAAAAGCATTTTACAAAGCCATCTTAATCATCCATCTAAAAACCAAGTAACCTGATTCTAGGCGGGCCTCCCTGAGACCAGAATTCCAGAATTAGGAGAACTATACAAGAAAAGGCCTGGCCTGACACCCCAACTAAACACATTTCTCTCACTGACAAAATATAAAGAAAGGTTTATTGTGCAGATCTCAAAGTCTTAGGGGAGACCATACCAAGAGCTCCTTCACATAAAGAGGCCGAGACCATAAGAACATAAGAAGTTGCCATAGTGGGACAGACCAAGAGTCCATCAAGCCCAGTGTCCTGTTTCCAACAGTGACCAATCCAGGCTACAAGTACCTGACAAGTACCCAAACATTAAATAGATCCCATGCTACTAATGCTGGTGATAAGCAGCAGTTATTCCCTAAGTCATCTCGACTAATAAGAGTTTATGGTCTTCTCCTCCAGGAACTGATCCAAACCTTTTTTAAACACAACTAAGCTAACTGCCTTAACTACATTCTATGGCAATGAATTCTAGAGCTTAACTATGTGCTGAGTGAAAGAATTTTCTCCGATTTTGTTTTAAATGTGCTACTTGCTAACTTCATGGAGTACCCCTTAGTCCTTCTATTTTCTGAAAGAGTAAACAACCGATTCACATTTACCCTATAAAAATTGTAAACTGAATGCAGTATTTCACTGTCAAATAGGGTAGTTCTCACACAATTGAAGTAATTCTATTCCAGAGTCTACACCACGACTACCCTAGTAGCTACATTCTGAATCATTTGCAGTCTATAAATAATTTTTTTGGGGGCAATTCTATATATAAGCCATTAAAATAAACCAACTGTTTTAAAATCTGAAGTCAAGAAATAGGGATAGAGTTGGCAATTGAGATGGAGCTTTGCAAATGATTTCTATTTTATAAACCGTGAATACCCAAAAACACCTTACCAAAATGTCATATTAGAAAAACAGATAGGTGAATCAAACTAATGCACATAAACTGGTATTAATGTTGCCTGTGTATTAACACTCAACTGTGCACAAGGCCTTTAATGAGTAAACCATCAGGTCTCAATATAATCATATACCAGCAAAGGTGCAAATTTTTTGATTTTGCAAATAAAAATTAAAGCAGTCTATTTTCCATAGTAAACTAAACATTCTTTTCTTCTTGGCACAGATATCAGAATGAAAATGTTAGTCACTAGCACATGTGTAAGATACTCAATACTTAGCTTGCAAACGATGTGTTCAAGTGCACTGTTCATTCGCTGTAGGAGGTCGTCATTTATAGCTGAAAAGTCTTGAACAGACCACTGTTGTAGCGGAAACCATTAAGGTCCAAAGTCCACTATCAACAATGCCCAGCACCAACAGTGTTTCGGCAAATACGCCTGCTTCAGGGGCTCGTTTGCTGTGCCAACAAAGTGCAATCACCATATTACACCAGTACTCATGGAATTATAATGGCTTCCATTGCGACAGCACGTAGCATATAAAATAGGAGCAATTTTTTTAAAATTAATTAATTCAGGTTCCTGTCCATGGTCAAATGCTATTCTAAAATTGATTCAACCATCATGTCTGCTCAGAAACTTTCAAAGAGGAATGGTAGACATCCCCTCCATCAGATGTGCTTGCCTTTCAGAGACTAGGAATTGTGCCTTTGCTATGGCCATTTCAATTATCCTGTTGAGCAACATTTCAGTGAGTGTCTTTATCTTTATTACACATTTATGGATCACCTGTTGCCAAGGCTGTAGGTGATTTACAATAATAACGTTCAAAATAAAATCAGCATAGAGACATAAAAAACACAAAACATAAAAACAATACACAAAAAAATAGTAAAAGTAATAAAATAAAATAAAAACAGAGGGCCCAATATTCAATGCTGCCTAGATAATTAACTTAGCTGGATACACCTTAAGAGTGAATATTGCTACTTATCTGGTTAAGTTAACCGGATCAGTAGTACAGCCCTGATCTACCCACTGCCCGCCCACAAATTGACCGGCTAAAAGATAGCTGGATAAGTGATTTATTTGGCTATTTACAGGTTGTTGAATATAACCAGATATTCAGCAGCTCACTAGATAACCTGATAATTCCTACTTATCTTCGATGGCTTCACCCCGCCTACCTCTCACTACTTGCGGCTCCTCTCGCTCACCTCGGACTACTGGCTGCCGCGGCGTCTGTTTGCCGTCCTCTCCAACGTCCCCGGACCAGCTTTGGTGCTGCCTCCCACCATGTTCCTCCAAGGTACCTTAGGGCGCCCGTGCGCACGCCGCCCTCATCTTTATTTCCACGTTAGTGCGAACCTCAGGGGCGTCCCCATGATATGATGTCACGCTGCCCGGATATTTAAGCCTACAGTATTTGCTAGCTCATCGAGTTAGCAACGGTATCTCTACGGATGGGATTCACTCTCCGTACCGAAGCTGCTCTGCCACTCCAGCGCTATCTGGTACCCGCTCCTCGGGGGCCTCTTCTGCTTCTTTCAGGTGCTATCAGGAAACCAGTACTCGCTCCTCGAGGGCCCATGTTCCCTGAGTCGCTGCCTGCATCTTCAAACCCTTCTACTTGGAAGACTTCACTAACAGTTTCCATCTGTGAGTACAAATACCATCTATTCCACAGTACTGCTTCCCTGGAACCAGGTACTCGCTCCTTGAGGGCCTGCCCTCTGTTCCGGTGCCAGACCTCTCGTCTAGTGGAATCTCTGTTACTGCTATGTGAGTACAATACAACTGAGTCTCTCTGCTCTAAGGGATCAGGTACTCGCTCCTCGAGGGCCTGCTCTCCCTGTCTCGGAGCTTCTCCTAATTCTACCTGGGACTCTGAATGCTTCTTATCGTGTACTCATAACTCTCAGTCTCTATCCACTAAAGCACAGCCTAGCAGAGGATTCACTGTTCTAGCGTTCTGTGGGAGACCTGCCCAGCCGGGCTCAACATCTACTACTCACTACTGCCACCTCTGGTGGTTTCCAAAACTGTTTAATAAAAGATTCAAATCTGTGTTTGTGTGTCCAGAGTCTAGCCTGACACTGTGGTCCCTCACGGGACTGCCCCCCATAGGCGTGGTCAGCTGCCACAGTGTCCAAGGCTCCACCCAAACATCAATAACCATAACATGCCCTCCTAATGGCGCGCGAATCTCAAACCTCTCAATCCTTTGAGTGAAGATCAACTTAATAGTGGTTGAAGAGGATTTGTAAGGATAGCTTTGGGAAATCTTCGGACTTAAAAAAGTTTGGAGAGAGGTGAAATAGTGGAATATATTCTTTAGAGTTAGTGTGTGTCTGAGATAATAAGCAAGTCAGAGGGAGTTAATTCTAATGTCTGTCTTTCCCTCCCTCCCACCTCTAGCTCAACCCTTGATTTTTAGGCAAGAGACACTGTCTCATTAAAAATCAATTAGGCTCTTATCTAAATCATACTATTGCACCAACCCTTATGGAGACTTTAATTATCCCATTGTAGGTCACTAGCAGATTAATGAGTGAATACACCTATAATGATGAGATAAGACATAATTGGCATCTCAAATACCTGGTGGAAGGAGGATAACCAAGGGGACAGTGCTATATCAGGATACAAGTTATATCGCAATGGTGGGGAGGATCAACTTTGTGGGGGAATGGCACTTTATGTTCAGGAGGATATAGAGTCCAACAGGATAAAGATCATAAGAGACTAAATGCTCAGTATCTATATGGGTAGAAATCCCATGTGTGTTGGGTAAGAGTATAGTGATAGGATAATACAACCATCCACCTGGCCAAAATGATCAGACGATGATGAAATGCTAAGAGAAATCCAGGAAGCTAATCAAATTGGCAGTGCAGTAATAATGGGAGATTTCAATTACCCCAACATTGACTAGGTAAATGTAACATCAGGACATGCTACAGACATAAAGTTCCTGGATGGAATAAATGACTGCTTCATGGAGCAATTGGTTCAGGAACCAACGAGAGAGGGAGCTATTTTAGTTTTAATTCTTAGTGGAACGCAGGATTTGGTGAGAGAGGTAACAGTGGTGGGGCCACTTGGCAATAGTGATCGTAACATGATCAAATTTGAACTAATAACTGGAAGCGGGAAAATATGTAAATCTACAGCTCTAACACTAAATTTTCAAAAGGGAAACTTTGATAAAATGAGGAAAATAGAAAAAAACTGAAAGGTACAGCTGCAAAGGTTAAAAGTGTACAACAGGCATGGGCATTGTTTAAAAATACAATCTTAGAAGTGCAGTCCAAATGTATGCCACGCATTAAGAAAGGTGGAAGGAAGGCAAAATGATTACTGGCATAGTCAAAAGGTGAGGTGAAAGAGGCTATTTTATTTTATTTTATTTTTATTGAAGTTTCAATTTCAAATACATTGAAAACAATGTTAACAAAAAATAATAGAAATATAGGTTGAATCGGTGTCAAGATGAACAAAATATTTATTAATAGTTTCACAGGAAGTCCGACTCAGGCCGAGTTTTGCCCATAAGCATGGGTTGCTTCAGGGACTATATTATTCCAAATTGTCTTCGGAGCCGAGTTAAGATACTCCTGGCTGAAGCTGAGACAGGCTTGGCTCAGGCTGGCTTTGTTGGGGCTGTCTTCACCAGAGAGGAGGCAGGCATAGGGACTGTGCAGGCAGCAAGGGTTGCCTTCTTTGGTGCCAGGGCTGGAGTCTTAAATGCAGAAACCCAGCAAGACCACCCAAATATCAGTGATATCCCTGAGGCACTCCAATGTTTACTCTTTTCCACTGAGAAAATTGACCATTTAATTCCACTCTCTGATTCCTGTCTTTTAACCAGTTTGTAATCCATGAAAGGACAGAACCAAATTGATGTTGTGCCTTACTTTCCATTGAAAGAGAACCATTGGCTATAATCAGAACTCAGCTCCGCAGACAATTTGGAATAATATAACCCCTGAAGCAGCCTGTGCTTATGGGCGAAACTTGGTCTGAGTTGGGCTTCCTGTAAAACTATTAATAAATATTTTGTTAGCATTGCAGAAAGTCTAAATGAATCCTTTGCTTCTGTGTTTACTAATGAGGATGTTGGGGAGAAACAGGTTCCGGAGATGGTCTTCAAGGGTGATGATTCAGATGAACTGAATGAAATCACTGTGAACCTGGAAGATATAGTAGGCCAGATTGACAAACTAAAGAGTACCAAATCACCTGGACCGGATGGTATGCACCTCAGGGTTCTGAAGGAACTAAAAAATGAAATTTTATAACTATTAGTTAAAATTTGTAATCTATCATTACAAGCATCCATTGTACCTGAAGACTGGAGGGTGGCCAATGTAACCCCAATATATAAAAAGGGCTCTAGGGGCGATCCAAGAAACTATAGACCAGTGAGCCTGACTTCAGTGCCGCGAAAAATAGTGGAAACTATTCTAAAGATCAAAATCACAGAGCAGATAGAAAGACATGGTTTAGTGGAACACAGTCAGCATGGATTTACCAAGGTTAACAGTAGAGAAGTATATTTTGCACACTACCAAATTGCCTCACAAATCTGCTAAATTTTTATTGAAGGGTTTAATAAACATGTGGATAAAGGTGAACCGGTAAATGTAGTGTATCTGGATTTTCAGAAGACATTTGACAAAATCCCTCATGAGAGTCTTCTAAGAAAACTAAAAAGTCATGGGATAGGAGACAATGTCCTTTCATGGATTACAAACTGGTTAAAAGACAGGAAACAGAGAGTGAAATTAAATGGTCAATTTTCTCAGTGGAAAAGAGTAAACATTGGCGTGCCTCAGGGATCTGTATCAGACCAGTCCTTTTCAATATTTTATAAATGATCTGGAAACGATGATACAAAATTATTCAAAGTAGATAAATCACAAGCAGATTGTGATAAATTGTGAGACTGGAAGATTGGGCATCCAAATGGCAGATGAAATTTCATGTGGACAAGTGCAAGGTGATACATATAGGGAAAAATAACCCTTGCTGTGGTTACAAGATGTTAGGCTCCATATTAGGAGTTACCACCCAGGAATAAGATCTTGGCATCATTGTGGATAATACATTGAAATTGTTGGCTCAGTGTGCTGCGGTAGTCAAAAAAGCAAACAGAATGTTAGGAATTATTAGGAAGGGAATGGTGAATAAAACAGAAAATGTCATAATGCTTCTGTATCACTCTATGGTGAGACGGCACCTTGAATACTGTGTACAATTCTGGTCGCAGCATCTCAAAAAAGATATAATTGCACTGGAGAAGATACAGAGAAGGGCAACCAAAATGATAAAGGGGATGGAGCAGCTCCCCTATGAGTAAAGGCTAAAGCGGTTAGGGATGTTCAGCTTGACAGTTGAGGGAGGATATGATTGAGGAGCTATTTTTGAAATGGAAAAGGAGGTATGAAAGCAGTCATGGAACGTGGGACAGAATTAGATGGCAGAGATGGAGAGTGCGACATGGAAGTAAGTGATTTCTGGTTTGGAGATACAGTAGAGAGAAAGAGAGAGAGATAGCACCACATGACACTGTGATGTCATGGCGGTTGGAGACCCTCACACTGGTGCTAATGTCACTGAGAGCAGCTATACTGCTGGAGAAAAAAATGCTGTTACAGTTAGAGAACACAGCAGAATTGCTAAAGGCACTGTAAAAGGCAGAAGCTCTACACTGACTTTATGTCATAAAAGCTGATAAAGTGCCCATACAAAATTAAAACACTGATTATGGGACTAAGGGGGTCATTTATCAAAGTGCTATATGGCGTTTTCGCATGCGTTAAGGCGTTTTCGCATGCAAAAAATGCCTTAATGCATGCAAAAATGCCTTAACACATGTGAAAACGCCATTAACGCGTGTGAAATCACCATAATGCATGGTGCGATGCAAATGAGAAAAGGGAGGATTTTGGGGTGGGATTTGTGGCCAAGTGGGCTGGGCTCACAGTTTTGCGAAGCCGTATTGCACGGCTTTAACGTGAATTGGCAAATGCTGTTTTTAGTAGTTTTAAGCTCCTGGAGAGCCAGCCTAGCTATCAGGGCCCTCCTACAACCACTGGGGAGAGAGAGAGAGATAGCCATAATGCCCTTATACAAGGTAGGTGTTAGGTTTGAGGCATATGTGGACTCTTAATCGCAATGGTGATGACTCCTCCCATGGGGAGGGGCCCCGTGGGGAACCACAGCGATAGGCTAGACTCAGAGAGCAGACACTGGAGATGGAAAGCTTTATTGTACTGCTGTAGATTGATGGTAATGGTGCAGGAGGATATGGCCCTGAAGTCCGGCAAGGTGCAATACGTTCAGACAGTCTCAGATGACTAGGTCTCACCGAGATGGTAGTGTTCCGCAGAGCGGAATAAGCCGAACCTGGAGGGTGGAATTGGAGAGCTGGATCATAGAGGTACTCACTGAAGAGTAGTGCAGGAATCCCCTTGGTGGATGGTTACGGTAGGACCTGAGGTCCATGGTGCAGGATACTCAGCTGGATAGGCCCTCGAGGAGCGAATACCTGGAAGCGCAGATGATCCTGAAAAGAGAAGAAAGACCCCCGAGAAGCGATTGTCTAGTTAGTGGTAGAAACCACGAAGGGTAGTTGGAAGCGAGAGGCCCCCGAGGCGCGGGTGCCCAGAGCTTCTTCAGGAGCGAGATACCCCGGAGGGTAGCGAGGTAGTGCAGTTTAGAAGCAGTCAGAGTAGCTAAACCGAAGTCCTTGCTAACTCGTTCATTCTGAGCAGAGCAGAGGCTTAAATACCCGGAGGTATGAACGTCATGCGATGGGGACGCCCCTGAGGTTCCAGCCATGACGTGTAGATAAGCGTAGGCAGCGTGGGTGTGCACATCCTAGGAGGCCATGGGAAGGAGCATGGCGGACGGGGACGCCCATGCTGAATTGGAGATGCCGAGAGTTTCGGCACTCGGCACCGGAGGCAGCCATCTTACCCATGGAGGCGGAGAAAGGCAAAAAAGAGGTGAGGCAGAGCAGTCGTAGCTGTCTGCGACCGACGGACACAACAGTAAGTATTTACACCTCTATATGAGGCCCACCTAGTCATTCGTTGTGAGGTTTACGTATTAGTGTAGGGGTTAGGGGCCACTTTGATATTCAAAGTGAGACATACGAACAGAACAGTGCTCTCTTGTGAAGATTTGATGACCTTCGGAGTGAGGAAACTCACCCAGAGATGAGATTTGTGCAATGTTCTCTGAACCTAGCTTGATGGACTCATCAAGCTAGGTTCAGAGAACATTGCACAAATCTCATCTCTGGGTGAGTTTCCTCACTCCAAAGGTCATCAAATCTTCATAAGAGAGCACTGTTCTGTTCGTATGTCTCACTTTGAATATCAAAGTGGCCCCTAACCCCTACACTAATACCTAAACCTCACCTCGACTTACTAGGTGGGCCTCCTATAGAGATATAAATACCTATCTAGTGTGAGGGTATTATGGCTAGTCTCTCTCTCTCATTGTAAGAGGGCCCTGATAGCTAAAATATTATAGCACTTCACATAGGTATTAGCACAAATTGCAATAAACTGTCTATTACCATAAAACACACCCCTTTTCCTATTGCATGCGATATGTAGTGCATTTTGATAAATCCAGGCCTAAGTTAGGCATACATATGTGCGAGAGTGAGTGAATGAGTGTGCTGTTGCAAGTTTTAAATCTTTTAATTATCAAGAATTCAGGTAGGATATAAAAAAGAGTCAGATAACTAGATAACTTTAAGAACCTACCTGAATCCATGGGAATTCATGGATAGATTTCTTAGCTGTTTGAAAGTGAAGTTTGTGAGAGAATTCCTGTGACAAAACATAAGAAAGAAAAGGAACAGATTTTTAAAGAACATTAAATTTTAACTTAAATGAAATTGCCTTGAACACTTCTAGTGAGATTTACCATGATAGTACTAGAAGAATATAAAATCCAAAGTAGGATTATTTATGTATGAACTTGCTTATAAGTCCATTTTAACGTTATTTGAGATCCCGGTACTGTGACAGAAACTATTGAACACAACACCTTGTCTACAAGAGGGTTATTCAACTAAACCCATTGCCTGTTTCCCGATCTGCCACTGGCCAGAATGTAAGTCCTGCCCACCCATACTGACGTCATTCAGAGTTGCTGGCTGCCTTCGATAAAAGAAGAAACCCATGGGAACTGAAGTACAGAGCACTTTTATGGCACTTGCACTTTCAGTGCTGCTGAGCTTATCGTGTTTGCAAGAGGGGTATTCAGCTAAGTCCTTTCTCCGTGGACGTGAGCATAAAACAGTCCCACACGCTGGGTAATTTCACTGACGGCGCCAAGTACAGATCAATCACGTCTTCTATAGCTCCAAAGAAACTAAAACAAACTTTGAAGCATGTGCAGAGAGTAAACCGCACCATTACCACCTAAAGTTACTTTAGTCTTTCCTTTCCACCAGTTTGTTTGGGCGCGATTACAAGGTCTTCTAGTGTTACTGCACAGAGCCATGGATTGCCACTCTTACCTCCAGCCCCAAGCCCTCAATAAATGCCTACGATGCCAAGGCAGACCCCCCCCCCCCCCCCTCCGACTATGTCCATTGTGGAATGCCGTACCTGGAAGGTCCAATGCGCTAGACTAGCAGGAGGATGCTGATGCCGACTCTGGGTTGCCCTTAGGTGCGCAGGTGCCCAACCTGCTGCAACTTAAAGGGCTAGTGGCGGGAACTTTCCCCGCAGTAACTTCTGATGACATTAGGGCCTTCTCACTATATAAGGCTGTCTCCCCCTGAAATCCCTGCCTCAGCAATATGTCAACTATCTTCCAGTAAAGCTAGTTGCCAAAGCATTGTTCCTGCAATGCATTCCTTCTCCGTGTTCCTATCCTGTGTTCCTGAGTTCCTGGTTTTTGTGTTGGCAGTCTGGTCCATGTTCCTGAGTTCTTGTCTTCATCTTCTTCGTGGTCTATCTTCAGCTCCTCATCTCCTATTCTTCAGTGTCCTCTGTTCATGCCTATGCTGTTCCTTGTCTCCCTGCCTTCTCTCTGTCCTTTGTTTTCCCTTGGATGGATCTCTGGTTTTGACTTAGGCTTGGACTTGATGGATACAACTGCACTCCAGGCCATTCCAGGTCTAGCCTACAAGCTCCACAAACAGCAGTTCCTTGAGAACCCCTTAGCCTCCATGGAACATCTCAACAACCGTTTGGATGTAACTGTGGCCTCTGCTGCCCCTACTCCTCCTGTGGCAACCTCTCTCGCATTGGTGGTAGAGTGATATCCCACGCTTCACTTGCCTGCTCCTCCTCTGTATGCCGGGGACTAGAAACAGTGCTGCAGCTTTATCAACCAGTGCTATGCATGTCTCCTTGCAGCCAGCACTGTTCACAAAAGACTTGACAAAAATTACATTTATCCTTTCCCTCCTTGACGATAAGGCCCTGGTCTGGTCCTCCACATTATGGGAATGATCTGACCTCACCTTCCGAGATCTACAACAGTTCATCACAGCCACGGTGAGTGTAATCCTGCCAGGCAAGGGATCTCCATAAATTGACAAGATAATTAGAGAATCCTTCCTGGGAATGGTGGGCAGCTGAACCTGGCTGACCGACCACTTCTGGTTGTGACTTCCTCCACTTGCACCAGGGTCTATGCCATAGAGTTCTGGACCCTGGCCACTGAACTCGACTGGAGCAAGGACTGTCTCTGCACCATCTTCCTGAAGGGCCTGTCTTCCAGGATAAGGGAAGAGCTGGCTGCATGTGAACTTCCCGTGTCTCTGGAGGGGTTCATTGATCTTGCCGGCCAAATCGACTGCTGCCTTCAGCAGTAGGCCAAGGAACTCTGCCCTCAGCATAGGGCCATTACTCTGGCTCCCCACTTCCAGCAGCCACTATCACCACCTGCATCAGCATCTTCTCCAGTGGTACACACCCAGGAAACCATGCAACTCAGACAAGGGCACCTCGCCGCAGAGGAAAGACTTCAGTGGTGCCAGTTAGGATTATGCTTGTATTGTGCTGGTACCGCCAACCACAGTGCCCAATCTGACCGAAAAACTCCAGAGCCTAAGGTTTGGCAGGGAGCTAATCCTAGGTTTTACTACTCCAGCTCCCCAATTGACTCTTCCAGCGACGATTTACATTGGTGACCAGAACTTCTCTACTCTGGCCCTAGTGGTTTCTGAGGCTGGTGGAAACTTCCTGATGAAGGCCTTAGTGGATCACCTGCAGCTGCCCACCATTCCCAGGAAGGATCCTCTAATTATCTCGTCGATTTATGGAGATCCCTTGCCTGGCAAGATTACACTCACCACAGCACTTTTAACAGTGCGAACTGGAGCACTCCATGTGGAACACCTTACCTTACAAGTTATTGATAAAGCCATTCATCCCATGGTACTGGCTACCCTGGCTCCTCCAGCTGCACTCTCCCCACTTGTCCACTTTACAACTCTCAAGATGGGGGTCTTCATTGACCTGCTTTGTGTCTGGACCGAATAGACCCTCCACGCCAGCTACCCTTAGCCACCACTTTACCGAGCATTCCTTTACAGTACAGGTTTTATGCTGACATCTTCTCTAAAAAAACAGCCAAGACTCTGCCTCCCCATAGTGAATATCCCTGTCTCTCCCAGAAACCAAGGCAATGTCTGAATACATCCAAGAAAACGTAGACTGGGTTTCATCAAGTGCTCCACATCATTGGCCGGAGCCGGCTTCTTCTTTGTCTCTAAGAAAGATGGGTCGCTTTGATCCTGCATCGATTACTGAGGATTAAACGCCCTTACCAAAAAGGACCGTTACCCCTTAGCACTGATTGCTGAATTATTTGACGGCCTATAAGAGGCGAGATTTTCACTCAGCTAGATCTCTGAAGAGCATATAATTTAATCCAAATTTGTTCAGGAGATGAATGGAAGACAGCATTCAACACTTGGGATGGGCTCTAAGAGTACCTGGTGATGCCCTTTGGGCTATGTAATGCCCCAAATATCTTCCAAAAGATGATGAATGAAATCTTTAGGGACCTTCTCTACATTTGTGACATTGTGTATCTAGATGATATCGTCATCTTCTATTGGGATCTCAGCTCTCACCACCAAAATGTATGCTGGGTGCTCCAGCGCCTGTGGATTAACAAGCTATATGCAAAATCAAAGAAGTGCCTATTCGAAAAGGAGAGCCTTCCCTTCCTGGGATACATTGTATAACAGCAAGGGTTTCCTCATGGACACTGACAAAGTTAAGAGTATCCAGGATTTGCCCCAACCAACTGGATTGCAGGCCCTACAAATATTCTTAGGCTTTGCCAACTATTACTCTGCTGCCCCTAATCCTCCTGTGGCAACCTCTCTCGCATTGGTGGTAGAGTGATGTCCCACGCTTCACTTGCCTGCTCCTCCTCTGTATGCCGGGGACTAGAAACAGTGCTGCAGCTTTATCAACCAGTGCTATGCATGTCTCTTTGCAGCCAGCAATGTTCACAAAAGACTTGACAAAAATTACATTTATCCTTTACCTCCTTGACGGTAAGGCCCTGGTTTGGTCCTCCACATTATGGGAATGATCTGACCTCACCTTCCGAGATCTACAACAGTTCATCACAGTCACGGTGAGTGTAATCCTGCCAGGCAAGGGATCTCTATAAATTGACAAGATAATTAGAGAATCCTTCCTGGGAATGGTGGGCAGCTGAACCTGGCTGACCGACCACTTCTGGTTGTGACTTCCTCCACTTGCACCAGGGTCTATGCCATAGATTGCTGCTCGACTCACTGCACTCATAAGGGGGCAAACACTAAGTCCCAGAGAAGGGCTACCAAAATGATAAGGGGAATGGAACAACTCCCCTATGAGGAAAGACTAAAGAGGTTAGGACTTTTCAGCTTGGAGAAGAGACAACTGAGGGGGGATATGATAGAGGTGTTTAAAATCATGAGAGGTCTAGAACGGGTAGATGTGAATCGGCTATTTACTCTTTCGGATAGTAGAAAGACTAGGGGACACTCCATGAAGTTAGCATGGGGCACATTTAAAACTAATCGGAGAAAGTTCTTTTTTACTCAACGCACAATTAAACTCTGGAATTTGTTGCCAGAGAATGTGGTTCGTGCAGTTAGTATAGCTGTGTTTAAAAAAGGATTGGATAAGTTCTTGGAGGAGAAGTCCATTACCTGCTATTAAGTTCACGTAGAGAATAGCCACTGCCATTAGCAATGGTTACATGGAATAGACTTAGTTTTTGGGTACTTGCCAGGTTCTTATGGCCTGGATTGGCCACTGTTGGAAACAGGATGCTGGGCTTGATGGACCCTTGGTCTGACCCAGTATGGCATTTTCTTATGTTCTTATGTTCCTGGTCCCCCAAAGCCATAACTGCTTTTCAAAAGTTGAAGGATGCTTTCATTCCAAGACCCTGTCTTCATCATCTGGACCTTACACTCCCCTTCATAGTAAAAGTGGATGTTCCACCCTGGGAGTAGGGCAGTTCTAAGCCAGCACTCCTCTAATGGGACTCGCCATCCTAGTTCCTTCTTTTCAAGAAAAGTTTCACCAGCCAAACACAATAATGGGATTGGTGATAGAGAACTTCTGGTAATTAAGCTAGCACTTGAAGAGTGGTGTCACTGGCTTGAGGGTGCCCAGCATTGAATTACTATCCACACTGATCATAAAAACTTGGAGCACCTCCATCATGTGCAATGACTGAATGCTCGACAGACCCAATGGTCCCTGTTTTTTGCATGGTTTAACTTCGAACTGAGGTACTGGCTGGTATCTAAAAATGTCCAAGCAGATGCCCTTTCCCATTCTTTTCAGCCAGACGACACCTCGTAATCTCCCAGACACATCATTGATCTGGTGGACCGCTGCTCTTACCTTCAGCCCCAAGCCTTCAATAGATGCCTCCAGCACATGGGCAGGCCTCCCAACTGAGTGCACGGCGGACCGCTATGCTTGGAAGGCCTGACGCACTGACTAGCAGGAGGATGCCAATGCTGACTCTGGGCTGCCCTTAGGCACATACCCAACCTGCTACAATTTAAAGAGACACGGTGGGAATTCCCCATGGCACCCTCTGATGACATCAGAGCCTTCTCACTATATAAGGCTCTCTCCCCCTGCCCTCCCTGCTTTGGCAATAGGTTGACTACCTTCCGGTAGAGCTAGCTGCCACAGTGTTGCTCCTGCATTCCTGCTCTTGTCTCTGTGTTCCTGTCCTGTGTTCCAGAGTACTTGAGATCCTGATTCTCATTTCTGGTTCCTTTGTTGGCAGTCTGGTCTGTGTTCCTGAGTTCTTGTCTTTGACTTCTTTGTTGTCAGTCTTCAGCTCCTCATCTCCTAGTCTTCAGTGTCGTCTGGTCCTGCCTGTGCTGTTCCTTGTCTCTCTGCCTTCTCTCTGCCTTTGTTTTTCTTTGGACGGATATATGGATTTTACTTAGGCTTGGACACTGATTCTGGTTGTACTCCACCTGCCACTGACCGCTGTTACGAGCGCGCGCGGGCGCAGTCGTCTCAGGCGGGTGGTGAGCCCTTGGGCCACGGCAGGACTCAAGGAGGAGCCCCAAGCCACACCGTGGGAGGTGAGCTGAGCAGGCATGGTGAGCCAGGCAGGCAGGAACAGAAGCAGGGAGTCCGACCCTCAGCCGGACCTGCATGCCCATGGTAGCCAACACGGGGAAGTTGACTAATGAACGGTCCTCCGACTGTTCCCGGCCCTTTCGGACCCGCCGCAGGGAACGGCAATGGGCAGCAGGCCGGACAGAGGCGAGGGCAGACAGAGTCCTTATACAGAAGACGACAGACGGGGGCTGAAGCAGACATCCAAGACAGGCTGAAGCAAGACACTGAAGACATCAGGGCAAGGGCTGAAGCAAGAAGGAAAGGTCCAGGCGAGCAGGAACTCCGATGCTGGGATACTCACATCCGAAGCCCCTTCGGCTGGCAGAAGCTCAAGAGCCCGTGGGACGAATCCCTCCTGTTGGCCACTCCAGGGCCCAACAGGACAGAAGGCTCAGGAACCAGACGAGGACGAAGGTCAAGGCAGAGACACGAAGACATCAGGCAGAGACAGGACAAGGCACCATCAAGACATGGAGGACCTGGATCAGCTAGGTTACAGGCGACTTAATGCTCAGATCCAAGGCAGACTGAAGCAAGACACTGAAGACATCAGGGCAAGGGCTGAAGCAAGAAGGAAAGGTCCAGGCGAGCAGGAACTCCGATGCTGGGATACTCACATCCGAAGCCCCTTCGGCTGGCAGAAGCTCAAGAGCCCGTGGGACGAATCCCTCCTGTTGGCCACTCCAGGGCCCAACAGGACAGAAGGCTCAGGAACCAGACGAGGACGAAGGTCAAGGCAGAGACACGAAGACATCAGGAACATCAGGCAGAGACAGGACAAGGTGCCATCAAGACATGGAGGACCTGGATCAGCTAGGTTACAGGCGACTGTAATGCTCAAATCCAAGGCAGAGACACAAAGACATCAGGAACATCAGGCAGAGACAGGACAAGGCGCCATCAAGACATGGAGGACCTGGATCAGCTAGGTTACAGGCGACTGTAATGCTCAGATCCAAGGCCCTTTGCAAGTGAACAGAAAGTCCTTAAATACTGGAGGTAGAAGGCAACTCCCTGGGAGGAGCTTGCCAGGACCGCCCACCGCTAGTCCTATAACTGGGGTAGAGAGCTGCGGGCCAGCCCCTAGGGAAACGGGCGTGGCTGGAAACCAGGAAGTCCAAACGCAGAGGCAAGCAAGCCACAGGCACAGCTAGGCCTCTCAGGCCCTGGAGCAAGTCCCGGATGGAACGTAGGCGAGGCCCTGGCTTCAGAGCGGCCTCTGGAGGAAGGTAAGAGACCTCCTGTAGTGCAGCAGCAGGGGGGATCGCAACAACCGCTGCCTGGACACTGACCTTGATTGAACTCTGCCTGCCACAGACTACTGCCAGATCTCAACTCTGCTGCTATCCCTTCTGTCTTTGACTTTAGCCTGCAACTCTATCATCCCAATGGATCCTCACCTCAACAGTAGAGGCCTGCACCCAAGTACAGCTGGCCCTGGCACCCAAGGGCTCAACCTAAGGGGAAAGAAGGCTGGTACGGGTGAAGCCCCAGTTGGGCATCTGCCTCAGCTAACTCCTCCAGCCAACAATGGGGACCTGCAGAGCTCCTCCCTGCAGGTTGCACCAACTCCTCCTCGATCCAATGGTTCACGCTCGCAACAAAATATGTCAAAGATGTCCAAAATGGATGGGATCTTTAGACCTTCATGATTTGTATTTGATGTCTTGGCCCAGAACATGACCCTACTAATTGCGATCCATGTGGGTGAATGTTGTTGCACGCACTGAAATATCGCTACCATAAACTCATGATGAAGTTGGTTAATAACAAATATTTACCGGATAAAAGAAAACGTTCACCTTGAATGGAGGTACAATCGCATTTGGAAAAGAGGAGAAAATTATTTAATAAATTTAAGCATACTTCTACTGACAGACCAAGTTGTAGTAAAGTTAAAGATATTGTTAAAAAATTAGTTTCTAGCTATGTGAATGAAACTACCAGCAATAAGATTTCAAAAGTAAAGGCACATTCAAAATTGATGTCATCAAGGACTCCTTCAGTTATGGTACAGTAACCTATGGCACCATTAGATTCTATGGCACAGTTCACAGAACATCTTATGGTGCAATCCTCAGTGCTATCACTCGAAAGTGCCATCATAAAAAAGATCTTCTATGGTGTCACCTCCAATGAAGCCATCAAGTTATGCTAAAGAGAATAAGTCAGCTTTGCAGCGACGATCTACCGTTACATACTCGGTGCCATCAGATGACTAATATTGATCAGATGATTATGATACTATCATCTTCAGAATATACCAGTAGATCTTAGCAAAATTCAAATAGATTAAGATCTGTGGAAGAATTATGGGACATACTGAATCAGAAAGATCATTCCATTCAGAACAAAGGCAGCTTTTCTCATCTTCATCTTCTTTACTTATTTTAGTGGTAATATTCATGACACTTCTAAAAGACCTAAAAACAGGAGGAGAGTAATATTACTCTCTCTATCTAGGAATCCTCCTTCATCAGGCACTCGTAAAAAAGATGAAAAGGAGAAACTGCATATTTCTCCTGAGCAGCTTCCTACAGAAGACCAACCTCCTTTTCCTGAACAATTTGTAAAATAATTATGACATGAATTTCTTAAGAAACACAGGAAGGACATAGTTCTTAAAAATCTGAAACTACTAAACAACATGATAGACAACATTCTCCACCAAAGGAGGAAATTCTTTCAAAAGGCAATTTAGAAGCCCCTTAAACCATTGAATGAAGGGGAAATCTCACATTCAGATAATGAACCTAAGTCAGATTCTGAAATAGATATACTACCAGATGATTCTCCAGATGTGGAAAAGCCTGATTCACTATTCCAAGACCAAACTTACCCTGGATTCATTCAAAAAATGTCAGAAAAAAGCACCTTTCCCACTGTAAGAAGCAAAGGATTCAACTGAGGATTTATCAGGGATTTTGAAATGTATTCAAGCTAAGCCAAAATCAAAGCAGTCCTTGTTCATAAAACCTTAGAGAAAGTTCAAACCAAGATCTAATCAGCGCCATATACTATTTCTCTAGTTTTGAAAGCAGCTGATTTAAAATATAGGCTGCAGGAAAGACCAGGGTATCAGAGGGCCAAACTTCCCCATGACTCTGTAGTAATAAAATCAGCCTTAAAAAAGGCTAGGAAGTCTAAGGTTTTTTCAGCAGTTCCACTGTTAGGATTTGAGGGTTCGTATGCCCTTGGCCCAAGGTGAGGGTTGGTACCACCTGTGGGGCTCCTCCCCACAGGTCCCCACCGTCGGAAGGCAAGGTCAGCTGTGGTAGGAGATTCAGTAGTGTAGAGGAATGGAGCATCCTGCTTCACAGTCACGTAATCATAGGAGCAGTAAAGGGAGTACTGTGGGGGATCCCGAGGAGCAGGGTGAGAGACACAGTTCAGGGAGAACCCACACGTACCAGAGCAGGATCTTCCAAGAGAAAGAAGCGCTGGGCAGGCCCCAAAGAGTGGGGAGTGCGAGACAGGGACTTCTGGAGGTCCACAGCGGAGAGAGACCCGAAGGGTGGGGCTGCGCAGCAAGAGAGGCTCTGGCATGGTGATGTAGGCTAACCCGCGGAGCGGGGAAGCCTGGGTGAATCTCTGCAGTAGTGACTAAAGCAACCCTGGGGGAGCGGGGCTGCGTACGATGGAATCTCTGGCAGAGAAATGAGACACTACCCCGAGGATCGGGGATGCCGAGTAGAGTCACTGAAACAGAACTAAGGCGCTGCCCTGCAGAGCCGGGAAGCGCAGGCACAGTCTCTTTGTAGAACAAGGGTGCTACCCGAGGAGCGGGAAAGCACAGGTATAGTCTCTGCTGTAAAATGAAGACACTGCCCCGAGGAGCGGGGGAATGCAGGTACAGTCTAGTTGTAGAATGTAGGCACTGCCCTGAGGAGCAGGGGAGTGCAGGTACAGTCTAGTTGTAGAATGTAGGCACTGCCCTGAGGAGCAGGGGAATGCAGGTACAGTCTAGTTGTAGAATGTAGGCACTGCCCTGAGGAGCAGGGGAATGCAGGTACAGTCTAGTTGTAGAATGTAGGCACTGCCCTGAGGAGCAGGGGAGTGCAGGAACAGTCTTGTTGTAGAACGTAGACACTGCCCCGAGGAGCGGGAAAGCGCAGGTCCAGACTTCCAAGTAGGAGGTGGTTCCAAGGAGCGACCCTGAGGAGCAGGGAGGCCGGTAGACTGGAGCTCTGGGAGGCGCAGGGCTAGCTCGAGGAGCAGGGGAAGCCAGGAGACGAGGTCTCACACAAGAGCAGGGCAGGGCCCCCGAGGAGCGGGTATCCAAGCAGAGTCCAGAGGCAGGTAGGTAGAACCGAAACAGGAACCATGGGTCCGAGAAGCCAGGAGCAGGTAGCAGTAGCAAAGGAACTCATTGCCAAGTCGGCTAGCAAGGGATGAAGGCAGTGCTTAAGAATCCCAGCCTGGTGACATCGTCAGCTGAGGATGTCCCTGAGGTTCCCGCCCTAGGGTCTTCAAAGCGGAGGCTGGTGGCGCACATGCCTAGGAAGGCCCGGAGTCGGCGTGGGTGGTGGCGGTGTCCTGAATGCCATGAGAAGTCCTGGAAACCCAGAGGAAGGTGGCAGTAGCGGTTAGTCTCAGCCGCAAGTAGGCCCGGAGACGAGAGCATGAAGTGAGTTGCATCGGTCGCAGCTGTCTGCAACCGACGGTCATAACATCCACCTAACAAAGACCAAAGATTTTTTTGATACTATGAGAAAGCATCAATTCTAGTTGGTAATATTCACATCTAGAATTGTAACTCATCAACTGCAAATGGTCCAGTATCTTTTTAATGTGATGCATGACATAAAAAAGGACTTCACCCATCTATTGAAAGAAGACATGAATTCTTCATAATCATATCCATGATCTGGAAGAGGCAATGGGAAACTTGACTAGGGCCACATACAATATTTTTGAATCAGCAGCTCATTCATCAGCTACAGATGACTCTAGATGACTAGCTTGGCTTAAATCTTGAAATATCAGAGAAATCTATTTGAAAGAATAATCGATGCACCATGTCCCGGAAACAACTTATTTGGTAAAAAAAAACAAAACAGTACAAGAAGCAGTTATGACAATGAAGGACAACTGTACTGCTTTTCAGTCTCTAACAATATCTAATTTTGATCCTTTCCAACATAAAAAATAGACCACTACCTAATTTGGAAAACCATACAATTTCTACAGCAAAAAAGAGATTGCTTTACTATCAAAATTATCATAAAAAACAATACAATCATCCCCAATTTACTCAAAATTCATATCAGATGTCAACAAGAGGAAGAGGAAGAGGTAGATCTTAAAATAGATCAGATCAACAATCTGTCCAGAGAGGGTAGCAGAGTCTTTTTGACAACCCATATCCAGAAATTCAAGTAGGAAGAAGAGTTCAATTTTTGAAGGCGAAGTGGGCAAACCTAACGAATGATACATGGGTTTTGTCTATAACAGAAAAAGGATACTTTCTGAATTTCATAGAAATTCTTCTACAACATTAGCGTCCAAACATTCATCTATCATCCAAACATCTCAAACTTGTTACAGGATATATAGAATCTGATAAGAAAGAAAGCAATACAACCTGCCCCAGCATCAGAAATAGAAAAAGGTTTTTATTCCCGTTATTTCCTAATTCTCAAAAAGACAGGAGACATAAGGCCAATACTAGATCTCAGTTTACTCAACAAATATCTCAAAAAAGAAAAATTCAAAATGAATTCATTAGACACTGTTCTTCCATTTCTACAAAAATGGGATTGACTTACTTCAATAGATTAAAAAGATGCCTATCTTCATATACCATTTTGCAAACAATTCAGAAAGTATCTAAGATTTCAATTTCAAAACAAACATTTCCAATGCAGCGTGTGGCACCCCTATGGGTTGACCACTAGATGTCACCTAGTCCCTGTACAAAGAACAACTAGCTAGAGGGAATACCATTTATAGCTCCTCCTCTGAGGTAGCTGAATAGGTAGACCCTGCTGTAACTAGGGGCGTAGGTTGAGATTCAAGAGGAATCAAGAGGTGAGTTTGAGGAGCCCTAGTGGAGTGGGTCCCTTTCCTTTAGGTGAAGTCTACAGCTTCACCAAAGATATTTTGAGAAAAACACCTGCCTGTGCGCTTCCTGCCAGGTCGGTTGCTATTATAGAGATATCAAGAGAATTTATTAAGGGTTTGGACTGTGTTAAAGCATAGCTGCCTGAGTTACAGTCTGGAATTCTGTGGAAAGATTATCCCTTTGGATTCAGAGACCAGGTCGCTGAGCCCTATTGGTAATCTTCCAAAGTTGGTGAAGGGCTGCAGGGACAGTGGGCTCAGAAGATATTGAAACAATCAGTGAGATACCTTGTCTACGGTGAGGGGAGGTTGTTTACCCCTTCTCTCATGTTGAGTGATTTAATACCTTCCTTTCTGGGAGGCTCAGAAGAAGAAAAACACAAATAAGAGATTGAGGAGCATCAGTGTAGACATTCAGTAGGATCTTCTAATGGCACACAGGGGCAGGTTGGGTCATGGTGTGAAGTCTGCTGGATCCAGGTAGGACTGTGAAAATCAAACTGTCATAGCCTGGGACCCTTCAGGAGCAGTGGACCACTCCTCTCTCACTTAAAGGAATTCCCCTGGAACCCAGAGTGCAGTACTTACACAAAGAGAAGGGACGACACCCATTTGTATAGAATTGACATCACCTGGACATTGATTACCTTTTCACTAAATCAGTAAAGTTAATCTTGAACACCCAATCCAGTCTCCTGCACTTATTGCCCTAATCAGCTTCAGAATTACACTAACTACTAGATGCTCCCCAGAAAGGAAGTCACCTCACCGCCTGGGCCACAAGCATCCACTTTTCCCCCATAGAAAGAAATCACTCTTGGGGTATTACAAGTGGAGGGGACCTGTGGCAAAGGAAAACTAGCCCTGAACAATCTAAATTCTTTTGTGTGCCCTTAGAGGAGATGCCCCTCAGAAGAAAAGGGTTACACGAGTATTACCTTTTTGCCTTTCAGCTACACCCAGAATATTCATGAAGTGTTTGGTAGTAGTAGTTGCATTTCTCTTTTTCCCTATTTAGACGATTGGCTCATTGCAAGTCGATCATACAATTCATCATGCTCAGATTTCTGTCTGGTAACTTCAGTTCTTCAAAATTTGAGATTTTTAATAAACTGGCAGAAATTCAACATAGTCCCATCTTGCAAGTTAGAATTTAATGGAGCATACATAGATACTGATCTACAGAAAGCATTCCTTCCAGCAAACAGAATATCAACCCTCCAAGCTGCAGTGAACAGGGTATACATTAACAGAACAGTTACAGCAAAAACATTTATGAGAATGTTGGGTCACATGGCAACAGCGATACATTCAGTGTCTTTAGTAAAATTGCATATGAGAATTGCTGAATGGAATCTGCAAACCTAATGGAATCAGTTTGCCCATTCAATGTGGGCCAGAGTACAAGTAACCGGGTACCTAAGAAGAGATCTTTCATACAAATAGCGCCACCATAAAAGGTGGTGCTATTTGCCGCGTTACTGCGGGCGATAATGTTCCTCACATTGCCGGCAGCAGTGCTGCGGCCGACTCCTCCCCCTCCTCACCCCGACTCCTCCCCTCCAGCTAATTTGTATTATATCGCATGCAAAAAGACCCTTTTCGCATGTGATATGGCCATAATGCATACGATAACGCTTTGAAAAATAACTCCCTAAGATCTCTGTTGTTAGCTTGGAAAATAATTTTCAAAGATTTAATTTACTTGAGTATTTCAGAGAAATAAACAAAATAATAAAAGCCTCAAAGAAACCATTCACTTTGAAGGCTTATGGACTAAAATGGTTACATTTTCAGAAATGGTATCTTTCACATCACATAATTCCTCATCAGGCTAACCCCCTTATTTATCAAAATGCGATAAGGTGTTTTAGCATGTGTTAAGGCCTTATCGCATGCGAAAAGCACCGTTAGCGCATGCGATAATGAGTTAACACATGCGAAGAAGGCTGTACCGCAGATCGTGATGCAAATTTTAAAAAGGGGAGGAATAGGGGAGGGGTTGGGGAGGACTAATGTAAAGTAGGTGCTGCTATCGCTGTTTGTGATAGATTTTGACCATTATCGCAGGCCATTAACACTGAAAATAACTACTACTTTTTCATTTGCGCTAAGGACTGATCGCATGCGATATCGTGTACCGCGCTATTTATCGCAGCGTATACTGCGTGCGATAAAAACTCTAAACAGCTACCCAGCCTTTCTGGACCAATAAAAATGCTTGTTTTTAGTAGGTGAACCTTCATGAGACCATTTGCTCACTGCCAGATGTATATATACAGGGCCACTTCATGCCTCGCCAGTCCCGTCGCAGACCACAGCATCTGGAAGCAGGACAACCTGAACAACAGGCCAGGCCACATCCAAGATATCACAGGGAGTTACCAGCAGTGCAGGCAGAGCCTGCACTTCCGCAGGACCACAGGCCTGCACTCCTGCAGGGTCACAGGCCTGGTCGGGGCAGGCCACATGCCAGGGCCCAGACGAGGATAAATAGGGACTGTATATTCCCTCCACGTACATCCTTGGATGGCATGCCTGAGGACATAGTGGTGAGCAGGTATCGTCTCAGCTCAGAGGCTATACATGAGTTATATGAAGACATGTGAGTTGATCTGGATCCTGCGACCACATGGTCCCTGTTACGGTAACCTTGCAGATATTAGTGGAACCACAGTTTAGACCGCTTACCTGGTGGAGGAGGAGTCTGGAATCAGGGAGATAGCGCGTGCACCGGTAGGCAGTCCGAGTCGGGGCAGGCAGCAGGCAGGGTAAATCAATAGGCAGTCCGAGTCAGGGCAGGCGGCAAGCAATCAGGAACCAAGAGCAGATAATCCAATATAGGCAGGCAGCAGGCAGAGTAATCCAATAGGCAGTCCGAGTCAGGGCAGGCAGCAAGCAATCAGGAACCAAGAGCAGATAATCCAATATAGGCAGGCAGCAGGCAGAGTAATCCAAACAGACCGAATCAGAGGCGAAGAGGCACTGAGCAATCCCAAACGAGAGCTCCACAGAACAATCAAGGCCGAAGCAGAGAGCAAATGAAACTGCTCCCTTTAAATAGTCTTTTTCCCGCGCAAGTGCGCCTCTGCCGGCGTCTGACATCAGGGAGGGGTGGCCAAAGTCCGAATCGCGTGAGAATTGGTGCCCCTTCTCGCGCAGAAGTGCTGGCGTTCTTGCCGGAGGAAAATGCCCCGAATACTACAGGACCGTGCTGCAAACGTCGCCGAATCAGCCCTGCTGCTCCCCGAACCCCTAACGGCCCTTCCCGTGCGCTGCCCTGCTGAAACCCGCACGGCCGAGGTAACAGTCCCATGCCATCCCTGGCATGACCAAGCTGTTGGCTGCACTCCATTTCACTGCCAGCGGCTCCTTCCAAACCACAGAAGGAGTTGTGGGAGGAATGTCTCATAGCACATTTTCATGCTGTCTGGATCAGGTCATTGAAGCAGTCATGGACCGCATTCATCGCTACATATACTTTCCTCACAACAGGCAGGGCTTGATGGACTTGAAGAGAGCCTTTTATGCCTTTGCACACTACCCCAATGTTATTGGAACTATAGACTGCACACATGTGGCCATCATTCCACCACGTGAAAGGGAGGAGGTGTACCGCAACAGAAAACTATTCCACTCCCTCAATGTGCAAATGGTCTGTGATGCAGGAATGCACATTCTGGACGTGGTGGCCAGGTACCCGGGCGGAGCGCATGATTCCTTTATACTAAGTCATTCTGGCTTGTAGGTAACAGACTTTTTCTTCTATCGATTCCATGTCATGCATTGTTGATGTTTGTAATATCACTTAAAAGGGGGGGGGGGGTCATAATTATGGGGTTGCCATGGCCATGTTCAGTGTACCAACCCAGTATACATGGCTTGTCAGGGTCCCTAAGCAAGTTATAAGCTTAATGTATGTCTTTTGAACACCCTTGTTCACTGTCCTGCTGAAGTTCTGTGGGAAAAGGAGTCAGTAATGTAGTGAAATATGAAGCTGTATCCAGGTGCCTTGTACGTTTTATCTATATGTTCCTTTTCCAATTATTCCCTGTGGTGCCATTACAATGCCTGCACACTGCTGCCACACTACCTGTATGTGTGATGATATACCGACACAGTCTGCACATTGGCAGCTATTGTTGATGTGTACCCTTGCCCTCCTGTACTCCAAGTATTGTGCCCTTCATGTTGCTGTCCTCTGCTATTGCCTCTATAGGCTATTTTGCCACAACCTGCCAGACAGCACAGCCTGCACACCTGCAATGGACAATCACCATAACAACAGAAGCTACGGTGAATCCTTTCACTGCAGGTCTCACAGCTGTAATGTTTGGCTTTACAGTTGGCTGGCAGCTACACCTCTGCACCCTTTGCTAGATTCGAAGGGGCAGTTAAGCCACCCTTGCCAGATGCACATCCAATGCTGTACTTATGAAGATATCAGATGGTTAGCGCAAAAGGTGACAACTCCTAACTATACTGCTGTCAGGCAACACTAATTAGCATTTAAGGCTCAGCAATGTTGCAGGCTATCTTGCACTGTCTTACTGGATGTTGTGGGTAGGCAGTCACATATGGCAATAACATAGCAAACACTAATGTGTTTCTTATGTTATTGGTGCAGGAGATTTAGGTTATGGTTGCCGGCCATGGCTTCTTTCCCCCATACACATGCCTAACACGCCTGCAGAAATGAGTTACTACGAAGCTTTATGTGCTACCCACACAGTCATTGAACGCACCTTTGGCCTTCTTAAAAGCCGCTTTCGCTGTTTGGACAAGACGGGGGGAGCTTTAATGTATGCCCCAGACAAAGCTGCCAGGATTATCCTACTGTGCTGTGTTTTCCATAATGAGGCAGTACATCATGGACTACCAATGGATATACGTCCAGATCTCCCACAGGACCCCGCATGTGTCAATGCCCGAGCCCAGGAGACCCTAGCGACTGGCAGCCAGATTCGCCAGAACCTTATAGTTTCACACTTTGCCTGATGACCCTGGGCTATGGAATGCACTAGCATTGGTAGGTGTGGCTGATGTTTATGAGCAGCGCTTCCACTCATAACGCTAAATTTGGTTTTATGTGTATGCCTAAGTATCAGGCCAAGTTTCATTAATGTCTGGATTATGCACCTTTGCATTGTCGTTGGAACAGAAGCTGTGCTGCCAATGTACCGATGTTTACATGGTGTAGCCACCTTCTGTTCTGCCTGCATGTCACAGAAAAAGAGGCTGGTCTGTTAACACAGTCTGTCACCTACCTAGAACCATGTGGGCTGACAGCCATCAGGGTGCACCTCTCACTCTTTTTGAAATGTGCATGTCACAGTGTAATAACAGTTGCAATGGATAACATGCTTCACGACCATGCACAGTGGTTGTTGTACATTTGTTGTATGACAGTGTGTATTTACAAGAACCTTCCCAGTTAAACTTGAAACCTGGCCTTCCTCACATTACCTGTGATGTCTCACATGCATGAAGATCTGCACATAACGCTTCGCTGTGTACGTACAGGTACACATCCTATTCCGTACATGTATACAGGTTTAGAAAGTGTGGATATAGTTAACCTTCAGCTGACAGTGCATCATGTACTTTGGAAGTGTGTACCATGGGTGCCCACAATACAGGACACATCACACAGCTTAGCTCTCTCACCTTTCCTTACAAGCAGGCAGAAGGTCTTGGGGCTATCACTGTCAGATTTAACAATGTGCATAGCTCCTTTGAACCTGCCATTGGCCTTTCACAATGCAAGGTTTACTGAGTAGATGGTCGCAAGGTCAGGCTATTGGCTGTGGAGGTATCATGCTGGTATGACAGGTGTCCCCTCATATTTATATGTGATTCTGCACTTGCTGGACTGTGAAGGCACATTAATCTATGACTTAAAGGCCATCCCACTCTGCATTAGTCACGTGACCCACCAGTCATACTGCTCTCTCAAGTTTCATTAACAGAAGTTGGCATTATGCAGACCAAAGGTTAACCATCCTTTTAGTTGTCTTTCACATGATGACAAACTATAATATCCCTATGGGTGGCTTTTGTTAAGTTGGAGTCATTACACAGTGTCAGATATTCTTCAGCTGTAACAATCAGCACTTCTGTTTGTTCCTTCATGATAAGTATTACAGGAATGGCAAAGATACTGAAATTGACAGTGCAAGTCTTATGTGTGAGTCAGACTAACCATATTGTACTGCTAACTACCTAATGCTAAACACTTGCAGGCTTTCATCATGTGTAGCTTCAGCTCTTCCACATGTGTGTGAAGGTCTGTGAACAGCAGCAAAGCTGAACAGTGCTTGGGCTGTAACATTTTGCCATTATCATGATTCTTAACTTGTCCTTTGGTCCTATCCAGTCCATGCAGGGTGGCCTATATGGCTTTCTCAGCAGCCTAACTGTGGTCAAGTGAACCAAAAAGACTCAGCAAGCATTCTCAGATGCACCCCATTCTCATTTGCTAGGACTACTGCTACCACATATGTCTGGTGTATATCATGCTTGATTATGTCCTTAACAAGTTGGCATTGCGGCAAGCTGCCCTGTACAGTATGTTGAACCATTCTGTGGCCCTTTATCCAATCAGCCATTAACTTAATGTGAAAAATGGCTGTGCCAGAGGTGTTTCCTCAATGGAGCTAAACTTTCTGTTTGTGGAGGAGGGAGTTTAAATGACCGAGAAGCGGTTACAGTCAGCTGTCAATGAGCACCTTCATCCATTTTTACATGCTTGCCATTAACAGAGTACCGTTGGACAAAGTGTCTGTGAAGGGACAGCAACCTACACTGGGTACTGATAACATACATGAGCGTCATACGTAGGTTAGGTTGTTCTGAGTGCACCATGGTCACTCGGCCACTTTTGGCCCTTCCGTCTGTGTGTATTTAACATAAGAGTATAGCATGTAATCAGGTTCTAGGTTCTTTTCAAACTATAATATTGTTTTGTGCTTTTACATAGTAGAAGCTGTCTGTAGCTCATGACCCTCTGAAAGTGACCCAATATGTACTGGGGTCAGTATGGGACAATATATTACCCTTATATTTCAAGAACTTATGAAATCACTCGGTGAATGTGCTGTTCTTGCAGGTGCAGAGGTGCGGCAGTGGCCATAATGAAATATTTATTTGTTAGGCACCATCTGGTATATTGACTCAGCTTGTACTAAGGACCACAGCAAGGGTTGGGCCGCAAGTGCTTGTACGAAGTCACCTCATGTACTGTTTCTGTGTACCTTGGCCAAGCTACCTTTCACATACCATTTACTATTTATGCTGTCCGTTTCTATACTGCATTGCAAGGCACATGCCTGTGGGCAAGTTGTGCAGCCTGGAGAGTCACAGTACATAATGATTATTTACAGCTTGTACTAAAAATAGTTTTTACAGCCTTATTCCCAGCATTTAAATTTAAATTCTTTTAATATACCGATGCTCAAGACCAGGTCTTATCGTACCGGTTTACAGTGTAACTGGGGGAAATCAATTGACAACTACATAGAAGGTAAAGTTACATTAAACAAGGAGCAAGAACATGGGAGTTGGAAGACAGGAAAGAAATATAAACGAATACAACTGGAGAGCATTAAAAACAGTTAACTAAAACAAGAGAGTAGCGAGTCATATATTTTGTATATATTTAATTTTTATTTTATATATTTTATGATTTAAATTTTCTATTGCACTTTTTCCTATTAACACAATACTTGTATAATGTACAATTTAATCAGAAATAGAAAAACATCATCAGTCAAATACTTGTGGACATGTCACTACACTCAATTCACATGATTCGCATATGTATTATAATACGGACATATCCTAACACTTTACCCTTTAATATCCCATATCTACATTCACACCTCATTCATACTCATAAAACCTACACCCCATAAAATACAAAATTATATTTCATTATTCACTCACTTTTAAACACTTAATACAGTACCAACGATAGTCACCCCAAAGCCTATACCCCATAAAATACAGGATTATATTTCATTGCTCGCTCACTGTTTAAACACTTAATACACTAACTGCATCCCATCCACTTCAATATTTTCATAGTTTTAGTCCAGCATTGATCACCCCGCTCCAACGATGTTCACCCCAACAAGGTGCCTTGTTTCACCCTACCAGGGCTTCTTCAGGGGAAATCTTTAACAAACTTATCCTCGGAGAAAGGTATTCCTATTCACGATCGAGCACTAAATTAAAAAAAATCCTGTGTATGTCCGAATATTCCCATCAGATCAGTCTCTCATTGTTCACTCATCGAGTCACTTCAAAAAGCTCCATTCCAGCTTCAACCACCAAAATGTTTTAAATACTTCTTTTTCTTTTTCAAAACCCAAGACGCGCAAACAAAATTTCGCCTGATAGTTCCCGGACCTCAAAATCTTCACCAGTTTACTATATATATACATCTTCACTCGCAGGGAATTTCTCCAGCCCGACTCTCCTCATGGATTTTCTGATGGATCATTTCTTGTATGGAATTTATATATATGGTGTTGTATACAATGAACCGTATTGTTTAGAATTTGGTGGTGTTTATGATTACTGATTCCCATTGTGAAGTGTTATGAACCCTGCCCGCGGGTGGCCGCGAGCAGGTCTTTTACCTTCACTGTTCTGCCGATGCGGCCGGATGCCACCGAAGTCGGCCTACACCGCGGCCGGAGCTGCGGACTTTCCTATGCTTCTCGCTGCTCCTCTTCGCGGCTGGAGCCACCGCCGACATCCTTGCCATCTTCGCGGCTGGAGGCCGCAAGCCCTGGTTTGGATTGGCAGCTGGATTAGCCCTTGGGGCCTCCTGCAGCGGCAGGAGCCGCTGCTGTCATCGGGGCCTGCCTCTAGGCCCAGCCCTGCTGCTCCGCGACATTGACGTTGGTGCAGGACCGCTGTCCATGGTCCTGCACAGCTTCCTGCTTCCTCCTAGGCATGTGGCCGCGCCTCTCTATAAGATTTAAAGGGCCCACGGCCGGATATGCCCTGGGCCCCACCTTGAGACTGTTTCCTGTGTCAGCCCTATTAAAGGGCTGTTCTTGCATTCCGTCTTCGCCTTGCATCGGAGTTACTTCAGTCCTGGAGGCTCCTGCCTGCCAGCGCTCCATCGGGTCCTTGGCGTTCTTTGTGAAGCTCCTCGTCTCATCTCGTCTCGTCTGCTTCTCGCCATGTCTTCGTCGCCTGAGGTTCTCATCCAGGTTTCCTGATGTCTCGCTTCCTGGTGTTCCAGCCCTCCTTGGTGTTTGTTCTTGTGCTCTTGAGCCTTCCATTCTGCCGGCCATGGATCTCCAGGTGACACGTCTCTGTCTGTGGAGATGCCGGCAGTGGACTCTTGTCCTGTGCTCCTGAGCCGTCCTGTTCTGCCAGCCTTTGTGGTGCTCTGGATGACATCGGCTCCATTGTCGAAGTCCCGCCTCGGCTGGATTCCTTCCTGCACTTGTGCCGCTCTCCGTGTGGTCCGTGACCAGCCTCCTCGGGCTGTGTAAGGCATGCAGTGGGACATGGTGGTCCGCGACCAGCCCATTGTGTCCGCCCGTGAAGGTGGGCTGAGTAGGGCACCCTGAGAGACAGTGTCAATGTCTACCTTCCCAGCTTCTCGTTTCATCAGGACTTCGTCAAGTTCCTTGTCTTGTCTGTGATGCCATCGTATCAGCCTTGGTGTCATGTCTTCGCATCAGCTCTCATCTGTGATGCCGTCGCATCAGCCTTGGTGTCATGTCTTCGCATCAGCCCTCGTCTGAGATGTCTTCACCTTTGTCATAGTCTCATGTCTTCCTGTCAAGGCCTCCGTCTGCCCTCATCCTCAGGCATGAGGATGAGGGCAGACTGCTGCTCCATGCCGATCCTAAGCTGCTCCATGCCGATCCTAAGCGGCAGGTCTGAAAGGGCTTGGAACGGTTGGAGGACTATTCACCTTCCAACATCATCTTGTTGGCCTTGGGAGCTTGCAGGCCTGGCAGAAGGTAAGACCGTGTCTCTTTCACACAAGCCTACACCTGAACTGATCTTTTATATCACTTTTCCTTCCTGGTTAATGATCTCTTTATCCCACATTGCTTAATAATCCTTGATTTAATCTGAATTTCCCTCCTGCCAATCTTCAACCACTTGTTACATGATTAACCTAATTTATAGGAATTCTGCTAGTTAAAATTGTATATATTGTATATTGTAAGTTATTATTTAATCAATTCAGTGTTGTCCAAGTTCCATAGTTTCCCTGTTCTCTGTAAGACATTCGAGTTAAGTCATTTCTAAGTTCTATGTAAACCGAAGTGATTGGTAACATTGTTACCAGAACGTCGGTATATAAAAAATGTTAAATAAAATAAATAAATAAATGAATGGACACGTTGCCAACCCTCGGTTTGGTCCTGGATTCATCTGGAGTCGGGCCGAGGCCCAAGGGCACATGAAAACCCACACGTAACAGTGGAGATGGTATTGTGACCATTGGGGGGATCTGGGATATCTCTCGTAGTGTTTTGCCAGATTATTTAAACTTAAGCCACCTATAAGAAAACCAGCTCCACAATGGGATCTGTCTTTTGGTGTTAAAGTGCCTTAAACAAACCACCTTTTGAACCCATTCAAGAATCTGATCTTTAATATTTAACATGGAAAACCTTATTCCTAATTGTTTTTACATCAGGACGGTGAACTGTAAGCACTAGTTTCCTTTCAGCCTTATATTCATTTTTTTCCAGGCAAAGTTATCTTAATAACTAATCCTTCGATTCAACCAAAAGTTGTATCAGACTTCCATTTGAATCAATCAGTTCAACTATTGTTTTTTACCTGAAGCCATATAAAATCAACACATGAAAAAAGGATTCAAGCCTTATATTGTAGGAGGTGTTACTCTTCTCCTTGTCTTGTACTAGGGCAGTACTTAAATCAAAGCAGCTCTTTATCTCTTACTCACCAGCTACTATGGGGAAAGCAGTTTCTAAGCAGACGTTGTCACATTGGATTACCAAATGTATAACATTTTGTTACCATGAAGAATCACAAATTTTAAATTCTACTGTAACTACTCATGCATTAACAGGCCAATGCGATACCTTGCACTCAGGCTAGCGCACTGGTTAACCCGCAGTTGGATGTGCGTTTTGGACGCACAAACATAACCTCTTATGCAATAAGAGGATTAGCACGTCCAAAACATGCGCCTAAACCAGTGCATAGCTAATAGTACTCATCACATGTAAATTCATGTTGATGAAGCTATTAACTATTACCCACTTATGTAAAAATAAATATGCACCCGACGCACACATTTTTACTCTCAAAAATTAATGCCTGCCCCGGAGCAGGCATTAAGTCTTGAGGAGCCCCTAAAGCAGTGGCGTAGCCATGGGTGGGCCTGGGTGGGCAGGTGCCCACCCAACTTAGACCCAGGCCCACCCAACTGGCACCGGAACTGCAAGGCTGTCGCGGGATCCCATCCCCGCGACAGCGAACAAGAGAACCCACGCCTCGCGCGCCATCACGGCACACGGGGAAGCGCTGCTGCGGCCGTATGGCCAACCGGTCTTCCTGTTCGGGGGGGGGGGGAGCGGAAGCGCCGTGCGCAGCTTCCGCTTTCTCCCCCCAATGCAGGAAGATCAGCTGCCTCTCCTGCTACCACCCGTTCTCCTGCTATCTTCGGACCAAACGGCCCGCCGAACTTCCTGTTTGGGGGAGCGGAAGCGCCGCGCACAGCTTCCGCTTTCTCCCCCAGAGCAGGAAGATCAGCTGCCTCTCCTGCTGCCACCGGACTCCTGCTATCTTCGGGCGTCGGGCCGTACTGCCCGCCTATCTTCCTGCTTGGGGGGGGGGGGGGAGGGAGGAAGCGGACGTTGTGCGCTGCGCTTCCGCTCCCCCTCCCCCGACAGGAAGTTCGGCGGGCAGTACGGCCCGACGCCCGAAGATAGCAGGAGTCCGGTGGCAGCAGGAGAGGCAGCTGATCTTCCTGCTCTGGGGGAGAAAGCGGAAGCTGTGCACGTGCTT
Organism: Rhinatrema bivittatum; assembly: GCF_901001135.1. Taxonomy (NCBI): domain Eukaryota; kingdom Metazoa; phylum Chordata; class Amphibia; order Gymnophiona; family Rhinatrematidae; genus Rhinatrema; species Rhinatrema bivittatum. Next base: position 416,015,443 of record NC_042617.1, read on the forward strand.
GAATGTGTATGTGTGGATGAGAATGGGAGTGTGTGTGGGTGAAAACTGGAGCCTGGGTGTGTATGTGGGTGAGAATGGAAGCTTGAATATGTGGGTGAATGGGAGCTCGAATGTGTGTATGTGTGGTTGAGAATGGGAGCCTGGGTTTGTGGGTGGGTGAGAATGGGAGCTTGAATATGTGGATAAGAATGGGTGGTTGAATGTGTGTATGTGTGGGTGAGAATAGTACCTTAAATGTGTATATGTATGGATGAGAATGGGAGCTTGAATATGTGTGGGTGAGACTGGGAGCATGGGTTTGTGGGTGAGAATAGGAGTCTGGGTTTGTGGGTGAGAATAGGAGTCTGGGTTTATGTGTGTGGGTGAGAATGGGTGCCTGGATGTGCGTCTGTGTGTGCATAAGAATATAAGCCTGGGGAGGGGTGAGAAAGTGAGAACTTGAATGTGAGCTTGTGGGGGGGGAGAGCATATGAGAGTGACAGCTTGAGTGTGTGAGAGGGAGGCTGTGAGAGAAAGCGTGTATGTGTGTGTGTGTGTGGAAGGGAAGAAGACAGTAATAGAAGAAAGACACTGCAAAGGAATCAGGAAATGAGCTATAAGGGAAAAAATGGGAAAAAGAGACCAGGACCAACTGATTAGAAAAATACAAAGATCAGACAACAAAGTTAAAAATATATATCTATATTTTGAGATGTTAGCAATTTAAATATAAGCAACACAACCGCTCTCTCAAAATTTATGGACAGGTAGGAGCCGTGTATAAAATCGTAATAATAAGAAGGCTAAAGTACCACAAATCACCGTGAATTATGTTTGTATCATTAAGTAAACCTCATACTTAGGCGTAGATGTGAATGCTGTGCTGCATAATTTGGCATTATTTATCAGTAAAAAAACAACTAGTAGACCTGCATGCCTACAGCCCACCCATGTTAACCTTGTGCCCACCCAAAAAATCAATTCTGGCTACGCCACTGCCCTAAAGTTAACAGAATCGCAAAAAAGGAGTAAGATAAAATAAAATAAAATAAGAGAGACTTGCCGACGGTCAGGTTAGGAAAACAGATGCTCAATTAACAAGCATCCATTTTCCTAACCCATGGCTGTTCACAGGTTAGGAAAATGGATGCTTGTAAAACTGGGTGTCCGTTTTCCTAACGCATGTACAACCACTTCTCCTGGGCACGCGATGCTGAGGCGGCACTAGGGATGCACAATCTCCCCTCGCACCTCCTTTTTAATGCAGTGGCTCATTTGCCTGGTGGATGGGCGCGCATTAGGAAAGCAGGCACTCAGTCATGAGCACAAGTTTTTGCATGCCGATATTGCATTGGCCTGTAAGAGTGAAAATGATATCTTTGGCATTTTTAAATAGTGTTCCATCTGTAGAAATTTGTAGATCGGCTACTTGGTCCTGTATTCACACATTCATAAAAATTATTACATTTTATCTCAATAGGATTCCAAGACATTGGGATCTTCTATTCTTTCTAATTCGATAACTTAAATATGAGCGATCCAGTTATTTGATAGTGTAAATAAAAAGGTAAAGAGAAGGGAGGCAATCAAACAAGCAGAATGATGATCTTCATTCTCGGTGGCTGTTATTTTTATTTTACTGAGCTTATCAGTCCCAGAATGTGGAGCTGTTTTATGCGCATGTCCACGAAGAAATGAAAGTTGCATACCTGTGACTGGAATTCTCCATAGACAGAAGCACAAAATAGCCACACATTCCCTCCCTTCTCCCACTAGTTGATATTTATTTTTGATTACTTTATTGTTTTAGCTGCACACTTCCTGAGCTAACTTTAGGTGGTAATGGTGCGGTATACCCTCTGCACGTGCTCCAAAGTTTGTTCTAGATTCTTTGGAGCTATAGAAGACATGGAGGGGTCTGAACTTGGTGCCTTTGGTGATGTCATAATTAATTAATTAATTATGGATTGTATAATTAATTATATAATTATATAATTGTATAATTAGTTTTGGATTGTAAAGCTTGTTGCTAATTTAATGTTCTTTGTAAACCGAGGTGATGTTTGTCAGCGAGCCGCGGTATATAAAAATCCTTAAATTAATAAATAAATAAATAAATGTCACCCAGCAACTTTGATTTGCCTGCTTCCCGATTTGCAACTGGCCAGAATCTAAGTCCTGCCCATGAGTACCAACGGCAATCAGCATTGCTGGCTGCCTCCGATAAAAGAGGAGACCTGCCAGAGAGCCGTTGCCAAAGGGCCTTCCCCTTTGTGGGACCATTGTAGGCAGAAGGCTTTTGTTTGTTTTGTTTTCCAGGACTTATGCAACTCTCTGTCAGTGTGTTTATTTTGTAAACTATGGGTTTACTTTTAGAATGATTCTGGTTATTCTATGTATGATTATGTCAAATGCAATTTCTACTGTTATGGGGAATGGGAGGTATGCTGGGATATATGTTAAGAAAAGAGAAAATATAGATTTTAGATGTTTGGTTCCTGTCGCACATCAGGCTCATGATTATAACTTTAGGAAAATGGGTCAGCAGGCTCTACCTGTATATGTGAATTCTTGCTCCATATGAGGGAAAGATGTTTATTTAACAGAGATTATTCACAAGTACAAATTGGATATACTTTTTGATCACTGAATCATGGCATAAAGACTGATGTTATATTGTTGAATCAGTTTTGTCCGCCTGGATTTGTTCACTTGCATTGATCACATCCAGTAAGGTGGGGGTGGAGTTTTAGTGATATACTGAGAAGTTCTAAAATTATATGATTTGGGGTTTGAATTTTACTCCTCGACTGAAGCCATTGTTGTTAGGTTTGCTGATCGGACCATTTGTTTACTCTATTTGCCACCAGGAGGTTTTTATCTTATATTGCCCGGTTGGTAGAACAAATAGTGGAGTTACATTTGAAATGCTCTAAATTGTTAATAGTGGGTGATTTTAACATCCATATGTATGATGCACACTCTCAATTTGCAATGGAATTATCTGCTTTGATGTCTATGTTGAGTTATGTTCCAATGATTACTCTTCCTACACACTCTGCAGATCATACTTTAGACTAGGTATTTTCTCTCATGAAAGGTGGAAAAACTGTATCTCCCAGCTTCAAATGAATTATATTTGGTCTGATCATTCACTAATTATGTTTTGAGTTTTAGACTGTAGGCAAAAAAAAAAAATGTAATAAAGGTAAGGATGAGATGAAAAGAGTTAGGCCTAGATTTCAGCTGGAGGCTTTTGCCTTAGAATTGAATTTTACAGAGTTGTTAGATACATTTGTTGAAAGAAAAGTTGATGAGCTAGGTGAATTATGAAACAGCCTTTAACGAAATACTTATGATAAGGTAGCTCTTGAGAAAAATGTTCAATCCCAATGTATTTGCAGGAAAGCTGAATGGTATTCAGCTAACTTACTCCATTATAAATGAAAATTATGTAACTTTTCTGATGGATCAGTCTGTGGCTTAGTCCCTGTGCAGGAATCCCTGGTTAAACCCATAGGAGCAGTGCAAGAAGTAAGAGAAAAGTGAAAGTAGTTGTACAAGGAACTACATTTCCCATAGTGCCTCTGCCTAGTCTCTTGGGCCAGAGGACATCACATCTGAGGCAGGACCAGGTGGAGTATTTAACACCTCTCGGAAGCCCATGTTATAAGGAGGAGGGGGGAGGATTATAAGAGTCTCCTGGAGCAATTGAGCAGGGAAATCGGACAGGGCTGAGAGATCACAGGAGAACACAGCCAGGGGAACAGCTGAGCAGACTCATCATGGGAGGTGACTCAAGAGGAAGAGGACCCTGAGGCAGGATTTTCCACACAAGGGGACTTTTAAGTTGTTATAGTTTTCTTTTGCTATACTGCCTAAGAAGGACACCACTATGAACTGAAAATGAAAGGAAAGGTTTTGTAGACATGTATGAGGGAAGCCACATAAGTATGATGAACAAGGCAGAAGCTAGTGAAGCTATAACCTAGTTTAAGTTTGGGGTTGCTTGTTGTGCTAAGTCCTGAGCAGGCTGGGTTGCTGTACCAGGGGAATCTAATGTATTCAGGAGTAAAGAAAATGTGTGCAGTGGCAGCAGCGTACAAACTGGGCTTATAAGTAAATAGAGATTCAGTGATATACACAGGCGTAAATCTCTCCTCAGCTTATAAACTACAGTGAGGAAATGCATGGGAATAGTGCTGTGACTGAATTAAAAAGCTGTATTTGTGAGACGCCCAGAAGCAAAAGATCAGGCTTAATTAGTAAGCTGTGAGAACTACACAGGGGCAGATAACCTACTCCTAATTAGTAAGCAGGAACGTGGAGCCTGAGACCTACAGAGGAGTACGCTAAACCCTGCTTAGTAAAGCAAAGTGTTGAAATGTACTAGATTGAACTCAGTCCCCAGTAATTAAAGTGTTTGGCATTACCAGATAGGCAGGCCGATACAGTACAGTGCGCTCTGATGGAGCACACTGTTAGCCTGCTATTAGACGCGCGTTTTCCCTTACCCCTTATTCAGTAAGGGGAGGAAAATGTGCGTCCAACCCGCGGCACCTAATAGCGCCCTCAACATGCGCCCTCAACATGCGCGCGGGATACAGAAAGTAAAATGTGCAGCCAAGCCGCACATTTTACTTTCAGAAATTAGCGCCGACCCAAAGGTCGGCGCTAATTTCTTCCAGCACCGGGAAAGTGCACAGAAAAGCAGTAAAAACTGCTTTTCTGTGCACCCTCCGACTTAATATCATAATGTCCCAGAGAAGCAAATAGTACGCTGTATTAGATAGGTATCCCAATACTGCTTAAGCGGGTGAAAACTGCTGGAAGCCTGGTCAGTCTCTGCCTTAGAGTTTAGTGGGGCTGCAATGACAGCTGCTTTGTTTGAACCCAAGAATTTTGCCTGTGATTTGTTATGGAAGAATTATAATGCTGCTGGGGCACTAAAAGCTGGGATTTGCCTGAATGGAGATGGCACCAGGGAAGTTTAAAAGTAACTAAAAGAATGCTTCTGCTTCATGGACCTTTTTCTTTTGGGATATTAAGAGACAGTTCTAGTTTTGACAGCCTGAAGAGCTCATTGTGAAGGTGAACCAAAGGAATGTCACAGTGATCACTAGGGGGAAGAAAGGGTCAGCAGTGCTATCACCAGGCACTCTGCCTGGCGCCGTGAAAATAGGGGACCTAGGAGCCGTGAATTGGAATTTAGGGCACGGTTTGCCCGATTATAGATTAGCCGGCACCCCAGCATAGGACAACTGCAACCCTAAACCCACTGGACTTGCAGGCCCAAGACTCCTGCCTCGCTGCAGTTAGGTTGAGAGAAAAAAGCTCAATATTCATTTTCATTACAAGTTTTATAGATCAAAATGCCAGGAAGCAAAAAGAGGATTTGTATGTAAGAAAATTGAGAACTCCTTGAATCGTCCTCAGGAGCTTTTTTTTTTTCTTTAGTGAGGAAACTTGGTAATAAAAAAAAAAATGTAAGTAAGGATATTTGCCCCGGCTTGTGGTATTAATGCAGATTATTTCCAGAACAAAACTGATATAATTCTAAAGCTATTTGATTTAGTTATTGTGCAAAGGTTACTTTCAGGTTGCAAATAAGTGGTTGGAATTTAGAACAATGCCTTTATGTGAGTTGTCAATGGTAATTGGCAGCATCAACTGTACTTAACTCAATATTGGACCCATGTCTGTTTGTCTTGTTTCAATATCTATAAGATTTTATTTATTTATTATATTTATATACTGACATTTGATCTCAATTGAGATATCACACCAGTTTACATTCAGGTACTGTAAGTATTTCCCTATCCCCAGAGAGCTTACAATCTAAGTTTTGTACCTGAGGCAATGGAGGGTAAAGTGACTTGCCCAAGGTCACAAGGAGTGACAGCAGGACTTGAACCCTGGTCTCCTGGTTCATAGTCCACTGACTCTAACCACTAGGCTATTCCTCTTCCCTCTGTTCTACAAATAATGTGATACTTGTCATAGTGAATAAGTGTTTAGTGGAAGACAAAATGCCAGAGGTATGGAAAATGGCTACTGTTTGCCCAGTACAAAAAGTGTTATCTTTGCCTCCTTATGTGTTATCAAATCTGTGCCCCATCTCTTATTTACCAGTGGGGAAAATAATAGAAAAGTGTGTCCTTGTACAGTTTGAGGAATTCCTGGAAGACCATGCATATTATGCATTCTCAACAATGTGAGTTCAGAAAAAAAATCACGGTACAGCGTCTTTGTTGCTAACATGAACAAACACTTTGTATCAAGAACTGGACAATGGTCATTCAGGAACATCATCAGTGCAATTGGATGTGACCGTGGCGTTTGATACGGTTCACCATGTTCTTCTATTAAATAGACTTGTCCAGTTAGGAAATGAAGGCCAGGTTTTGACCTGGTTTGAATCTTTTTTTCAACAATAGCAATGTGTCCAACTGGGAGATGGAATTTCTGCCAGAGGGCTGGTTACACGGGTTGTACCTCAGGGCTACACTTTGTCATCTGTGCTTTTTAATATTTATTTGTCACCACTGTGTGATATTCTTAGCCCTTTGGGAGTAATATTTTTTCTTGATGCTGCTGATGCACAATTTTATGTCTCTACTGTGAATAGTTTCCTCTAAATAGGTTTTATAAATGTATGGATATTATTTCAGCATAGATGAAAGACAATTTTTTAGTTTTGAATACTGGCAAGCCTTCATTATTGTGGATAGGAAAAAAGATCCGCACAATGTGCCAAATGATTTATGATATGGTGGGACCTCACTATCTTTAGTTTGAGAGACTAGAAACTTGGGGATCATGCTTGATTTAAGGTTAGAATTTAAGACACACATTAAAAAGTTAGTACATTTTTTTTTTAACTTAAACAGTTAATGCCCCCTTAAGCATTGGTTGCCTATGGATCTGTTTTGGTCTGTTCCACAGTCTATAGTTTTTGGACAGAATGATTAATAATAATAATAATAATAATAATAATATATTTATTTATATGCCATCAATCTGGGATACAAACTTGGCGGTTTACAATAAAGTTAAAAAACAAAATACTATACACATTTTATATGAATGTGATTCTGCACTCTATATACACTACTTTGGGGAGTAAATGGTCTAGGGATTGCAGGGAAGAGCTCACTGAGCATATGCTCGGCTCCTGCTACATGGCCATCCCAAAACTGACGAATAATGTTAATTATAGAGAGCTCCAACAGCATCGCCTCCTATCCCATGACTTTTTAGTCATGGGATAGGAGGCGATGCTGTTGGAGCCTTCCATCAACCCTCCAGGGTTGATGGAAGGCTGGCTGCCGCGGCGTCTCTCTGTCGACCTCGTCCGGCGACATCGGACTGGCCCGACGCTGCAATTCGCTATGTTGACCTGATGCCTAGGGGCGCGCGCATGGCGCGGCCCCTCCTCAAGTACCAGAAGTGGCGCGAACCTCAGGGGTGTCCCCCTGAGATGACGTCATCCGTTTCAGATATTTAAAGGTCTCTGAATTGCTAACAAGTCGAGTTAGCAAGGAATGGCAACAGACTCGCTATGACTTTCCAAGCTTCTCTGCCTCCTCGGACTTACCAGGGGTACCCGCTCCTCGGGGGCCTTGTACTCTCTTACTTTGTAGGTTGCAGTCTGGAACCGGTACTCGCTCCTCGAGGGCCCTCGTTCCCGGACTTCTTCGGAATTCACTTCTGCCTGGAAGTCATCGCTGCCTACTACATCTGTGAGATACCATCACTCTCTCAGAGCTTTCCATGGAACCAGGTACTCGCTCCTCGAGGGCCTACTTCATTCCAGCTCCTGGGCTTCTATGAGACATTGTGTGAGTGTTACCATCAGGTTCTGTCCATGAACTCGGCATACCCTGCCTACTCACTATATTTCAGTTTCTCTACAGCTCAGCCTCCAGGGATCACTGTTCCAGTATCTGAGGGACTACAGCCCAGCCGGGCATTCCAGCTCACTACTGCCATCTCTGGTGGTTCAGTATACTATCTAATAAAAGAACTAGTGTGTGGCTGTCTCCTAACTCTGAGCCTGACCAGTGGTCCCTCTCAGGATCTTCCCCCGGGGGCGTGGTGATCTGCCACCAGTCCAAGGATCCACCTACAACTCTCCTAAATAACAATTTCCCCCCTGAAGATGTAGGAAGCCACAACAGAGAAGCCAAAAGTTAACTCCGGTGGCTGCCATAACATCTATTGGATAGCACAGGATCACTAGAGCTGTGAGGACCCCCCTTCCAGAGAGAAAGAAAAACCAGATATGTATAACGAACAGTGATCCACAATAGGAACATCAACCTTAGGTATATGCTGGGTTTGGGATGCCCGAGGCCCTGAAAAGGAGACAGAACATACAAATCGATTATAAACTAGTTAATTTGGGTGTAATCCCTGGATAAAAGCATTTGCCGCCGTTGCATCTGTGAAAACATAAACTTGATCATTATGAGTAAGTCGAAGTTTGGCAGGGAAGAACAAAGTTGCACGGATGTGTAAGTTGGCAAGCTGCGAGCACGCTGGGGCAAAAGCCTTCCCTCTGTGCGGCCACTGAAGCTGAATAATCCTGAAACAGGAGTACCATAGCCCCTTCAAAGGCTAGATCTGGTGTCTTTCGGTAAGCCCGGAGTATTTGGACTTTGTGGGCAAAATTAAGAACCCTGAATATGACCACTCTCGGCCTTGTTTGCAAGGCTGCCCCTGAGGGGGGGGGCCTAGCCTGTGAGCTCGTTCAATGTGGAAAGCGCCATGCTGTGTGCTGATTTGAAGTGTCTGAGAAAGCCAGGTTTCCAGCCGGGTTCCAAGTTCTATTTCTGTAAGGCTCTCGGGAATCCCTATGAGTCTTAAGTTATTCCGCCATGACCTGTTTTCGAGGTCGTCAATTTTGTGTTGGAGCACAGCCTGAGAGTCTTTGAGGGCCTATACAGCCCGCTCTTCTGACGCCATTTTATCCTCCACATCTGAAATCCTTTGCTCTGCAGCTTGCAATTGTGATTGAATTGCAGAGAGCTGCGTGCTAACGCCGGTAATTTGGGAAGAAAGCAGCAGAAATCTACCTTGTAGGGCAGCAATGACCGTGGCCGCAATGTCCGAACTCGCGGGTTCAGATGTTTCCATTACCGGGTGAGAGTCCGCTGCGTCGGCCATCTTGGCATCGGGCCCCTTCGCTTTGTCCTTTTTGCTGGATTTTGTCGCCATGCTGAGAGTAGGGCTGCGTATCAGGAGCCGGAGCTGTTCCAATTAAGTTAAGCTGGTATCTCGGTGCAGTTTGCCAGGGCTCAGAGCACTATAAAAGCTCTTTTGTTGGTTAGTTTTGGAGGGGGGTCCTCGGAGAGATCAGCCGCGCTTCCGATCACTCAGGCAACATCACGTCGCAATAATTCTTTAAACCAGAAACTCTAATTCCATTTAAGTGCTGAATTATCTTTAGTTTATTTTCCTCTTGCAGCACTTCTTATGCTATTTTTATTTATTTGATTTTAAAATCACTGATAACCTGCAAATTCTAATATAGTTCAATGCAGAGAACATAGTATACACTCATAACAAAATAGAAAAATAGAAATTCAGATAATAAACAAACCTCTAAAACAAAATACATATTAAACAATTATAACCCAAACGTTTTATTAACATACAGAGCTTTTATAATTGTTTTCTAAAAATTTTGACATCTTTTTCTCCATGAATGGCTGCCGGCAGACCATTTCACAAAGTCGGAGCAATACAAGCAAAAGCTGTAGTTCTTGTAGCATTATGTAGAAAATTTTGTAAAGATGTAAGAGATAAATTAGCAATAATTGACTGCAATGAACGCACAGAAACATGTCTAACAATATTGGAGGCTAGAGAACATGGATTTGCAAGATATAATAACTTCAACACAATGGCAAGGATTTTAAACTGGGCCCTCCACTTCATAGGGAGCCAATGGAAGACATGCAACACTGGTGTTATATGCTTAGTATGCTTAACGCCACAAAAATCTCACAGTGGCATTATGTAATAGCTGTATAGCTTTAATATACTTTTGAGGCAGGCCAACCAATACGTTATTACATGCTATGTTAGATTTAACTCTTAGTGGAACGCAGGATTTGGTGAGAGAGGTAACGGTGGTGGGGCCACTTGGCAATAGTGATCATAACATGATCAAATTTAAACTAATAACTGGAAGGGGGACAATTAGTAAATCTGCAGCTCTAACACTAAACTTTCAAAAGGGAAACTTTGATAAAATGAGGAAAATAGAAAAAAACTGAAAGGTGCAGCTGCAAAGGTTAAAAGTGTTCAACAGGTTTGGACATTGTTTAAAAATACAATCCTAGAGGCGCAGTCCATATGTATTCCACACATTAAGAAAGGTGGACCATTAGATGACCGAGGGGTTAAAGGGGCTCTTAGGGAAGATAAGGTCATTGCAGAAAGTCTAAATGATTTCTTTGCTTCGGTGTTTACTGAAGAGGATGTTGGGGAGGTACCCGTACTGGAGAAGGTTTTCATGGGTAATGATTCAGATGGACTGAATCAAATCACGGTGAACCTAGAAGATGTGGTAGACCTGACTGACAAACTGAAGAGTAGTAAATCATCTGGACCGGATGGTATACACCCCAGAGTTCTGAAGGAACTAAAAAATGAAATTTCAGACTTATTAGTAAAAATTTGTAACCTATCATTAAAATCATCCATTGTACCTAAAGACTGGAGGATAGCTAATGTAACCCCAATATTTAAAAAGGGCCCAGGGGCGATCTGGGAAACTACAGACCGGTTAGCCTGACTTCAGTGCCAGGAAAAATAGTGAAAAGTGTTCTAAACATCAAAATCACAGAACATATAGAAAGACATGGTTTAATGGAACAAAATCAGCATGGCTTTACCCAAGGCAAGTCTTGCCTCACAAATCTGCTTCACTTTTTTGAAGGAGTTAATAAACATGTGGATAAAGGTGAACCAGTAGATGTAGTATACTTGGATTTTCAGAAGGCTTTGACAAAGTTCCTCATGAGAAGCTTCTAGGAAAAGTAAAAAGTCATGGGATAGGTGGCGACGTCCTTTCGTGGATTGCAAACTGCTATAAGACAGGAAACCGAGAGTAGGATTAAATGGACAATTTTCTCAGGGGAAGGGAGTGGGCAGTGGAGTGCCTCAGGGATCTGTTTTGGGACCCTTACTTTTCAATATATTTATAAATGATCTGGAAAGAAATACGACGAGTAAGATAATCAAATTTGCAGATGGTACAAAATTGTTAAGAGTAGTTAAATCACAAGCAGATTGTGATAAATTGCAGGAAGACCTTGTGAGACTGGAAAATTTGGCATCAAAATGGCAGATGAAATTTAATGTGGATAAGTGCAAGGTGATGCCTATAGGGAAAAATAACTCATGCTGTAGTTACACAATGTTAGGTTCCATATTAGGTGCTACAACCCAAGAAAGAGATCTAGGCGTCATAGTGGATAACACATTGAAATCATCGGTTCAGTATGCTGCGGCAGTCAAAAAAGCAAACAGAATGTTGGGAATTATTAGAAAGGGAATGGTGAATAAAACGGAAAATGTCATAATGCCTCTATATCGCTCCATGGTGAGACCGCACCTTGAATACTGTGTACAATTCTGGTCGCCGCATCTCAAAAAAGATATAATTGCGATGGAGAAGGTACAGAGAAGGGCTACCAAAATGATAAGGGGAATGGAACAGCTCCCATATGAGGAAATACTAAAGCTTGGAGAAGAGACGGCTGAGGGGGGGGATATGATAGAGGTGTTTAAAATCATGAGAGGTCTAGAACGGGTAGATGTGACTCGGTTATTTACTCTTTCGGATAATAGAAAGACTAGGGGACACTCCATGAAGTTAGCATGTGGCACATTTAAAACTAATCAGAGAAAGTTCTTTTTTACTGAATGCACAATTAAACTCTGGAATTTGTTGCCAGAGGATGTGGTTAGTGCAGTTAGTATAGCTGCATTTAAAAAAGGATTGGATACGTTCTTGGAGGAGAAGTCCATTACCTGCTATTAATTAAGCTGACTTAGAAAATAGCCACTGCTGTTACTAGCAATGGTAACATAGAATAGACGTAGTTTTTGGGTACTTGCCAGGTTCCTTTGGCCTGGATTGGCCACTGTTGGAAACAGGATGCTGGGCTTGATGGACCCTTGGTCTGACCCAGTATGGCATGTTCTTATGTTCTTAATCTTTTTATGCCTCTTCTACCACAAGTAAAGCAGGAGTAGCTATTCTGTTGCACAAGATGATCCCCTTTCAATTACATCGTTCTATAGTGGACCCAGAGGGGCGTACTTATTCTTGGAAATAGAAATCTATGGGAAAAAATTGTTTATGGGGAATATATATGCTCCAAATACTTATTCGCAAGACTTCTGTAATAAGGTATTCAATATTCTCCATTTAAACTCTCATCTGCCTCTTATCATCGGGGGAGACTTTAATGCGGTAATAGATCCCACTAGGGATAGGCAGCCACCTAAACCAGCCTCCTGAATAGATTCCACGAGGGGCCTACCTCTCCTAGGAAAACACCTAGATTTGATTGATGTTTGGAGGGTTCTTCACCTGACTGAGGACAATTACACGCATATCTCCCGCACCCACGGGTCCCAATCCCGTTTAGACTATCTCTTGGTCAGCCACAACTATTTTCCCAAAGTCATAGGTTCCGAAATTGGGCCCTTAGTCCTCTCAGACCATGCGAATGTATGGATGGATATCACGGGCCTGACTGACTCAGGGGGCCAAAGAATTTGGAGATTTCCAGCAAACTTTATAATGACGAGGGTTTTAAATCTTACATAAGAGATAAATGGAAAGAATATTAGGAATGTGAATCGGGCTTCGGACGACTGAAAATATCGTCGATATTTTCAAAATCATCAGAAATCGGGGGTTCCCCCAAAACGACAGGAAAACCCCATGATATTGTTCGTGGGGATTCTCTTATCGTTTTAGGGGAGGGCGGGAAAAATGGCACACAAAAATAACCCCTAAACCCACCCCGACCCTTTAAAACTAATCCCTTAGCTTCTCCCACCCTCCTGACCCCCCCCCCCCCAAAAAAAAAAACTTTTTACAGGTACCTGGTGGTCCAGTGGGGGTCCCGGGAGCGATCTCCCGTTCCCAGGCCGTCGGCTGCCACTAATCAAAATGGCGCCGATGGCCCTTTGCCCTTACTATGTGACAGGGTATCCGTGCCATTGGCCGGCCCCTGTCACATGGTAGGAGCACTTGATGGCCCGCGCCACTCTAACCCCAATAAGGACAACCGTATGCAATTTTACTCCATTCAAAGTATATTACATGAGAATATTCAGCAAAAGACACAAAAGAGCCTCCTCTATTACAAACATAGGCTTTTCCAATTTGGAAATAAGGTGGGGAAACTAATGGCTGGTCTAGTGAAATCATGGGAAGGTCAATCTTACGTTAAGGGCTTACGAGATACTAAGGGCCAGTTCAGAACACCAACCAAGGACATAGGTGCGATATTCATTGACTATTACCAACAGCTTTATACAGCTGACCCATGCAACCGCCCAGACATACAAGCCTATCTTTCCAAATTAAGGTTCCCTATGGTACATGAGGCAGATTTACAACTCTTAAATGCCCTGATGGGTAAACTTGAACTGGAAATGGCAATTAAATCTACAGCTCTAGGTAAATCCCCTGGTCCCGATGGCCTCACGAATGAGATTTACAAGATTCTTTCCGATCATGTAGGCCCCTCTATACAGCAAGTATATGACACATTAGCATGGGCTGACTTTCAGGCATGGCAGGCGAATAGAACTACAATAGAGCTACAAAACCCTGAATCTCTGGGCTCCTACAGGCCCATTTCTTTCATTAACTGTGATTTAAAGTTAATGGCCAAGGTCATGGCAGACGGCTTGTCTTCCTTTATATACAAACTTATATATCCCTCTCAGGTAGGATTTGTCCGGGGGCGCCAAGCAGTGACCAATGTTCGACGAGTCCTGGCCTCGATAGCCTTTTCGCAAAAAAAGAAATTAAACTCTCTTCTTGTAAGCTTCAATGCCAAAAAGGCATTTGACAGGATGAACTGGACTTTTCTTTTTGAAACCCTCCATCATTATGGTTTCCATGGCCCTTTCGTATCTTTTCTAAATACAATTTATACAAAACCACAGGCCAATATTTGTGTTAATGGGGAATTGTCTCAAGATTTTACACTGTCTCAGGGTACCAGACAAGATTGTCCTTTGTCTCCCCTTCTTTTTGTCCTCTCCTTGGACCCCTTATTGCTTATCTTGGAGGGAATGCAGAGTATCGAGGGGATCCAGTTCGGCAGTAGCGTCATTTAAAACGGCAGCTTTTGCAGACGACCTTCTGCTACACTTGACAAATCCCACCTGTTCTCTTCTTGCCGCAATTAAAATAATAACAGAATATGGCCTACACACTGGTCTCAAATTAAACCTTGATAAATCAGAGGCTATGCTGATTGGGTCCGGAGGTCATCTGCATTGGGCCGGGGAGTTTCCCTTAAAATGGGCGACAGATAGGACAAAATACTTAGGGATTTGGATACCAAACAACATTACTGACTTGTACGACGTAAATATTGCTAAACTGCAAGATAAAACGGAGACTTCTCTGACAGCTTGGATGCACCTTCCCCTCTCGCTTATTGACCACATTTGCTTAAAATGACTGTGCTATCTCGCTGGTTGTATGTCCTGGGAGTCCTTCCAATTATTCTAAAGCAATCCACAATAACCAAATTTCAGAGGACTGTGACAAAATTCCTCTGGCGTGGAAAAAGGCCTAGGCTGGCACTAAAACTATTGATGCGACCAATCTCGGCAGGGGGCTTCGGCCTACCAGATCTGAAAGTTTACAACCATGCCATCAATTTGAGACATATTGGAGATTAGCTTTTGAACACCTCGTTTTTCTCTGATACTGCCTTTGAATCACGGTTATTATCTCCCATATCCCCGCGCTATGCTCTCCATGTGTCTTGTGCATCGCTCTCTACTGATATTAGATCGGGACTCTTATTACAACCCTTGAGACAGACATGGACATGGCTTATGAAGAAGGCTTTGCTGCGGGTATCGGCTCATCCCAATTCCGAGAGTGGGAAAGGAAAAATCTTACCTGCATAGCCCAATTGATTCAGACGGATGGGTCATTGATGGAGTTTCCTGGGGTATGCAACCTTTTTGGAATTTCACCTAATGATTTTCTCCAGTATCACCAGGTCCGGAATTATGTACGATCGCTCGGACACTTTAACTTCTCAGACTCCAAGTGGCAATTCCTGCGAGATTGATTCGATTTAGACACCCCAAAAAGCACTCAATCTCTTATTATTACAGACACCTGGAGACCACCCATAAGAAATGGTCTCTAGACGATGTGCGGCTCAAATGGCAGCATGAGCTCAATCACTCGATCTCTCCTGCGGTGTTTAAGATAGTCTTTGCCAAAACGCCGTGGATAACCAGTAATACTCTGCTGAGAGAAACTCAATATAAAATTATTTATCAGATGTTCATCTCACAACACCAGGCATATTTGGCAGGGATCTCGGATTCTGAAGACTGTATCAAATGCTGTTCTAGTGGGGCACATTTGGGACACTCATTTTGGGAGTTTCAGATACTACAAATCTTTTGGAGGAAAGATTTTCGTTTTGTGAATGAAATTGTGGGACTCAAGATACCATACTCACCTTTGGTAGCGCTTTTTGGCATTTTTCCACGGTCTTTTACTGGGAAAAAAGGGCACATTCTTTGGATTACAAAAGTATTCCTGCTAGCCAGCAAAGCTATTCTTACGGTATGGCGGAAACCGGAGGGACCATCCATGGCGCATTGGCATTCATCCATTCTTCATCTCCTAACTATGGAAACTTTGTCCAGTGGCCAACTGTCTGTCAGGATCAGAAGAGCTCTCAGCGCAGTTTGGATGCCATTCATTCTGACCTTACCCCATGACTCTAAAAGTCAATGTCTTAACCGCATAGACGTTTGACGATATTATAGTGATCTTTTGGATTTCTCTTTTACAAACTCTGTTGTTAAATTTCATTAGTCCTTCTCAATGCGGGTGTGGGGGGGGGATTGGGGGGCGGGGGAAAGGGATGGGTTGGGTTTGATGGGGGATCTGAAAAACGTTCATAGAAGTCTACAGATGTATGATATGTAACAGAACACATTATGTATCATATGCCATCTTTTTGTTTGTTCCTTCCATTTATTAATAATAAAAAAAGGATTAACATAAAGGGATTATTGCATCTGTTCAGAATTCTTAAAGCAAACTAAGGAAATTAAGAATAACCTTCCTTAAAAGAGAGCATACAAAACACTTTGGAATTAAGTAAAATAAGAGAGAGATCCAAAGCTTATATGAGAAGCATAAATAAGGGGATTTCTCACATCAAGCTGATTAATAAAGACTGATATCTTTACAGCTTTACACTCCCGCAGGACAATGCAGAAACCTGAGTGTTAAGACTGTGTGCTGCAATTCAGTGTACACTTTAATGCACAGACTAATAGTTTTTTAACCCCCGATGCAGTAGACTACTAGTATGCTAATACATCAGGTATTGAATTGTGTGCTCACCCAGTTAAAACCTGCGATCAGCATGGACTGAACGCATTTTAACTCGAGAGGGGAGAGGTTGAGAAGGCTGCCAGCAGAAAAGTTCTGACATTCTCTGCCACTTAGGCCTGGGTTTTCTAAAATCGCAGGCCTTTGAGAATCGCGCAGTACCAGGGGGTGGGGGGGGGGGCTCAGGCCTGCGAAAGCCGGCAGCGATCGCACCACTGCAGTGTTATCGCTGCCGGCTTTCGCAAACTAATAGCGCCACCGTGAAATGTGGTGCTATTGGGCGCGTTACTGGCGGCGATAAGGGTTCTTACCTTTTTGCCGCGTCTGCCCCGGTGCCGCCCCGACTCCTCCCCTTCCGGTGCTGACACTGCCCCGACTCCGCCCCAATCTAGGTATCATGTGCGATCCCATTAGAAAACGACCCCCTTAGCTGGATAAGAGCAGACTTATCCAGCTATCTGGCCACAGTTAGCTGCACCAGATAGACAAGTACTTACATATCCAGCTAAGTGGTGGCGGAGCAGGAAAGACTTAAAAAAAAAATAATTATGTGCACGTACAGCCATGCTGGAAACTTTACACTACCTCTGACCCAGGCTTAAAGATTCCAGAGTTTAAAAAAAAAAAAAAAGAACGTATTCAGTCAGCACACTTCTCTGCATTGGGAGGGCATACTTAGTGCCCTCATTAGTATGGAATTTCCATGCGAGGGCACTAAACTGACCACACATTTTTAAACACTCATTTGTTAGTGTATAACTCCTTGCTGCATTGGCAGTAAGATTTACGCTCACAAAATGAGCGTTCAAGAGCAGATAAACCTGTGCTTTCGGGTAAACACACCCATCTGCATCAGCCCGCCAAAGAGCATCTGACAAACTGAGTAAAGCACTGGAAGACTTAGAAAATTCTTCAACCGAGAAAGAACTAATCCCAAACTAAGAACATACAATAGAAAAATGAGTGAAGGGAGTTAGTTGTTGTGTGCAAACCAGAATAGAGAAACTTTGTGGAATTCTGTTCACTTCATATTAGTCCCGCTTTGTACTTAGTAGAGATGTGAATCGGAACCAGAATTGGATCCGATATCAGTTCCGATTCACATCTCTATAGATGTGAATCGGAACCAGAATCGGATCCGATATCAGTTCCGATTCACATCTCTAGTACTTAGTAATAAAGATTATTGATTACCTTTGATTTTCCAAATATTAGATATATTAGTTTCAACAAGCCAACCAGACCACACTAAAGGGAACAAACTAGAACTTTTTGGAAGATTTACACATTAGGATAGCTAATTTCTCTCCTTTTTTGTTTTTTAAAGAGTAACGTAGCAGGGTACAGTTCTAGTTCCAGACCCAGATGGCCAGAGGACTCAAGAGGCTGACGGAAATGAACTCCCCGGCGCTCAAGCTTCCCTGTCTAGCTACACTCAGTGCTCTCGAGCTTCAGTGGGGAAGGGGATCTTTGAACCCATGCTGCTGCTGAACAGGAGATAAGTCCTCATATCATAAAACAGAGCTCTAACTAGACAGTGTACATCTACAGAGACAGAAACATGAGTAAAGTAAGAAGCAAATAATACAATAAGACAGTGCTTGCATGCAGAAAAGAGAAAAAGAGAGTGAAAAGAACAGGAACAAAAAAATATAGTCGCAACAAAAAAGGAAGAGCACATTAAGAAACGGAGAAGTACAAACACAATAACGTTCATAACAATATTGCTTATCTTGCACAACATCTTTAGACTTTATAATACCTGTAAGACAGAAATACACATAACTAAATTCTTCACAGTTGTTAAAATTAGACGGTAACATTCAAAGCAGTGTGCAGGTGCACGTGTACGCGTTCGTTGGCATGCACCCAGGGCCGCAGCTATTTTAGAACATATGCCCGCATGTTATAAAAAAGCCTGCCCACATGCACATGTGCGCTGATTTTTAAGTGGGCGCACACTTGTGCATGCAAATTCCTCTTCTACTGCGTAAGTGGGAAAATCTTAAAAGACACCATTGACTGTTTTACCAGTTCCTCCCCAGTTCATCCAGTTACCAGCTAGGTCATCCAAACTCTCTCTGGTTTGATAGCCTGTACACCCTCCAGTTACCCCAGACCCTTTAAACCTCTCCAAAATGGCTCGTTTTGTTTTTTTTTTTTTTTTACTTACACGCCATCAATAGCAGAAGTAAAGTTATGTCGCAGGAGACCTCAGTGTGTGTTGAATCGCATAAGTATTTATACGCAAATTTCTGGTTGGAGTCCCAAAACGGCTATGCCTGACCTAGCCCACTCCCCACCCCTTTTTTAAAAGTTCTGAGATGTGTGCACAGCGGCATTTAGATGCATATCCAGGCGGCTTTTTAAATCTTCTCGGCGCGTATGAACCCGATATTTGCACATCTCCTAATCAATTTGCACTCAGGTTTGTCAAAATGCACCTTTTACTGTACATTTCTTCAGATTTTGTATATCTCATACTTATCGGACAATTCTTGTGTAAGAGTACTGGTATCATGTAGTAGTTAATAACTACAAAAGAGCTCTTTCATTAGTGAAAACTAATTTGAATGTTTGATGAATTTAAACTTGTTTATTTAAAATTGTTGTAAATAAATTTTGTTGTAAAGAAAAGGAAATTCTGAATTGGTTCATACCACTTTGACTTCCCTTTCCGATTTTATCCCTGCTCGCCCTCCCTACCTCCAGAAAACCAGACAGGATGAGGCTTGAGCCCTAACTTATTTACCCGCTAGAGAAGAGGGCTTTTCCAAGAGACAGTCTTTCAAGCAACTTGGTATGTCCCTACATCTCTTTCCTTACCATCAGCCTACAACCACCACAGTGAGAGGGTGTTGCGACCGTCACTGCTCGACATCTCCACTCCGCCCTCCTTACCTCCTTGACGACTCCCTCTTGCTCGTGGAAGGTTGGCTGCCGCTGCGTCATTCTGCTGACTCCTCTTGGTGTCCCTGGAGCGGTTCGACGTTTCAATCTGCCATGATTCACAAGAGCCTAAGGGCGCACGCGCAGTGCGGCCCCGACTGATGTACCAGCTGTGACGCAAACCTCAGGGGCGTCCCCCTGAGATGACGACATCCGTACCGGATATATAAGGTCTCAGAAATCGCTAACGTATCGAGTTAGCAAGGACCAGTTTCGCACTCTCCTAGCTACTCTGCCTCCTCGGACTTACCAGGGGTACCCCCTCCTCAGGGGCCTCGCTCTCTTTTTGTTTTTCAGGTCACAGTCAGGAACCAGTACTTGCTCCTCGAGGGCCCATGTTCCCGGACTGGTTGCTGAATACTTATTCTGCCTGGAAGTCATCGCTGCCTACTACACCAGTGAGTTACCATCTCTCTCTCAGAGCTTTCCCTGGAACCAGGTACTCGCTCCTCGAGGGCCTAACTCATTCCAACACCTGGACTACTTCTAAAGACTATTGTGTGAGTGTTACCATCAGGTTCTGTTCCTGAACTCTGCATACCCTGCCTACTCACTACATTCAGTTTCTCTACAGCTCAGTTATCCAGGATCGCTGTTCCAGTACCTGAGGGACTACAGCCCTGCTGAGCACGTCCAGCTCACTACTGCCACCTCTGGTGGTTCAGTATACTGTTTAATAAAAGAACTAGTGTGTGTCTGTCTCCATACTCTGAGTCTGACCGCTGGTCCCTCTCGGGATCTTCCCCCAGGGGCGTGGTCATCTGCCACCGGCCCAAGGATCCACCCACAACTACCTCAAACACCAACAGAGGGGCTTTCCCTTGAGAGGTGGTTTACATTTATGCATCCTTTTGGAAGAATGCTGGATGAGATGGGACTGAGGGGTTACTTGTCTGCAGATGATGTGCAAATTGTGGTACTTTGGGGAGGGATAGGTTAAAATCTGTTTTGGATTTAAATTTAGCAATGTTTTAGATTTAAATTTACAGAAAATAAGCAAATTCTGAATATTAAAAAAACAGAATTATTAAAAGTGGGGGAAATGATTTTTGATACACTGCTGGAACCAATGAGGGTGGGTTTAGAAGTAGTAATGAGTTCCAAAGCATGGAGGCAATGTCTGAGAATGCTTTGTAAGAGATTTAAGGTTGTACTTCGGAGATTTTCTTTAGATTGCCATGGCATTCTAGAAATTGAAATTGTTTTATGTTTATTTATTATTTGATTAATCGCATTTTCTTACATCAGTAAAACAAAACGATGTACAGCGAAAAAAACTCAACAGTAAAAATTAACCAAAAATAACAATAAAATTTAAATTAAATAACATAATAAACACCACTAGAACTAAATCATTAAAAACTAACCAAATGTACAGATACATTAAACAGCATAAAATAAACAGTAGAACAAGCATCAAAACAAATAGTGATAAATACCTTAAAAAGATCAAATACATATTAAACTAAAATAAAAAGGCTAAACTGGGAACTAATTATAATAAAATTATTACTCTGAACAGAAAGCTTTAGAAAACAAGAAAGCCTGTAAAGGCTTTCTAAATTTCAGTTAATCTCTCTTGAAACGAAGAAACAATGGAAAAAGAATAGCAAAGAGGTTATTTCCATATTTGACTGATAAGGCCTTTAAGACAGTTTGTTATGGCATGGTTATGTCTCATCTGAACTACTGTAATAGTCTGTTTGCCCCTCCTGAGAAGCTCATCCATAGACTGCAGGTGCTCCAGGCAATGGTGGTCTCTGGTTGTTCAAGAAGTGTCTATATGTCTTGTACTTAGGAAATTATAATGGTTACCAGTGAGGGAACAAATTGAATTTAAGATCCTAAGGTTAACTTTTTATGTTGTGATGGGGTTGGGTCCTAGAAATTTGAAGGACAAGTTGAGCATGTATGTGCTGAGACAACAATTGAGAACAAGTCAGGTTCAGTTGTTGGTGGGCATTCTCAGTCATTGGCTCCATGCTTTGGAACTCATTACCATTAGAAGACTGGGCTGAGGGGAATTATTTAGGTTTCTGTAAGAAAGCTAAAATATGGTTATTTACTAGAATTAGGTAGGTTTTTGGGCAAGGGGTGGATGGTTCCAAAGGGGAATATATGTAGGTGGGAAAGATACTGCAGTTTTATTTTGGTTTTATTTTGTTTTACTTTGGTTTTATGTGATGTGAAATTTTATGATTTGTTTTTGTTTTATTATGCATATTGATATTTAAATTGGTTTGGGCAACCCTATGGTATGGAAAAACAATTAATAAGTATATCCCCTGGGGTAGTTGAACTCAGATAGTGACTCCAGAGAAAATATCTCAAATACAGTGTTAAGTGGTAAACGTGGCACATTTTGTAGCATTACCAGGATTACCCACTGCTATGGAGTTAGCAAAACTCTTTATTAAGCACATCTTCCGCCTTCATGGAATGCCTAAGCATATCCTATCCGACAGAGGAGTACAATTTACTGCAAAGTTTTGGAGAGCCTTATGTTAAAAATTTGACATCGCATTAGACTTAACCTCCGCTTATCATCCTCAGTCTAACGGTCAGATGGAGAGAATGAATAGAATGCTGAAACAATTTCTACGATCCTATGTCAATTCAAGGCAGAACGATTGGGTTGAATTACTGCCTTGGGCAGAATTTGCTATCAACTCGCATCCTGCTACTTCTATGGGGTCTTCTCCCTTCCAGCTCATCTACACACCACAACCGCTGCCTCCTCTGCCAATTCCATTATCAGTGGCTTCTCCTGCCACACAAAGTACTGCCGCAGAGCTATCTCAACTCTGGAAGCAAAGCAGGACAACTCTGGAAGCAAAGCAGGACAGAAAGGCACCACAGTTTCAGCCTGGAGATAAAGTCTGGTTAAGTAACAAGTATCTTCGCCTTAAACTTTCTTCAGCACATTTTGCACCTTGCTATGTTGGACCCTTTGCTATCCTTCGGCAATTTGGAAATCTGACGTACAGTTTGAAACTACCTCCATCAATGAAGATACACAATGCCTTCCATGTCTCTCTGTTAAAACCCTTGATGCTCTCCGAGTTCTCCAAAAAGACCCCAGAACCAACTAGTCTGGACACTGAGGACGACATTGAATATGCCGTGGTTGACATCTTGCATGTCCATAAGAGAGGCAAGAAATGGGAGTATCTCATTTCCTGGGAGAACTATGGACCAGAAGAGAACTCATGGGAACCGCTGGCCAACATCACAGATAAAGACATGGTATGTCAATTTCACCTGGCACACCCACGAAAGCCCAGACCACCGGGAAGAGGTCTTGGAGGGGACCCTTTGAAGGGGATACAGTTGCGTCCATCGGTCACAGATGGCTGCGACTGCTCTGCCTTACCTCTTTTCTACCCTTTTCCTCCTCCTTGGGCAAGATGGCTGCCTCTGATGCCGAGTGCCGAAACCCTCGGCATCTCCAAACTCAGCATGGACATCCCAGTCCACCATGCTCATTCCCGTGGCCTCCTAGGGTGTGCGCGCGCACGTTGCCTACACTTATGTACTCGTCATGGCGGGAACCTCGGGGGCGTCCCCACCGCATGATGTCAATACCTCTACCTACTTTGAGGAAAGGACTTCAGTTTAGCTACTCTGACTGCTCTAAGCTGCTCGCTTAGATGCTTCGCTACCCTCCGGGGAATCTCGCTCCAGACGAAGCTCTAGGCACCCGCTCCTGGGGGGCCTCTTGCTTCCAACAACCCTTCGGGGTTCTACTAACTAGACAACCGCTCCTTGGGGGTCTCTCTCTTTATTTCAGGATCTTCTGTACTATCAGGTACTCGCTCCTCGAGGGCCTACCAGTCCAGTGTATCCTGCACCACAGACCTTCAGTCCCACCATCTACATTACCAGGAAGACGCCTGCACTACGCTCCAGTGAGTACCTCTATGATCCAGTTCTCCAACTCCACCCACCAGGCTTGGCGTATCCCGCACCACGGGTTCCTATCTACCTTGAACATCTGGGTGAGACTTCTACATCCGAGACTGTCTGAATGTATTGGCACCTTGCCGGACTTCAGTGCCTTCCCTTCCTGCCTCATATTATCTATCTACAGCAGCACAATAAAGCTTTCCACCTACAAGTGTTTGCTCTCTGAGTTTAGCCTATTGCTGTGGTTCCCCACGGGGCCCCTCCCTGTGGGAGAAGCCATCTCCACCACGACTAAGGGTCCACACTATGTCACAAACACAACAATTCTTTACAGTTATTCAGTTCACTTATCACTATTACAAGTGCATTTAAATAAATTTGTGACTTCTCAAAGTTTTTTTTAAGATGGAAAAGCCAATTGATTCAGTCTTTAATCTGATGCTTCTCCAGTTCCATTGGCATAGGGTAAATTCTATACTTCCCTCCCAATGTAGGTGAAATCTTAAAGTTGATATCCATTTTTACATGGTCAGTTTATCTCCTACCTCTCCATGTAGTTTTTAGGGATGTGCATTTGTTTCAAATAAAACTGCAAAATGTGACAAATAAGGTTAATTTGTTTCATTTTGTGGGGCCCCGAAATGAATCAGGGGGCCCCCGTTTAAAACAAATCTTATTTGCTTGTTTCATTTTAAACTAATGATTCGGGCCTAGATCTAGATCTGAATCCAGGGCCTCACCTAGGGAATTGGCAGAGCTTCAAAGCAGGGGCCACAACCTATGCCCGAATGCAGTGCCAGCACCTTGGCCTAGGTCCTAAGTCAGGGCCTCACCTAGGGCATAGGCTGAGGCCCTAGGTGAGGCCTAGGCCGAAGCACGATGCTGGGGTCTTGGCAGAGGCATGGGCAGATGCCAGAGCCTCGGCCAAGACCCACAAAAATTAAACAAAAACAAAACTTAGCTTAACTGTCTGGTATCCGACGAAGGCTGGGTCCCAATGCCGGGGCCTGGGCCCAGGTCTGACGCCATGACCTGACCCAAAAGTTGGGTCCTGATGGTGGGTCCTGGCCCTAGGCCTAGGCTGGGGCCCGGACCCAGGCCCAATGCTGCGACCCGATCTGGAGGCCAGGTCCCGACGCCGAGGCCTTGGCCTAGAACCCGGGCCCGGGGTTCTAGGCCAAGGTGCCCAGGCTGGGGCCCAGGTGCCCAGGCTGGGGCCCAGACCCAGGCCCAACACCATGGCCTTCAGGCTGTGTCATGGCGTCGGTCTCAGTGGCACCCGACCCCCTGAAGAAGGAGGTCTGCTCCGAAACACTCAGTGTCGGGATTATGTCGGTGTTCACCACTTTTACATCATTTCAAGGCTAGTCAACGGACAAGATAAGTACATCATTGGATTTAAGCTTTAACATTCAAGCGATCCGTGTTTCAAGTACTTTATAGATTCAAAGTGCATATTGGGCAGCTTCATGGTGAAGCGCCCTTCATACACAGCCCATAGAGACCAATGATTAGAACAACTCAATGCTATTACAAGCTCATAATTGCTTAGCCTCTTGGCATTCAAATATGAGGTCTCTTTGAGCTTTGTTTCCCACTCTTCTCATGTCTCAGGATTTGTATTTAAGTATATATTCCTCCCATCTCTCCTGCAGGAAACCTGAGAATCTCTTATCCAGGAGGAGACCAGGAGGCGTATGCCAGGAAAAGGGGGGTTTTAAGGCTTGACCCAAAGTGATACCACAGCATGATCGGACAAGGCTATCGTACCGATTGTGGCCATCGACGTTTTGGGGAACAAGAAGTCTGAAATCAAAAAATAATCCAATCGAGAAAATGACCCATGCGGGTGAGAGAAAAAAGTGTAGGCTTGTTCTCCAGGGTGCAAAGTCCGCCAGATATCCAAGAGGCATAACTCTTGGCACAAAAATTTGGGACCCTTTTGATTATCTCCGGGCTCTGTAGACTTAGACGGTTGACAATCCTCTTTTTTATTGGCCACAAAATTGAAATCTCCCCCTACCAACACTGCAAGGTCTGTGAATTCTCTCAGTATCCCCATTATACATGTGAAGAAATCATGATTATAAATATTTGGTGCATATACATTACACAGAATCACTTTTTGCTGGTTGCACAATCCCTGGACAATGATGTAACGACCGTCCGGGTCTTGCCAAACCCTCTCCAACTGGAATGGCAATTGTTTATGAATTAATATTGCAACCCCTCTCCTCCGTGAGTTATAGGAGGAGAAAAAACATTGCCCCACCCATTCCCTTTTCAGTTTAATATGTTCACCCGCTGATAAGTGGGTTTCCTGAAGAAACACCACCTGCGCATTCATGCATTTAAATGCCATCAAAAGCTTCTTTCTTTTGATCGGAGAATGAATGCCATCTACATTAAGAGAAGTAAATTTTACCGCAGCCATCGCACTAGAGTCTTAGAGGCTCAGCCCAACGAAGATGTGCTTAGAAATTGTCAATGTATAAGATCCCTCAGCTCCCCAGCCTGAGCCTCCAGGATCATAGGAAAACATCGTGGACCCTGCTTCACCAATGTCCAGTATAGACTGTTTCCCATCCAAAAATATGAGCATCTTTCCTAGGGGTTCCCCCTGCCCTCCCCCATTCCTCAGCATCCAATTCCATACATACTATGCACACCATACATACCAGCTAACATTCCATGCATACTTACGGCTTGCAATTAGCATCCTTAGGAGGCCCAGAACTCCAACATACCCCTGCTTTCGAGGCATGCCGAAGTTCTCCTCCACCCCCCCCCCACCCCCCCCGCAAGTTACTGTGTAGATAGAAAAATTGAACAATTATTATGAAACCTTACAGTATAACCTTGTAACTGTTGAGAATTTAAACAAAAGACTGAAACTGCGGTGTCCAGGAGTTACCTCCCCCTCCCTAGCCCACCTGCCCAATAAGCCCCCAATAATCACACACAAATAACAAACTTTGGGGTAGATTTTAAAAGAAGCGCGATCAGCCTACTTTTGCTTGCGCATCAGACTCAAGCAAAAGTACGCTGGATTTTAGTAGATACGCGCGGAGCCGCGCGTATCCACTAAAATCCTGGATCGGCGCGCGCAAGGCTATCGATTTTGTATAGCCTGCGCGCGCCGAGCCGCGCTGCCTCCCCCCGTTCCCTCCAAGGCCGCTCCGAAATCGGAGCGGCCTTGGAGGGAACTTTCCTTTGCCCTCCCCTCACCTTCCCCTCCCTTCCCCTACCTAACCCACCCGCCCGGCCCTGTCTACACCCCCCCCTTACCTTTGTCGGGGGGATTTACGCCTCCCGGAGGGAGACGTAAATCCCTGCGCGCCAGCGGGCCTGCTGCGCGCCGGACCGCGACCTGGGGGCGGGTACGGAGGGCGCGGCCACGCCCCCGGGCCGTAGCCACGCCCCGTACCCGCCCCCAAAACGCTGCCGACACGCCCCCGGAATGCCGCGACGACCGGGCCCGCCCCCCGACACGCCCCCCTCCGAGAACCCCGGGACTTACGCGAGTCCCGGGGCTCTGCGCGCGCCGGGAGGCCTATGTAAAATAGGCTTCCCGGCGCGCAGGGCCCTGCTCGCCTAAATCCGCCCGGTTTTGGGCGGATTTAGGCGAGCAGGGCTCTGAAAATCTACCCCAATATACATAAGACAATAACTGAGAAGTAATGATACTATCTCCTAGACATCACAAATCTGTATGATCGCCTAGAGCAAATGTCCAGTTTTCCCCCAGAGGACAGCCAACTTCTGGCCACATTCTATTATGAGTGACATCTACTTGACAGCTTCCTCTCCAGCGGGTTCTTCCGGAAACAAATTCGCCAAGGCAGAGGCATCATCCGGTTTAAAAAAGAAGGTCTTGTTATCATGATGTATCCTCAGCTTTGCTGGATAAAGCAGGGCAAACGCGATGCCTCTCTTATGCAGCTCGGTACATGTAGGTGCCATTGCTCGCTGCTGCGTGGGCTACCACCGCTGAGAAATCGTTAAAGAACAAGATGCGGTGTCCTTCATATTCTATCACTTGGCGTTTTCGACATTTGCGCATCAGCTGTACCTTATGTAGCCAGTTTAAAATGCATAACATTACAGGTCTTGGTCTATTATCTCCTTCCTGTAGAGGCCCCATCCGATGAGCACACTCACAACGTATTTGGCCCACCAACGATGTCATTCCCAAGTGATTAGGGAGCCAATCCTCTACAAGACGATACAGCTCTAATTCCTTAACTGTCTCTGGAATTCCAACTATTTTAATGTTATTCCTTCAGTTTCTGTTCTCTTGATCATCAGTCCGGGTCAGGAGTACTGCCTGCTGTTCCGTGAGTTTTTGGACCTGCCATTCTGCATTTACTAGCCTGTCATCCTGATCACTTATCCTTTGCTCCATGCCATCCATTCGCTTGGCCTGCCCTTCCAATGTCCCCTTTATATCATCCATCATAGTCTGCAGCCTGATGAGTCTCTCATCCAGCGCTCCCGATACCCGAGATGAGATTTGTAGTACGACATCCTCTGAAACTGATGTGAGTTGTTTCCGCATTAGTAGCCATTTTGGCTGCGGGAATTCCACACTCAGGACAGGCCCTTGAACTCCTATGGCGCATTCCTTATTCCCCCCCCCCCCCCCACTAGACTTTATCAGCGCACAGCCATCAGTCCTCTCTAGGAAAGTCTGTCTGCACCATACTATGTCCAGCAAAATTTTTAGGGATCTCAGTAGATGAGAAAATATGAGAGAGGTAAAGATCACAGGGCTGGGTGTCCTATCTTTGTGCAAGCAATGCTAGATAATTAAAGCAGTGTTGGGAATGCTCCAGAAAATCAGAAGGGAGGTCAGTATTGAGAAGAAGTGCCAGAAAGCCAGTGATTATGTGAGTTACCAGCATAATATTCTAAGATATTGTATCAAGTGAAATTGTCAGTGATCTCAGCCAGTTAAACAACATGGAACACACCAAGATCATAAGGCCAAATGCCCTGTTTGCAGGCAACAACCGCAAATTAAGCAAAGCAGCTTGTTTGTTCAATACATAAAGTCAGCAGGGAGGCCAGCAGTAATGAGGAGTGTCAACAATGCCAACGTTTAGGTAAGCTATCCGATTGCTAAATGGAGGACTGCCCCCACTATATTGCCATCACACTAGAGGAGCTAGGCCAACGAATGTGCTGTTATTTTTTTGTTTTTGTTTTTTGTTTTATTAGAACATAAGAACATAAGAAATTGCCATGCTGGGTCAGACCAAGGGTCCATCAAGCCCAGCATCCTGTTTCCAACAGAGGCCAAAAACCAGGCCACAAGAACCTGGCAATTACCCAAACACTAAGAAGAACCCATGCTACTGATGCAATTAATAGCAGTGGCTATTCCCTAAGAATAATTAATTAATAGCCATTAATGGACTTCTTCTTCAAGAACTTATCCAAACCTTTTTTGAACCCAGCTACACTAACTGCACTAACCACATCCTCTGGCAACAAATTCCAGAGCTTTATTGTGTTGAGTGAAAAAGAATTTTCTCCGATTAGTCTTAAATGTGCTACTTGCTAACTTCATGGAATGCCTCCTAGTCCTTCTATTATTCGAAAGTGTAAATAACTGAGTCACATCTACTCATTCAAGACCTCTCATTTAAGGTGTTATTGCTGCACAACGATTTCTTCACGAGTAACGCTCTGAGCAATGGGCCCCTCCGAGACCGAGAATATCAAATCGGCAAGCCATGCCCCAAAAAATAGAGATAAAGACACGCTGCAGTCGCCGCCATCTTAACCACGTGGCTGTTCTGGGAAAGTTGGTCAGCGGTCCACGCCCCTCGTTTTCACAGCCCCGGTCATCTGCTGCCTTACCATGTTCAGATTATCGGAGCTGTCTTATGGATCGTGTGCTCTCTGCCCCCGTGATTGCTTCCCCGATAGCTGCTGCAGACAGAGAACTGAGGTTAGCATTCCCGTCGGGTAAGCGCCATTTTGACTACAGGGGGTGTGGATCCAGCTCATGGGGCCAGCTGTCCACTCCTTCGATATCCAGCTTTCCGCACCGCGACATCGGGGGCAGGGGTATACGCGGAGACTCTCCATGAAAAGGTGGAAGAAAACGCCGCCATTTCAGCCCTTTTTGGGGGGGGGCGGGGAGAATCAGTAGGGAGCCGCTGAGCTCTCACTGCTGGCTATACTCTGGGTGACGTCATCACCGGAAGTCCGCATTTCTGTCTTATTTCTTTGCAATATCCTGTAACTGGTTGAAGCTTCTTCCATCCTATAAGGAGTCTCCTCCTCCTTAGCCCACACTATGGCTGCCTGCATAATTTCAGGAAATGTCATCCTTGGATTTTCATTTACTCTTTAGTTCATTTTTTCTCTCAGGATATTGTTTCTTAATATTATCACAAACTACTCCTTTAACATTACTGCTGCATCACCTACTCTGAATATATCTCCATTCCATATTTTAGTCAGCTTCTCTTGAAGCTGATAGGCAAAAGCTTGACTAGTTTTTTGTCTAAGATCATAAAATTATTTTATTCTATAACTAAGCCATACCTTATGTTGCGCTGCGGAATGGAGAGAGCACCAGGGGGCGCTCTCCAGTGCAGGACGAGATGTGTGCCCTTGCGGTGAAACGTCCTTACCCTGAGCCTCGACCAGACCTGCACGCTTCCTTGAGACCACCAACGCAATGGTAGTCTCTGAATGGTCCTCCAACCATTCCAAGCCCTTTCAGATTGCCGCTAGGGAGCAGCAGGAAGCAGCAGGATAGACAGAAATGTGGAACAAGATGTGATAAGGCAGATGAAGGGCATGGCAAGGCAGAAGAAGACATCGGATGTGGCAAGGCGGACGAAGACTTCGGACATGGCAAGGCAGACGAAGACTCAAGACGTTGCAGGGCAGACAAAGACTCAAGGCATGGCAAGGTACAGACAGGCAAGGCAAGGCAGGACAGGGCAAGGCATAGCAAGACAGGCATGGCAAGACAAGGCAAGACTAAAACCAATGGTTAAATGTCCAGAACCTCCAGGCAAACAATGTCCATACTGGCGCCCTACTCAGCCCAGCCGGATTGGTTGCGGACCACACTGCAGGACAGGACCTGTCCAGGGAAGGACTCATCAGGCAAGAACATCAAGGCAAGGCAGATATCAAGGTTACGGACATCAAGGCAGACTGATGAGGGAAGAGATGACTCCTCGGCGCCGTCTGATGGAATGGCCCACCTGCGCCCTACACTCCCCAGCCAGGATGGTCACGGACCACTGGGCCACTACATGCCCTACCAGCCCAGCCGGGCTGGTCACGGACCACGAGGCATGGGTCAGGTGGAGCTGAAGACATCTGGAACAAGCGGACATCATGGGACAGGTGGACAACTGGACATCATGGACAGGCAGACAACTGGATATCATGGAACATCAAGGAAATGCAGAGACCGGAACATGGAACACAGACGAAAACACGGGATCCCACATGGATCAGAGTGCCTAGGAGGAGAAGCAGACGAGGAGTCCTAAGGAGGACTTACTCCTTGCAAAGGCGAAGAAGGAATGACCTGAGGAGCCTTTTGTAGGTTGATGAAGCAGATCCAGGAAATGACATCATCCAGGGCCCACTCCCTCACTGGCCCTACAAGAAGGGCAGAGAGAGGCGGCCCCGCGCCTTAGGGAAGGCAGGAAGATAAGTAGCAGGACCCTGGACAGCGGCCCTGCTGAGAGAAGAGGAGCCGGAGCTGGGCCGTGCAGGCCCCGATGTGGGAGGCAGCTCCCTGCCACTGAAGAATAGGCCTCAGGCCTGCCAGGAGACGACGTGGACGGCGGCTCCTGCGAGGGAACTTCGGGGATCCAGGCTCCTCCCCCGGAGGGGGCAAGGTAACATCAGCGGTCTCTGGGCCGCGTGGAATGCTGTTGGTGGCCTCCTGGCCCACCGGGAACAGCAGTGCCGCTCCGACCGCAAAGGGAGAGTCTCAGCGGCCTCTGAGCTGCACAGGAAGTCACGGCGTGGAGCCGCGCCGGCACAATGGCAGCCTCCTGCCGCTGCAAGGAACCCCGGCACAGCTCCTGCCTTATACCAGCCCCGTTCCCTGCAGGTTGAACCTTTGGGTTCCAGAAGCTGGCAGGATTTAGGTGAGTGTCCCACAGGGCAGACAGGAAGAGAGAGTCGGCGGCCAGGATGAGGTCAGGGCAGACAGACAGTTACCAGGTTCAGGCTGAGGGTCAGGGCAGGCAGTGAGCAAGGTGTAGTCAACGTCCGTAGCAGGGGTCAGTGGCAGGAAAGAGAGTAGTCTGGGTCCATAGCAGAGGTCAGTGGCAGGTGGCAGGCAAGAAAGAAGTCCAGGTCTGTAGCAGAGATCAATACCAGGCAGACAAGAGAGGGACCAGGTTGGAGCAAGGCGGACTGGCAGAGGCAGGACAGGCTGGACGAGGCAAGGTAGGAACGGAATACGGCAGGACAAGCAACATGTACTGAAAGGAAGACCTGGTGCTGAGGCAAGATTAAGGAGTGCGGCTGGAGCTTATATACCCAGTTGTGTGATGTCATCTGTGCGTGCTGGCAACCCTGCTTCCCGTTGCGGGTGCCTTTACAGGAGGAGTAGGTGTGTGCACGCCTAAGGGACGGTACAGCACAGCCGGGGAGGTGACTGTGTTCTTGGTGGCGTGAAGGAGTCGGTGGCATCCTCGGTGAGTGTGGCTGGTCACGGGGCTGTCCTGCAGCCGGCCAAACGTTACAACATCATGAAACACTAAAAACTGCAGGATCAAAAGAAACAGAAACAATGGCCCAAGCCTACATAAAAGCCACAGAAAAGAAAAGGATGTTATATTTTATGTATCTAGTATAAAGAAGAACAACGGTGCTTTTCTCTCCAGTATTGCTATAACTGCAACAATTTCTGAAAAAATGCAAGCTAAGCGTGATGTGAGAATCTACTGCTAGGGCCAAAGGCTTTCTTCCCATTCTGTTGCAAACTTGACTGGAAAATAGGCAGGATAAGATGCGGTAAAGAGGGTGAATGGAAGGAAGTCAAATTGTAACAAGAAATAATTTGCCTGCTTCTTGTAAAGATAGACCCTGGAGTTTCTTTCTTTATCTAAAATGTTCAATATCTGGCAGCTGAATCACAATACTTCCAAAAACTCTTCCTGCTCAGGCACTAGATTCTACATGACTCATGTTTTTTGTCTGCGGTGCATACAAGCTTACTCACAACTGGGAAACATTCTTGTCAAGAAAATTTCCATGAACTGCTTTAGTCACAAAGCGCTAAGATGGTATTTTCCTCCCACATAGACCATGCTTTGCATGATGCTTCTTCAGGGAGGATCCAAGAAAGACTCTGAAAGTCACAATTTGACAACAGGTGGCTTTTCATATCAGGCGAACATTTCAGCATGCATGATGTTTATAAGAGTTCCTCTACCCCATAATGTTTGCCTTATTACTGTTCCTTAAAATCCCATAGTGGATGTGGGTGGCCTATGTGGACTCAGGGCATAGGGAGCCTTAACAGTCCCTTTGCCCTGAGTCTCTAGCTTGGCCTTTTAAATGATCCTTTACAATTTGCACTTGATCTTCCACAGTACTCAGTATCTCCAAAGCGGCATTTGTCGGAAATCCACTCTTCTACAGGAATATATTTCTGGCTTTGTTGGAAATCCACAAAAATCTGTTATTTTCTTTTCCCTGGGAATTATAATTGATGTAGCAGGAGTTATTTCTGTTGCCAGTTTGAAGAAATCTTGTTCTTAATGTTTTGCCTGAAGACCTTTCATGTTCCTTTTCTTCAGAGAAATGTCCCAAACCTCAAGATTGTTGACTGGTCCCTCATCAGAAATTAACACACACACAAGTCTGCCTGACAATTTATTAATTAGGATGTTAGCTGTTCTTTGACAAAATTACTTAGAATTCAGAATATTTTAATCATGTTTCTTCTAGAATTTGAATCCTGTTCATAATGCTACTTCTGTAAACCACCCTGAGGAGCAGAAAAACCTTACGGCACACAGTGACTGAGGAAAGATGTTAGAATTAGGGGTAGATTTTAAAACATACGCGCGCATCCAATTAAGGAGCGGACTGGGAGGGAACTTCCCTAGCCCCCTGCCTAACCTTCCTTCCCCTTTCCTCCCCACCCCCTAAATCTAACCTACCTTTCACCATTTTTTGGCCGGCCCGCGCTTCCTGTCCAGCCTCCATCCCGCCCTGGGCCCAGCACTTGTGCGCGTATTGTCACTTACGCGCGTGGCTAGGCCCTTTTGAAAATGTGCACGGCGAGCGCACAGCCCGGCCACACTCGTAAGTGGCGATTTTTATGCGCGCCGGACTTTTAAAATACGGCCTTTAATAAATAAGAGGTTTTCTGAGATGTTCTCTCTCCTTTCCCCTACCAAGTTCTTAAAATTAAATAGGGCCCGGAATCCCCCTGGTTTAGTCTCCTAGAGAAAGTGAGGGGAAACAGGAGCTAATTAATTTTAATAGATTACAAAAAAGCAGTAATTGTAATATGTAAATGATTTTTTTCTGTAGTAATTTTTAAATTTAATAAAACTTTAATTGGAAACACACTTTAACCATCTAGCAAGATAAATCTGTTAACAATAGATGAGAACAGTTTAAATTTGTTAATATATTCAAAACCAGCAGCCAGTCATCTAGGTAGGGAAACAGCTGAATTCCTTGTCTCCTGACGAGGGCCACTGCTACTGCCAGGCACTTGGTGAATACCCTCGGGGCAGACAAGAGTCCAAAGGGCAGAACCTTGTACTGATAGTGCTGACTCTTGACCTGAAAACACAGATAGCGCCAGGAGAAGGGGTGCATGGGGATATGTGAATATGCCTCTCTGAGGTCTAGCGAGCACATCCAATCGTTGGGTTGGAGGAATGGAAGGATGGACTTGAGCGAGGTCATCTTGAACATCTCCTTGATTAGGAACTTGTTGAGGGTTCGGAAATCCAAGATGGGGTGTAACCACCCCCAACTTCTTGGGAATAAGGAAGCACTGGGAGTAGAACCCTGACCCTGTTGCATGCTGGGAATTTGCGTGATGGAAAAGGCAGAGAAGCGAGGACACTTCTTCCCGCAAGCAGGTGCTATCCCCCACGGTGGAGTGATGCGGGCTCACTCGATGTGGAGAACGGGTTTTGATTTGAATCAGAGCATGTAGCCATCCTTGACGACGGAGAGAACCCAAGAGTCGGAGGAGATGGCTTCCCAGGAGGTGTAGAAATAGGAACTCTTCCCTCCCATTTGTAGCAGTGGAAGTGGCCCTCATGTCTCTAAAAACCCTGCTGGGGTTTGAAGTTAGTGGTCTCAGTGGGAGAAGACCCAGTAGATAAACCTCCTGGAACTCTGAGCCATCGGCAATGCCTTGCGTGCATTCAAGAACCTCCTGTGGGGAAAGGTCGTCATGATCCATACAGACAACCAGGTTGCAATGTTCTACATCAATAAGGAGGGTCCAGTTCCTGGATACTGTGCAGAGAAGCAGTGCGGATCCTGGAGTGGGCGGAACAACGCTCCATCACCCTGCAGGCCGCCTACTTACCTGGCGTAGAAAATGCCATGGCGGACAGGTTGAGCAGGATCTTCTATCCACACGAGTGAGAATTGAGCCAGGATGTTGCAGACTCCCTTTTCTGGTACTGGGGCCTACCAGACATGGACCTCTTTGCAACAGAAAGCAACAGGAAAGTGCAGGCGTTCTGCTTCGTGTACCCCAGTCAGCATCATGGCTCCGGACACCTTCCTCATACAGTGGACCGGGGGCCTCCTGCACGCATACCCCCCCGATACTCCTCATCTCCAGAACCGTACAGAAATGTATGCTGGACGCAGCGGATCTCATTCTCGTGGCCCTGGTGTGACCCAGGCAACAGTGGTAGGCCTATCTTGTATGTCTATCCACAGAACCTCCCATTCCATTCCTCTGAGCAACAGTCCGACCCTGGTATCGCAGGAAGGGGGCTCACTGCTCCACCCGCTCCACTTCTCCCTCCATCTCACAGCATGGAGATTAAAAGGATAGTGATGACTCACCTACACTTGCCCGCTGAATTTCAGGATTTTGTCTCAGAAGTCCTCCACCAGATGCAACTATCAAGGCAAATGGGTCAGCCTACTTATCTGCGCGGGGTGGGGGGAAGCTAGTTTGCTTACTGTAAACGTTTTTTTCCATAGATACCAGGATGAATTAGCCATGCTGGCTCACCCCCCTTTCCAGACAGTCTCCACCTTGTGTTTTGCAGATTCACTTTTGGAAAGACTGAGAGGAAGTCACCACCCAGGAAAAAGACCTCAAAGTCCTTGTGGTCAATACCTTTAAATTTTCAGCTCAGTGTGTGGCAATGGTCAAAAAGGCAAATAGAATGTTAGGAATTATTTGGAAAGTATAGAGAACAAAATTGAGAATATCATATTGCCTTTGTATAGATCTATGGTGCAACTGTTAAAGCAAGTTTGCTTACCATAAATGGTGTTGTCCGTAGATAGCAGGATGAATTAGCCATGCTGTCTGGGGATGTCTTCCGGAACGGCCGAGGCAGAGCTTTGCTGTGTGTGAGCCTGCGCGTACTTTCCCGTGCGGCGCCATCTTCCTCTCAAGTCTTTCCAAAAGTGAATCTGCAAAACACAAGGTGGAGACCGACTGGGGAGGGGGGCGGGCCAGCATGGCTAATTCATCTGTCTATATAAAGGTAATATGATATTCTCAATTTTATTCTCTATTGCTTTCCAAATAATTCCTAACATTCTATTTGCCTTTTTGACCGTTGCCACACACTGAGCTGAAAATTTAAAGGTATTGACCACAAGGACTTTGAGGTCCTTTTCTTGAGTAGTGACTCCTAACATGGAATCCAGCATCATGTACCTGTAGATAGAGTATGATTATTT
Organism: Rhinatrema bivittatum; assembly: GCF_901001135.1. Taxonomy (NCBI): domain Eukaryota; kingdom Metazoa; phylum Chordata; class Amphibia; order Gymnophiona; family Rhinatrematidae; genus Rhinatrema; species Rhinatrema bivittatum. The sequence continues at coordinate 416,051,825 of NC_042617.1, forward strand.
TTCCCTATATGCATTACTTTGCACTTGTCCGCATTAAATTGCAGCTGCCATTTAGAAACCCAGTCTGCTGGTCTCACAAGGTCATTCTGCAGTCTTCACAATTTGCTGCTGTTTTAACAACCTGTGACAATTTTGTGTCATCTGCAAATATGGTCAGCTCACTTGGCATTCCTTTCTCCTGATTTATTTATGAATATGCTAAATAGCACAGGTTCTAATACAGACCCTTAAGCATGCCACTAATGATCTTTCTCCATCTAAAAAAATGACCATTAAGACCTATCCTCTGTTTCCAGTCTTTTTCCAGTTACCATTCCATAATATGACACTGCTTCTGATCCCATGACCTCTCAATTTCCTGAAGAGTTTCTTCTGAGGGACTTTTACACCCTCAAAAAAATCTACTAAATTGGTAAGGCAAGATTTCCCTTTGCAAAACTCAGGTTGACTCTCCCCCATTAAACCATGACTATTCATATAGTCAGTAATTTTGTTTTTAAGAATAGCTTTGACCATTTTGCCTAGCACCCACAAAAGGCTCTCAGTGTATAGTAGTCTTGGGGGAATTCTGCGCTACTGCGGAGCGCAGAATTTGCGTAGAATTCCCCACCTGCGCAGAATTGCCAAATTCTGCACAGAAAATGGCAGAGGAGACCCCGGCATGCCGCGAATTGAGTGCGCTGTCGCGGCAAAGATGAAGGCCCCAGCACGCCAGTCGCGGTGAAGATGAAGGCCCCCAGCATGCTGTTTGCTGCGAAGATGAAGACCCCTGGCATGCTGGTTGCGGCGAAGATGAAGGCCCCTGATGGGCCGGTCGCGATGAAGATGAAGACCCCCAGTGCACCGTTCGCAGCGAAGATGAAGACCCCCGTTGCACCGGTCACGATGAAGGCCCTTGGCGCACCAGTTGCGGTGAAGATGAAGGCTCCGGCATGCCGCGAACGGAGCACGCGTGTCATTCACGGCAAACATGAAGGCCCACACGTGCCTCGGGACGCACTAAACTCGCAGCAAAGATGAAGGCCCCAGTGAGCAGTGGGAGGGGGGTGTGAGAGGGAGGAGGGGAGGGGGAGGGGATTATGAGAGAGGGGAGGGGGAAAGATGAGAGATGAGGGAGGGGGTGAGCAGGAGGGTGTGAGAGAGAGTAGGGGAGTGTGAGAGAGACCAAGGAGGGTAAGCAGGGGGTGTATGAGAGAAAGCAGGGGGGTGTTTGAGTGTGGGTGCAAAAGAGAGGGAGTCTATATGAGGAGATTGTGAAATAGTGTGTATGTGTGTGAGCGATAGGGAGCTGGTGTGTATGAAAAAGGGATCATGTGTGTATGCGAGGATGCTAGCCTGTGTGAAGGGATCGTGTATGAGTGAGAGAGCCTGTGTGAAGGAGTGCATGAGAGACATAGGTAGCCTGTGTGAGGGTTTATGCGTGAGAGAGAAAGGGAGCTTGTGAGAGTGTGCATGCAAGAGAGGATGTGTGTGCAAGAGAGTGAGGGAGCCTGTATGAGGATGTGTGTATGTGCACTAGAGAAAACGGAGCATGTGAGTGAGAGAGGGAGTGACAGAAGAAGCCTGTGTGTGTGTCAGTACTGAGAACGGGGTCAAACTCTGGGAGTGGAGATGGAGTGGAAGGGGTTGAACCTAGAGATGGCAGGGAGAAATACTGGCAGGTGGAGGAGTTGGGGACTGATAGGACAAAGTGGCCGGAGGAGTAGGGAGAGCGAGTGGAAGGGACACTCTTACAGTGAATTTCTAGGGAAATTCTGCTCAAAATATTTAAAATTCTGCAACGCTAATACATTTTTTCTGTATTAATTTAAAATGTAATTACTTAAACTGTCATGTAAATTGTGTTATTTTGACCAATATAAAGTTTGCAGAATTTTAAGTTTTTGTGCGCAGAATTCCCCCAGGAGTAATATCGTTTCCGAGATCATCCCTAGAGCCCTTTTTAAAAATTAGTGTTACACTGGCCATTTTCCAGTCTTCTGTTGGCTGTTTTAAAAGATAGGTTGCAAATCACCAGAAACATGTCTGTAATTTCAGTTTTTATTTCCTTTTTAACTCTGGGGTGAATACCAATTGGTTCTGGTGATTTTTTAATTTTTGGTCTGTCAATCTTGAGTTATTAAATCCTCTAGTTTCACAGAGATTCCATTTAGTTCCTCACAGTCACCACCATCATAAGATATATCCAGTATGGTCCCTGACATCCTCCTCAGTAAAGAAATAAGCAAAGAATTCATTTAGTTTTTCTGTTATTTCTTTGTCCTTCCTGATCACTTCTTTTATCCCTCAGTCATTTAGCAGCCCAATTGACACACTCAGAGGCTTTTTGCTTTGAATGTACTTGAAAAAACTTGTATGTGTTCTTACCTCTGTGGCAAGCTTTTCAAATTCTCTCTTAGCCTGATTAATTACTTTTTTGCATCTAACTTGTCAATACTTATGCTCTTCCTAACTTTCCTCATTTGAGTCTGCTTTCCATTTTTTTGAATGATGCTCTTTTGGCTTTAATTGCAGCTTTCACCTCTCTATTGAACTATGCTAACAGTTGTTTTGCTTCCTTCAACTTGTTTTTTAATGCACAGAATACATTTTGTCTGGGCCTCAAAGATGACAGGGTCCATGTATCCTGCAAGTTTCTTAACCTTGTGGATTGCTTCTTTCAGTTTTTTTTCTAGCAAATTTCCTCATTTTATCATAGTCTCCTTTTTTATAGCTAGATTTTATTGAAGTAATTTTTCCTTTGCATTTCTCCTCCAGTAATTATGTCAAATTTTACTGCATTATGATCACTCTTGCTAAGCGGATCCACCATCTTCGTCTCTTGCACCTGGCCCTGTGTTCCATTGAGAACTAAATCCATTATAGTTCCTTCTCTTCTTGGTTCCATGACCAACTGCTGCATGAAGAAGTCACTGGTGGCATCTAGGAGCTTTACCTCTCTTGCATGTCCTGATGCAATTACTTGGGTAACTGAAGTCTTCCATTATTAAATTGTGGTCATTTTACTAGCCAGAATTGGTGGAATATGAGAATGAACGGGATGGGTATGTGAGCGATTAACCTGAGAAGTTGAAAAAGAGAAGATGGGCCTGGGAGTGGAGGCGATGGGTGTAAGAGTTCAGCTGGAGTAGGGACGTTGAAGGAGATTCAGGGAACAACTGGAGGAAGGAGGCTAAGAAGGAAGTGAGATTTTTTTTTTAAGAGGGGAGAGTCACAGCCTTCTCCTTCGACCCTTGACTAATTTGTTTTTGTTATCTGGAGTCAGATGAGTTTTGAAGTGCTAAAAGAGAGTCATGTTGGCTAAAAGTTTAGGAAGCCTCGCCTTAAAGGCTATACATGAAAACAAGGAGATGTGTATACATTTTATTCTTTAGTACAGAAATTTGCAAAGAAGCTAGGCAAGAAATGAAGTCAAATGGTGACCACAGGCGCTAACTAATAGCGCATGATGCCTGGTGGCTCAACGATAGTGCTACACACCGACATCCAGGAAAGACAGATTTGATTGTCAGTCCAGGCTGGCAGAGGATGCTACTGAGGTAATGGTTACAACCCCTAGGGAGAGGAGAATTGTGCATCGCTCAACGGTGACACCTAGAGGCCACACAGAGTGCACATTAGCTGAACTTCAGAGCCAGTTGCAGTTTGTGGCATCTAGTCAAGGGACTATCGCTGAGATGACGGGGATAATTTAGGAGGAGGATATAAAAAGGAGGAAAAAAAAATCAAACCTAGGTAGTTGTAAATGAAGGATCATGGGGGCACAGCTGATTAGAAACTAGTTATGCTGAAGTGGAAACCAAAGGGGCCAAAATACACAAAAAAGCTTGTTCTCACAATGTGCTCTGAAGGGCAGCTGCAATTCTAAGAAAAGGCGTTGGGGTAACCTGCATGGAGCAGCAGTTACAAACCTAAAAGCCTTGCTGGGAGGACTGATTAGGGCATTTGTGACTTTCTGCTGTTATTTACTATGTAAATGTTAATTATGTATTAAGGCAAGGCCAGCACTAGGGGTGGGCAAGACAGGTCATGACTAGCAATGTGCATTTATTTAAAATAAAATAGAAAATGTCAATAACATTTCCCATTTCATTAAGTTTTCAAAACATAAGGAAAGAAAAAAAAAACAACAACATTTCAATCGTTTTCCTTTTTTTTTTCATTTTGGAAAAAAAGCTGGGAAACCCCCCCCACCTTCCACTGCTGACCCAAGGCTTCCCCCAGCAAAACTCCCTCACCCATATCCAGAAATAGCACAGAAAGTAGGAAGAGGAACAAATTAAGTTGGAAACACACTGAAAAGCTAAGCTGAGGATCTAGCTGTATTCCCGAGGTGGGAATAGTATTTTAAGTGGTATGACAGGAGATGGAAAAATCTTGATAAAACTTTATTTCTCCAGAACCATATTGCCTCAGATTTCAACTTGGACTCGTTTAGCCAATTCGCAATCTTTGTAAGAGAACTATTGATATTACTCAGGCAGAAAGATCAAGGTTGGTGACCTGTAGCTCACCAGTACAGAGATAATTGCAGAAACCAAGAGACTGTATAAATGTTGCTAAGAGAGAAAGTTACAGATTAAAGAGGGTGGGAGAGAGGACAGAGCCCTCTGGAACACCACATACCAGCTGACGAGGACTGGAAGAGTTCCAGTGCGCTTGATAGGACTTATTTTCAAGAAAAGACTTAAACTAGCAAAGAGGGGTAACACGAACCCCAATGTCAAAGAGGCAATTGTGCAACAACTGGTGATCAAGTGTCAACTCTGGCACTCGTCTAAAAAAAACAACTAACTCCTATGAAGACTGAGACTGATGTCTGTAATCGACGACAAGAGAGCAGTTTCTGTGCAATGACCTTTCCGATATCCGGATTGTTTTGATGTCTAGGAAAGCAGAGAACTGTCCATTCATCATCTTCTCAGTCTGTCAAGGTCAAGATGACTAACACTGGGCGAACACTTGCCAACTTGAGAGTGTCAGGAAGAGAACCAGATGCAAGGCTATCATTAATTATGTCAGCTAATAGTAGAAAAAGTCCTAAATGTGGATTTTGTAATAGCTTAAAAGGTAAAAGGTCAAGAATTGAAGATGAAACCCTCATCTATTTAAACAACAGATCTAGTCCTGCAGGGGCGATATTATTAAATGCTCAAAATTTAATTGTAGCAATATTGAATAACTCAGCGGAAGAGAGGAATGAAAGAGGAATAGTGGTGTCAGGAGGAGGATGTGTGATAAATTCTGCCTTGATGGAATTTATCTTGGATGCAAAGATCAAAGCAAAATCCACAGGATCTAATTTTACTAAATGAGTGGACACATTTGAATTGCATCCAGAAATGTAGGTGAGTTTATAGAGTTTACATCTGTTATCTGCAGTACTCAAAATCATTTCAAAATAATCTTTTTTTGGCTTGCTTCACATCCAATAAGTAATGCTTTATGCTATTCTTAAGCAAAATTTTGTCACTGGAAGAGTTAGATTGTCTTCACATTTGTTTCTACTTTGCTGCTTTAGAACTTTTAAGGCCAGAGTGATACCATAGAAAATTATGAGTTTGACTGAGTGTCTTTTAATGAAGAGGCAACTACATGCTCGTACGCTTATGCGAATCCATAATTCCAGACTGATATCTTGTCATGTAATGAAAGGTCTGGAAAACCAGATGGTAGAGTCACAGTGCAGGCAAGCTCATTAAAGTCAAGATTGTTTGCTGTTCTACATGTGATCCTTGTTTTAGGGGGTTGGGCAGTGGCTGATTTGACAAAGAGAAAGTAATTAGAAAGTGACCCGTCTAGTTTTGCAGGAAACAACTGACAGTGCAGGTGGGAAGTACAACTTTATCGGATGTAAAAATTAAATTTATGTGTATGACCCTCTTTCAGGCCGATACAGTAAAAATCGCGGGAGAGCTGCGCACAGGCCACTCTCCTGTGCATGTGATTCAGTATATAAAATTATTCAAATTAGGGCCCGCAGTAAAACTCACTGACAGGAGCGGCGGCTGTCAGCAAGTTTGACAGCGATGCTCAATTTTGCCGGCATCGGTTCTCAAACCCGCTGACAGCCACGGGTTCAGAAACCGGACGCCGGCAAAATTGAACGCCCGGTTTTCAACCCGCGAGCCATGGGCAGATTAAAAAAATGTTTTTTAAATTATTTTTAACTTTTGGGATCTCCGACTTAATATCGCCATGATATTAAGTCGGAGGGTGCCGACTTAATATCACTTTCCCGGTGCCGGCAGAAATTAACGCCTACCTTTGGGTAGGCGCTAATTTCTGAAAGTAAAATGTGTGGCTTGGCTGCACATTTTACTTAGTGAATCGCAGATGACAGTGCAGGTGGGAAGCATAACTTTACAGTACAGTGCATTTGGACGCGCGTTTTCGACGCGCTATTACCCCTTACTGAATAAAGGGTAAAGCTAGCGTCCAAACACGGGATGACAATGCAGGTGGGAAGCACAACTTTATCGGATGTAAAAATTAAATTTATGTGTATGACCCTCTTTCAGGCCGATACAGTAAAAATCGCGGGAGAGCGGACGAGCATGGGAATAACTAATAGGATCATCAACATGCATTTGCATGTTGCGGGCGCTATTAGTTTCGGGGGGGGGGGGGGGGGGTTGGACGCGCGTTTTCGACGCGCTATTACCCCTTACTGAATAAGGGGTAAAGCTAGCGCGTCAAACGCGCGTCCAAGCGCACTGTACTGTATTGGCCTGTTTGTGAGTAGGCTGATGTATCCACGTGTAAGAGACAAATCAACCCTGCCCATAAAAAATTTTAATTCAAGCCTACATCCCAACTCTCTCTAAATAAAATAATGAAAAAAAAAAAGTCTGGGGTTGTAAATACTCCTAGTCATCACTGCAATGGAAGTATAAATTAAGCTGTGCCCATGTCATGGGACTCTTAAGGATGAGACTCCCCAATCATCCAGCATCCAAACTGGGGGCACTTTTTTTTTTTTATTTTAACACATGCAGAATCACCTCTCCTGGGCACCTGATGCAATAAGCAAATGAGCTGCTGTGCTAAAAGGGACACGCTGAAGATAAATTATGCGTCCCTAGCTCGTTCATGGCCCGGAGCATGTATATTGTGAACCCTGAAATTTTATTTTTTAATGTCAAGATTTTTTTTTTTGCATGGTGCTGCTTTGTGTGGTTCTTCCTACTTAGTATTGCGACAATACTAAGTAGGAGGAACCACAGAAACATGTTTTTAAGTTGAGCCCTTGATGTGCGGGAATACTTTACGCCTGCTCCAGGCAGCTATAAAATTTGACTGGTTAAAAAGTGTGCCTCAGGCACACAGGGATTTTTTGCATTGCGGGGAAATAGGTAATAGCCTCCTCTACATGGCATTTACCGGTGTCGAGCACTATTAGGTATGCCTTTGGTTGTGCATTTTGGATGCACCAATCCCTTTATTGCATTAAGGGTTATGGATGTGTCTTCAAAACTCACATCCAACCACTCGTTAAGCTGTGCACTAGGCAGTTTATTCCATTTGCCTGCAACCACTATTTAGACTAGTGATGTTCCTGCACACTAAGGGGCGGATTTTAAGAGCCCTGCTCGCCTAAATCCGCCCAAATCCGGGCGGATTTAGGCGAGCAGGGCCCTGCGCGCCGGTGAGCCTATTTTACATAGGCTCACCGGCGCGCGCAGACCCCGGGACTCGCGTAAGTCCCGGGGTTCTCCGAGGGGGGCGTGTTGGGGGCGGGCCCGAACCGCGCGGCGTTTAGGGGGCGTGCCAGGAGCGTTTCGGGGGCGGACCCGGAGGCGTGGTTACGGCCCGGGGCGGCCCGGGGGCGTGGCCGCGCCCTCCGGACCCACCCCCAGGTCACGTCCCGGCGCGCAGGAGGCCCGCTGACGCGCGGGGATTTACGCCTCCCTCTGGGAGGCGTAAATCCCCCCGACAAAGGTAAGGGGGGGGGCTTAGACAGGGCCAGGTGGGGGGGTTAGGTAGGGGAAGGTGAGGGGAGGGCAAAAGGAAGTTCCCTCCGAGGCCGCTCCGATTTCGGAGCGGCCTTGGAGGGGAACGGGGGTAGGCTGCGCGGCTCGGCGCACACCGGCTATACAGAATTGATAGCCTTGCGCGCGCCGATCCAGGATTTTAGTGGATACGTGCGGCTCCGCGCGTATCTACTAAAATCCAGCTTACTTTTGCTTGCGCCTGATGCGCCAGCAAAAGTAGACCTATTCGCATAGTTTGAAAATCTACCCCTAAGGGAGCAAGGCGAAAAGTTTGCCTAGAGTAATGCTATCAACCCAGTCCTCTGGGCACATCTAGCCACGCAGGTTGTGAGGATATGCGCAATGAACGTGCAAGAGCTAAATTTCCATGCACTGCTTCCAATGTATGCAACTATATCTCCTGCACATTCACTGTGGATATCCTAAAACTGCCTGGCTACTTGTGCCCTCGGGATGCACTGCCCCAGAGCATCTAATAGGCTTGCTCCCATTGCTCTACAATGAATCTAAGCCTTGCATCGGGAAAAAGCGGGCAGCCTGGATGAGTTTTGAGGGCTGTATTTGCCAGCAGCTTCAAATTTTCTATTATTACTTAAAATTCACAAAAAAAAGTGAAAGTAAAATATAAAGATGCATACTCCAAAGGTCGCAAAACTTTAGTTTTAACTGAATATTAAGAAACGAAACAATTCGCGCATTTTACTACTTGTGCCCCAAAATTGTTCTAAACCTTGCATCAATAAGCGGGGACGGGGGGAACCTTTTCTTCGCTATCTGCCCGTCCGCCGCTCCGAGATCCCCCCCATCGCCTTCCCGGCATCCTCACAAATCCAGCCGCCCTACGAACGGCCGATCAGGCGACAGCCTATCGCCGCCTCCTCTTGCCTCACCTCGCAGTCACGCGACCCTACCGGCGCGCGCCGGTAGGCTGGGGGGCCGGCGGAGAGGCGCGGCCTGGGGGCGCGGAGACGGGCGCGTCCAGAGGCTGAGCCCATCCTGGCTGTTGGTAGCGGTGCGGAGGGAGGAGGGGGCTGGGATGGGTGACGGACAGAGGAGTGTAAGTGATCCGACGAGGCAGTTCGGCGGCCTTTCACTGCCCGCGCACTCAGGCAAGGCGCGGGCAGCGCGTGGCCAGGTCCCGGAGGGGAGATGCTCCGCCCTTCTCTTCCCCTCCCCCCCGAGGCGGTGCAGAGTTAGCGGTTTTCTAACGTTGCTCTTTTGCTCCCGGCGCTTGTACTTTGCCTCTCTGGTCCCACGGGCTGCGCGAGTGATGTCAGCCTTGTCGCCCCGCCTCTCGCCTCTTATATAGACGAGTCGCCGGCGGTCTTTTTCCTTTTATTTTTTTTGTTTTCCCTTTTCATTCTCTTTTTTTCACTTTTGTTCCGCGTCACTCCGGTTTGATTCTTTCAGGTTCGTTTTCATCTGCTGCTATGACACTTTGCCGGCGTTTTGCTAAATGTATTTCTTTTCGGTGTCAAAAGTGCGACTTTTTATTGCATCAAAATGTCTGGTTCTAAATGTAGTTCCTGGGGGAGGATTTAAAAGCCCCCCCTCGATCTGCTCGTTTTGTAGCGCCGGGAAGGGAGAGGTTGGAAGGGTCGGGACAGGGTCGTCATTGGCATTGGAAAGAGTACGCGGCTCTGAGCCAGCTCCCCACACCCTCCTCGCTTCTTCCACTTCAGTCAAAGACTTAACGGCGCGTTTTGGGCAGTTTCTAGGATAAAAACAGTTGTATAGTTTTTTTTGTTTTTTTTTTAGGTTTTAAAAATGGAGTTGCTCAATAAAGCGGTGAATACTTATATAGACAACTTGCTTGGACCAAGAGGTAAGGCTTTTTTTTTTAATAACATAATAGATATATAGCCCTTGTGGTTTTGTCCATCTTTAGTCAAGTTTCCTCTATATCTGAGACGTGTAGAGGACTTGGAGGGCACATGAAAAGTCAGTGGGTAAGCTGCGATCTGAGGCACAAATCAGAATATACAAATGTTATGGGAAGAGGGTGAAGGGAAGAGCCAATAGAATCTTAAAAGGTCAATATCACTAGAGGAAACTAGACTAAAGATGGACAAAACCACAAGGGCTATCATACTACTGTAGATTACCTTTGGCCCCCTTTTTCACTTTTTAACTATTCTGCTTCGCATCAAGAAATGTTACACCTGATGTTCATCCTGTTTTCTAAAGATGGAAATTATAGCTCAGAAATGTTTTACAGTGCTGAAGTAAGGTTATCACCATACATGATGCAGGGGGTGTGATGTGTACACTGGAAGTTTATATTTATTCTAAAACTTTATTTTGGTGTGGCACAAGTCAGAAATTCATACATGTGACAGATAACACCCAGTAACTCTTTGCAGAGTTTAAATTCACCCAAACTTTTTGTATGCACATCAGGAAGATAACCATGTACTATATAGGCATATTTCAGTGCCGCAGGAAGCTAACTATGTGCTATATATGCTGTCATCCTGTGGCACTGAAATGTGCAACAGGAAGCTTGGATGAATTTAATCTCTGCAAAGGGTGTTATTGGGTGTTAACAGATTTATAAATGCAATAGACATTTATTCCAGGCCAAGTTAAATTTTTTTATAACAAATTCTAACTTCCACAGTGTATATGTCACAATCCCTGCATTCTTTATGGTAATATTTCCCAACTTTTTCAAGCCTAAAGCACATCACCCTACACGAGGCAGGCAGTGCTGACTTGGAGAGGATGCCTGTGGTCAAAAGAAGAGCTAGGGAAGCACTGAAAGTCCCATCAGACTCTTTTGTTTTAAAATTAAAAAAAAAAAAAAGAAGAGAGAGAGAGGAGATACAGTGGGCCAGTTCCCTCTGTATACAAGTACAAGGGATGATGGAAATCTATGTGATGCCAGCAGCCGGCTGGATTAGTTACTTTGGCTGCTGCATGTGTCTACCAGCGCTGCTCTACTGCTGCTGTTTCTAGTGTTCAGAAAGAGTTGCATTCAGTGCACTTTCTTGATATCTTACTCAGCCAGGGGATAAGAGGCTAGCAGGACTTAAAGGAAGCTGGGGGTGGGGGAAGTTGTGGAGGTGCATTCCATGCCACACAAAGTAGAACTCTGCTATCCATGCCCTGCAAGCTGCCCATTAATTACCACACTGCAGGGCTTATGCTGAGGCTAGGAAGACGCATGCATGATCATAATATTTTCATAAAGGAGTTGCTATATATTTGTGCCACCAATGGTGACTCCTTTTGCTATGAGGTCCTGAGAGCAGAGCCAAGGTGCTGGTCTGAATCTGAGTATTGGGCAATGGTGACTCTTCTGTGGCACACCTGATCAGTTCTGAAAGCAGTGGCTGAGAAATACTGCTGTATGGTGATATCTTTATTGTAGTACTGTAAAACATTTGAGCTCTAACTTTTTTTTTTTTTTTTTTTAGAAAGAAGTAGAGCATCAGCTATAGCATACTTCTTGATGCAAAGCAGAATAGTGGAGAAATGGAAATAGGGCCAAAGATAATCTACAGTAGTGTAATGATAGCCATCATGATTTTGTCCATTTTCAGCGTAGTTTCTTCTAGGGATACTGACCTTTTAAGATTATCCTTTTTTCATCTCCCTCTTCCCCATTAACTTTTGAATTGTTCATTCAGATTGGTACCACAAACAGCAGCAAACTTAGTGATCTCTGGCTCCCACGTATCATATGCCCTAGGTTCCCTCAACACTTCTTTTCTCTTTCTTACAGGGAACGGTTTACTACTACTTGACACTTCTATAGCGCACTGCAAAAAAAATATGAGATGGTCCCTTCTATGTAGAACTTACAGTCTAATCAAGACAAATATACAGGACAAAAGAGACTTGGGGAATTTCATTTATTAAGAAAATGGTTAAAACTTAATGAGGCTGTAAGCGGGACAATACTCTGTTAAGATTTAAAAGCAACCTCAAAAAGATGGGTTTTTAAACCTGGATTTAAATATATCAAGAGTGGAGCATGATGCACCAACTCAGGAAGCCTAGTCAAAGCATATGGTGTTGCCAGGGGGAAAGCACAGAGTTAAGAGTTGGTGGTAAAAGAGAAGGGCATAGATAAAAGTGATTTGCCTGATGAGGAGAGTGCATAAGGAGGGATGTAGTGAGCTGCAGAGTAAAGGTTTTCATAGGTGAGTAAGAGGATATTGAATAGTTGCTACTGAGGTGCGGTCAGAGTGCGTTGTAAGAACATCACGCTTTTTGGGTGTTTTGGCCCTTTTAGGTTTTCAACTTCAGCACAACTGATCTCCAATCAGCTGTGCGCCCCCCCCCCCCCCCAATGAGCCTTCATTTGTGGCTACCTAGGATTCTTTTTTTCCTCATTTTCATATGCCCCTTCTAAATCAGCCTAGTCATCTCAGCAATAGTCCCTTGACCAGATGCCACAAACTGCAGCTGTCTCTGAAGTTCTGCCAGTATGGATGCTTATTGACCTTTAGGTGTCAGTGTTGTATGATGCCTGAGACTCCTCCCCCCTAGAGGCTGTGACTATTGCCTCAATAGCATTCCCTGCCATCCTGGTCTGAGAATCAAATCCAAGTTTCCTTCATATTCATGTGCAGCAATATTGTTGAGCCACCAGGCATCAAGTGCCATTAGCGTCTGTTGCCAGTTGATGCCATTTCTTGCCTAGCTTTTTTGCAAACTTCTGTACTAATGAATGAAATATGTACATATCTCCTTGTTTACATGAATAGCCTTAATGCAGGGCTTCCCCAACCTTTAACAAACGTGATCCCACTTTAGCACTTCAAAATTCACATGACCCCAGATAACTAAAACAAATTAGCCAAGAATGAGGAGGTGAGAGTTGTGACTCTCCCCTCTAAAAACAAAATCTCACTTCCTTCTCAACCTCCCCCTCCAGTTTCCCAGTTCCCTCTCAATTTCCCTGTGCCACCTGAACTCCTCTTTACACCCATTATTTACTCCCCCATTACTTCTTCCCCAGGCCCATCTCCTCTTTTTTTTTTTTTTTTCAACTGTTCAGGCCCATTGCTCATATCCTTATCTCTTCTATTCTTATATCCCACCAACTCGGCTAGTAAAATGTGCAACACAATAATGGGAGGTAACATTCCTAGATAACATCGACTGTTTTGTATAGCAGTTGATCATGTAACCAATGAGAGGAGAAACTATATTAGATCTTTCTCAGTGGAATGCGAGACCTGATGAAAGAGAGAAGTGGTGGATCCACTTGACAACAGTGATCTTAGTGCGCTAACATTTGACATAAGTATTGGAGGCCAAATGCTAAGGAAAACTACTGCAGTAGCATTTAATTATAAAAAGGGAGACCTTGATAAAATAAAGAAATTTGTTTGGATTGCTCCTTTCAGTTTTTTCCTCAAGATTAAAAACTTATAGGAGGGGGCAGAGCATCATGGCGGCATGAAGCATGGGCGTAACGTCCATAGCGCACAGAATCCCCCAACTTTAAAACAAGGTGTGCTGTGCACCACCAACTGCACATCCAGGAGAGCGCAACACAGAGGAGGAAGAGGCATGCAAGGCCGCCAGCGGCCAAGAAGAGGAAGAGGCCCGTGAGGCCGATGGCGGATCCCATCTTGCTGGTGGCGAAGAGGCGACGCAGGACTAGGAGGCTGTCGGTGGACCCTCCATCTTGCTGGCAGCTAAGAAGAGAAGCAGGATCAGGAGGCCACCAGCAGCCCTCTTTCCAGTGGTGGCCAAGAAAAAGAAGAGGCCCTCTAGGCTGCCTGTGGCCAAGAAGATGAACAGGACCAGGAGGCCGTTAGCAGAGCCCATCCCACTAGCAGCCAAAGAAAGAAGTGGTCTGGGAGGTCACTGGCAGTCAAGAAGAGGAAGAAGCCCATTCTCCCGCTTCTCGAAGTATGCCAGCTTTCAAACCACGTGCGACCAGGATGCATTCTATGCTGATCTCATGCATTACAAGATCAGTATAGAGGAAATGCTAGCCCCACAAGTTTTGAATAGCAGGGGGCAGACACACGAGGAGCAGCGGGAGAACAGATTCCTTCCTCTTCTCAGCTGCTGGCAGCCTTCCAGGCAGTCTCCTCGGCCACTGGTGGCCTCATGGGCCTGCACCTCTTCGTGGCTGCAGGCAGGATTGGATCCATTGGCGGCCTTCCGGTTCCAGTGAGGAGCCTGCCTGGGGCTGTGTGTGTGTGTGAGAGAGAATGGTAACCTATGAGTGTAAGAGCCTGTATGTGAGAGAGAGAGAGCATGTGGGAGTGAGAGCCTGCATGCGGTTGTGAGGGAATGAGATCCTAAGTGTGAGAGAGAGAATGTGAAGGAGCCTCTGTTATGTCGGTATGTGAGAATGAGCCTGTGTGTGTACTTATGTAAGGGAGTGGGACTCTGTATATGAGAGAGAGCATGTGAGAGCCTGTGTGTTTGTGTGGCAATATAAAACTGAGAGAGAAGGTGTGTGTCTGGGGGGAACTTGAAACCTGCGTATATATGAGAGTGGGAGCCTACATGTGAGAGAGCCTGTGTGCTTGTGTGTAAGAGAGCATGTAAGAATGAAAGCCTGTGTGATTCTGAGGGGGAATGGGAGCTTGTGTGTAAAAGCATGTGAGAGCGAGAGCCTGAATGTGAGAGAGCATATGAGTGGGTGTCAGTATGTGGGTGTTTGTGAGAGAGCATGCAAGAGTGGGATACTGTGTGAGAGCCCACATGTGAGAGAGCGCCTGTGTGTGTATGGAGGAAGGAAAGAAGACAGGAGGAGAGAGAAGAAACAATAAGAGACATTGGAATAAGGAAAAGACACAAGGGGGGAAAAAGATTCTGGGACCAATCAATTAGAAAAATAAGATCAAACGACAAAAGTAAACAATAAAAATTTTGCCTTTCAGCAATTGGAATATGCCATCTTTGGGAATGTGCACTTATTATATATTCATATTTTGCTTTTTCTTCAGTATTTCAGAGTCTGGTTTCCCTGACCTTCCATTTGTTTTGCCTGCATGTTTGTTTCTAATTTGTAGTCCCTTATTCTGTATTAGGTAAGGGTCTGTCTTTGATGCTCTTTATGTGACTGAGGTGCAGTATTTTTTACCAGCATGTAGTTTCTCTTTAGGGATTTGTAGCAGTCTGGCTTGTGTGTGCCCAGAAGCTGGTGTATTAGTGTTTTAGGGCCTGATGTGGTCACACACAGGCTTTCACAGGCACACGTGCGGGAGAGAGCCTGTGTGTATGAGAGCATTGGCATGTATATGAGAGAGAGTGTGAAAGAATGAATGTTAGTATGCGTGTGTGAATGAGAGAGAGGAGATTAGTTTGTGGCCCTACCTCTCCCAATCTGATGATCTCAGGGTGAGTGGAAATCAAAAGGTTCCAGGTATGGAGAACAGGAGATTTTTTAATCCTTACTAGTTTTAATTATTGGGTGTAATTTGTGTGTATTGTATTTAAATACTTTTTTGGTAATATTAAAACATTTGGATGTTTTGATTTTATTGCTTGATGTTTTGCAAGGAATGGTGATGTTTCTGTATTTACATTGTCGCACTGTATAATAATCGGAATTCTGGTTTCCAGTACAGTTTGTGTTGACACATTTCTATTTTGTATTTGGTGGGGGTTTATCTGTATTTTAAAGGTCCAGTTTTTGTGTAACTTGAATTCTTGCTGTGAAAATGATGGTACTTATCAGGGCTTTTACAGCATGGTGGTCCTTTCTTCCTTATTTCTATTCTTTAAACAGAAGTTTTCTCGTTAATTTTAATTTGCATGCAGAAAATGGTTTTGAATGTTCTTGCAGAAAATATTTTTTTCAATCACATTTTATTGTAACTGTAATTGCTGTTAGTAGATTAGACGATTATTTGAAGGGATGGATTCAGCTTAATTTCTCTCTAAGGATCGAGTTGCTGTGAGCATAAAATTGATAGACTTTTTGCATCAAAGAAAGTGCTCCCATGGTAATATAGGAGGGTGTACTGTGTTCTAGCGCACCTGGCAACAGCAAATTTTCTGGTGCGCCACCATCTTTAGCAGTCACCTTTATGCTCCTGGCATGAAGAATCCACACTCTGCTGCTTTCTGCTAAGAGATTCTTTTCTATGCATTTCCTGGTTTAAAATGCTTCCTAAGTGCAAGGAGAAAAAAGGACTTTCCCTCAGAGCCCTTATCTTCCCCAGGGCAGTGTACCATCCCCTCAGTTAGTGGTAGCTGCGTTTGGTTATGGGGCGATGGGTCCTGTTGGCGTTAACAGGGGAGAGTTTTTGCCGGCTGTGGAACTATCATCTTCCATCCCCCTTGACGATTGACCTTTGCCAATAGCTTGAAACTCTACTCTGGATGCTTTGCTGTTGTAAGTCCAATGAGGCCAGTCGGCGTGTTGATTCTGAGGGAGCTGATTTTGGAAGAGCCTATTATGTAGAAGAGCTGATATTGTTGAGAGAAAAAGCGGCACCTCAGCCTTAGATGTGGGAGCACCAGTTTTGGAAGGTGGAGGTTGCTCCCCTCCTGTGGAACATCTGGCTGGTGCAGATCTCTCCCATAGAAACTGGCAGTAGTCACGATAGAGGCATTTTGGGACCTTATGGTGAAGTTTGGAACTGCGTTTTCTGAATATGTATAAAGGTAAACGATATTTCAAATAAAACTTGAATCCCTGACTTCAGATAGTACTCAATGTCAGTAAGATCTCCTCATTGGAGACAAGTCAGTGGGGTTAAAGGAGTTCAAGCTTCTCTTATCCAGGATTGTGGGGAATATTCATAGTAGAGTGGAATTTATTTAAAAAAAAGACAGGTTACGATGCTTGAACTTGCATTTCTTGAATTTTCCAAAGGTGGTGGGGGAATTATAGCCTGTTATTTTAGATAGCTTACAGAAGCTTTTCTCAAGAATCTCTCCTACCTATAAATAAGGTGTAATTTTTTACTTACTGCTCAAATGAATCAACCTGTAACAGCTCAAGTAGAATTGTTCACTTTCTTGGATTCCTCAACATATGAAATTATTGAAAGAGTAACACTGTTCATTTCTTTTCATTCTGAATATGATTTGTCTCGTTATGAAGAATTAGTTTGGAAATGTATCAGTCTTATTTATGGGTCAAATTGTGAGGATATTTCCTGATTTAACAACAAAAATAGACCAATCTCCTTAGATGTAGGGAAACATTAATTCGTTGTGCAATTTAACAAATTGAAAACATGCCCAAATTCACAGGATAAATTCACATATGTCTGACTCAGGCTGAGTTTCGTCCATACTACTAGGCTGCATCAGGGGCTAAAATTATAGTATATCAGGTTAAGCAATGTTTGTTAAACTCATAAATATTGTGGTGACTGTGCACAGGTTAGGAAAACAGACGCTCGTAAAATTGAGCATCCTTTTTTCCTAACCTGCTGATAACCACCTCTCCTGGGTGCCCGCTACCAAGGACGTGCAAGGGGGAACACATTTGTCCCTAGCACCTCCTTGGCAGCTTGAGCCCTCATTTAAATATTTGATCGCATGTCCAGGAGAGGTGGCTGGACGCGTGTTAGGAAAGCGGCACGCAACACTGAGTGCGCGTTTTCCACGCCAGTTTATTGGATCGGCCTGCATGTATGATGTTATACTGTCACCTATTCTGACAATATTGGACATTCACCTTATGTTAAGGTTCTTGTTTTCTCTTGTTGTTGCACTGTATTTCTTCTCTGTACTTGTGTGATTCCCCTCCCCAGTTGTTTTCTCCCTGTTATTATGTACTTTCAAACCTGCTGTTTAATGTGAACCGGTATGATGTCCCCACTAATACCTGTATAAAAAAGTCTTTAAATAAATGTAAATAGACATTGTTTAATGGGGTTGCGGCAACATGAGTTTTGCAAAGGGAAGTCTTGCCTTACCAATTTACTAGGTTTTTGTTTTTTTGAAGGTGTAAATAAACATGTGGATAAAGGTGAGCCAGTTAACATGGAGTATTTGGATTTTCAGAAAGCATTTGACAAAGTCCCTCATGAGTGACTCATCAGTAAATTGGGAGGTCATAGGAACAAAGGCAGTGTCCTATTATGGCTTGGTAAATGGATGAAAGATAGGAAACAGAGGTTTCATTGTAACTGCAACCCTGATGCACCAGTTATAGTTTTATTGTTCTATGCACCCCTTGTTCTAATGTAAACCGGCATGATGTGATCTGTTCATGAATGCCGGTATAGAAAAAACCTAAATAAAATAAATAAATAGCTTTCCAAATGGAGAAAGGTCATTAGTGGAGTGGCCTAGGGGTCTATACTAGGACTTGACTATTTAAATAAATAGCACAGGCAAATAAATGATCTGGGGAAAAAAATGACAAGTAAAATGGCCAGATTTGCAGATAACACAAAATTGTTTCAAGTCCTTAAAACAGCAGATTGTGAAGATTGCAGAAGGGCCTTATGAGATTAAGAAGCTGGGCTTCTAAATGTCAGATGCAATTTAATGTGGATATTTGCAAAGTAATGCAAATAGGGAAAAATAATCCTATCTACAGGTGCACAGTACTGGGTTCCAGTTAGGAGCTATCACCTGAACACCAAATGACAGTTACAACATTGAACAGAATTTGCACAAGGGTAACATGCATGGCATGGCATTTACAACCCTAAACAGCTTCCAAGGTTGATCTTGGAAACTATGGACTGATAAGTCTGTGCTGGACAAAATGGTTGAAGGTATTCTGTAAAAACAAAATCACTTGCCATATAGACAGAACTGGCTTAATGGGGAACAATTCATATAGGGGTTTTTTTTTTGTTTTTTAATGGTGTAAATAAAAATGCAAATAAGTGAGCGGATGTATATATGGAATGTTTGGATTTTCAGAAGGCATTTGACAAAGTCCCCTATGAGAGGAAATTTAAAAAAAAAAAAAAAATCATGGGACAAACTAGTGGCCTTTTGTGGATTGATAACTGGTTAATAGACTGTAAACAAAGTAGGACATTTTTCCAAATGGAGAAAGATCATTAGCTGACTACCACAAAACTGCACTGTTTAACATATTTATAAATGATCTGGAAAAGGAAATGGGGAAGTGAGGTGATCAAACGCAAAATTATTCAAAGTTGTTAAAACAGTGGCTTGCAAGGAACTGCAGAAGGACCTTATGAGACTAGGAGACTGGGTTTCTAAATGAAAGATGACATTTAATATGGAAAAGTGCAAAGTAATACACATAGGGAAAAATAATCCCAACCTCAGGTACATAATCCTGGGCTCTGTAGTGGGAGTTGCCACCTAGGAAAAAGATCTTGAAGTTCATGTGGCAATATTTGTATTTCAGTGTAATGCCTTTGAAAATTGACCTCCATGCTTGGTAAAATTGTGGAAGCTATAATTTAAGAACAAAATTACTTTAAATGTGGATAAATGGCTTAATCAAAAGAGCCAGCATGGATTTAGGAAAGGCAAGTTGTGTTAACTTATCAGAATTCTTTGAAGGTATAAATAAGCATGTGGATAAAGGAGAGCCAGTCTATATCATGTTTAGATTTCCAGAAGTTGTCTGATAGAGTCCCTCATGTGAGACTTCAGAAAACTAAAAAGCCATGGGATATAAGTCGTCGTATCGCTATGGTTTGGTAAACTGGTTAAGACAGGAAACTGAGTAGGACTAAATGATCAACTTTCCCAGTGGAAAATGATGAATAGTGGAGTGCCTCAGGAATCTGTTCTGCAGAATGGGGAGCAACAAATGAAGTAACAAAGTTTGAAAATGATATTAAAAAATTTAGGATAGTTAAAATACAGGAAGATTGTTAGGAACTACAGAAGGATCTTGAGAGACTGGAGACCTGGGCATCTAAATAGCAGATGAAATTTAGCATGGACAAGTGCAAAGTGATGCACATGTGGAAAAAGCAACCCTAATTTTTAGATAAACGATGAGCTCTGCACTAGGAATAACTATCCAGGAAAAGTATCATGGAATCATTGTGGATAGTATGTTGAAATTCTGAGCTCAGTATGCAGCAGCAGAAAATAAACAACAATAGGAAATTATTTGGAAAGAAATGGAGAATAAAATGGAGAACATTTTGTGGCTGCATCTTGAGTATTGTGTGCATTTCTGGTCACCCCATCTCAAAATAGATATAGCAGAAAAAGTACAGAGAAGGGCAACAAAAGTGGTTAAGAGGATAGAACAGATACCATTTAGAGGGGATATGATAGAGCTCTTTAAAATTATAAGTGGAGATGAAATGGGTAAATAGAGATTAGTTATTTGCTCCTTCAAATAACACTATTTTGTAGCATCCAGTGAGATGAATCCAGAACAAGTGGGTTAGGAACTCCTAAAGCACATGGAGACGGAGCAAGCTGACGTTACAGTAGATATAGCCCTGCAGTGACCTCAGCCTGCCAGTATTCTCCGTCTCCAGCAGATGGTGGATGTGTATCTCCCCACTGGGGATTGCTTCAATTTTAAAAAGGAGAATTCAGGAAAGAAAACTAATTCCCTTTCTCCTGCAGTGATACCAGTTGAAAATTCCTGAGGTGATTTTCATGGTCCCTCAGAGGTGCGCCTTGGTCTGGTAGCTGGTTTTTTGCCGGCGTGGACTTAGCTGCTTGAGTAGCTGAAAGGCAGTGTGTGCAAGAAGCCGAGTGCAGCGGTGACGGCACGTGCCCTCTCCCCCTGCAGCCACAGACTGTTTCTGTGCTCAGCCAAGTAAGGTTGAGCTCTGGTAAGTTTAAATAAAAAAAAAAACCAAAAAAACCCCCCCAGAAATTTAGTGGGAGGTTTTTTTTTTTTTTTTGTTTTGTTTTTTACTATGCAGGGCTTCCTCCTCTTTCTAGTCTCCGAGCTCGGCATGCCATTCCGATGTTCGTCCCGCTCCATGGGAGGTTGAGGACATGGGCAGCCTGGCGGGTTGAGCAGCCTCTGTAGGCTATGCCCTGCTCCGAGGCTTTGCGCTGCATGCCGTGTGCTAGGCCACAATGGCTTTTTGCCCGCTTGTCAGTCCGGCGTGATCAT
This sequence comes from Rhinatrema bivittatum, assembly GCF_901001135.1. NCBI lineage: Eukaryota > Metazoa > Chordata > Amphibia > Gymnophiona > Rhinatrematidae > Rhinatrema > Rhinatrema bivittatum. The sequence continues at coordinate 416,072,786 of NC_042617.1, forward strand.
CTCGCTGTGCGTCCAGTTTTTGGGCACATAGTAAAGCCTTGAACTCTGAGCCCCCACATTAATCACCACCTCGTGGCCTCACGCTTATGTTGGCGCACAAGTAACACTGTGTACTTACATTTTGGTGGCCTAGGTGAGTGCGCATAAGTGTTGGATGCTTACATTTTTTTAGGCACCTAATTGCGCGCCTGTATTAAAAAAAAAAAAAAAAAAAGGGGTCAAGTAATTGGTGGATCCTTGTTGGCTCATCTCAATGTGGCCCGTTTTCTGAAAGGAGTGAATCATCTTCGTCCTCCCTTGCAGTTTCCGCTGCCCCTATGGAATCTTAATTTGGTCTTGGATTTTTTGGTAGGCCCTACGGTTGGACTGCTGTGTACTTTTGTCCTTGCAGTTGCTTAATCTGAAAACAGTGTTCCTTGTGGCAAATAGTTCGATGTGTAGGGTTTCTGAACTGCAGGCCTTGTTTTGTCAGGAGCTATTTCTCCAGGAGCAGTACAGCTTCCTTTTTACCGAAGGTGGTCTCTGAGTTTCACTTGAATCGGACCATCTCCCTGCCGTCTCTGGATAAAGAGAGAGATGCAAAGGAGTATCATCTGTTGCAACCCTTGGATGTCAAGAGGCATATTGTCAGGAATCTGGAGGTTACTGAGCCTTTCGTAAATTGGATCGCCTGTTTGTCCTTCATGGCGGTACTAGACAGGGAGAGCCAGCCTCGCAGGCTAAAATAGCTCACTGGATAAACAAGGCAGTCACGGCTGCATACATAGATGCTGGGAAGCAGTTACCTAGTCAAGTTCGGGCTCAGGCAGTGTCATGGGCAGAAGTTAGTTTGTCGTCTCCCATCTATATTTGCCGAGTTGCGACTTGGTCCTCCTTACACACTTTTCCCATATATTATCGCCTGGATGTTCAGGCCCGGGAGGATGTGGCCTTTGCGTGCGATTTTTGACTGGACTGCGGGCAGCCTACTACCCTATTTGGGAGTAGCTTGGGTATATCCCATTGTTAATTTCCTTTTCTTTAGGACAGTCAGATGAATCCAGCTTCCTTCCCTTGTTGTATTTTACTCCTCCTATGTGCCTACATGTCATAGGGATTACTGGTAAGCGTTACTCCAGTCCTTATACTAGTGTTATGTTCTTATTTGAGCTTAGTGTTGCCTATTGGCTGAGTATTGACATGGTTATCTATTTTTAATTGAGCTTTTTGCTAGTCTGTTCACAGTTGCTTTTGAAGTGAATACTGGTGGGCTGAGGTCACTGCAGGGGTATATGTACTGTGAATTCAAAATGCTCAGTCTCCGTCTGCTGGTAGGAGTGCATAACCCACTTGTTATGGATTCATCTGACTGTCCTAAAGGAAAGGAAATTATCAGGTAAGTAGTAGTTTCTCAGTCCTAGGGGACACTCCTCAAAACAGGTAGTAGATTTAAAACAAATTGGAATAAGTGTGGTTTGTGAGGGTTTTTTTTTTTCACTTGACATACAATTGAGCTGTAGAACTTGTTGCCAGTGAGTGTGGTCATGGTAACTAGCTTACCTGAGTGTAAAAAAAGTTAAAAGGGGCATGGAATAAATACTGTGGCTAGAGGATGGAAACGAAGAATAGAGTGCATGAGGGTAACTTGGTGTGGCAGTTACTACCCTTAACTAATAAGCCGGATATTTTGAATGCAATGCCAACATTGTTCTCTGCTTCAACGGCAAGAGGTAACGGGGAATTGGACTCAGACAGCAAACAAGGGCCCTGACTTTGATGGTCTGGGAAACTGATAAGTATGGGGGTGATCTGTATGGCACAGTAGATGCTACCATAAGCTTGATGGGCAGACTGGATAGACCATTTGGTCCTTTTCTGCCTTCACTTCTATGTTTTTCCTTGTTTCTTTATAAGTTCCTGGAAGAAAAGTCCATAAACTGTTATTAACTTTGGAAGACTCGTAACTTATTGCTGGGAGTGAATAGTAAGAAATTGGATATATGTTTGTGATTGGCTGCTATCTGAGATAGGATGCTGGGCTTGATGAAGCTTTCATCTGACCAAACATGACATTTCATCTGTTCTCCATGGGGGCAATCTGTATGGAGTAGCAGTTACAACCCTAAACATTTGCTGGGCAAATTGGATGGACTAGTTTGGTATTATTTTGCTGTCATTTACTGTTATTATAAAACACCCCTTGTGTGAATTGGGGAAAACACAACTTTCCCCTAATACTTTCACCCTTCCCCTTGCCTGCTTTGGTTTTCCCCTCTGTTTTTGTGCCTTTTCTGTTTTGACTCCTTACCCGACACATGTATGGATTTAATTCATCCAGAAACGATATCCATAGCAATAATACTTGTGCTATGAAAATACTGATAAAACACTGTTTTGCGTTTTGTATTCTAAAAAGAACCTCTAAACAGCTGGAAAATAAACAACCTATATTTACAATTTCTAAAAATGCCTAAGAATAGAAGCTATAAGCATAAACTATTCAAAGGTGAACAGAAATATAGTTGCACAAAAATACTGCATAGCTAGTTTAAAAAAAAAACAAAAACCCATGCATATAGATGCAATAGTGCATTTGAATGAATCTATGTATTTGGAGACAGTCACATAGCTTTTAATGGATTCTATAGATCTTAAAAAAAAAATAAAAATTGTTGCTTTGTGTAGTTAACTCATTTTACTGCAATGATATCAAATTTTGATAATTCTAATTTTATCAGGTAAGCATGAATTTAAATAATGGCTTCCTATGAACATATATGAATTTTTTTTCTCTTGCTGTAGCACCTATTTGAGACCAAGATACTGTTTAATATGGTTTTTTAATTAAACTGTAATCGTGCAGTCTGTCAAAATTGAAGCTAAACTGTCAGTTTCTACCAGGAAATATAAATATTGGGGGTTTTTTTATCATTGTTCAGCAAGCAATAGAACAATATTGGAGTGGTTTGTTAATCTCTTGTGAGCACTGTTTTAATAACATCAGAATAGCTCTACATTGACAGTAACTGCCTTGTGTAAAAAAAAAAAAAAAAAAACCAACCTCAAAAAAACCACATACCCAAAATATTAACATGTCTTTCCCCTTCATAGAATTTTTTGCCACATGCCACTTCTCTGAATTTGTCACCTATTTCCTGGGCAGTCTCATTAAGGCCCAGTGTTTTGCTGCTTTTGTTCAGTGCACTTGCAGTATCCCTGGTTTACTCCCAGGGTCTTTACTCTTGTCGCCAGCAGGTAGTCGCATATCTAATGTAGAACAAGAAGTGTGACTTATAAATTAGAAATAACTGGAAAATACACGAACTGTTACTAATTTTTTGGAAAAGTTTAAATGTTATTTTCTACTAATTCCGAGAAATAGAGAAGTGAAAGATTTGGCTGGATTGAGCCAGTGTAAGATTATTATATGCCTCATTGTCACAATCCTGGTCAGGAAGTTGATGAGTAAAGTGGGCATTCTTCTCTCTTTCCCGTTGATAGCAGGGCTGAATTAGCCATGCTGTCATGGGATCTGTCAATCAGGTCCGGGAGGCGGAGCTTGTCAAAGCAGAGATTAGAGTTTTGCTCTCTGTGGCTGCGCGTGTGTTCCTACGCAGGAAAGTAATGGAATCTCCTCAGTCTGTTCTTTCCACACGCGGGATTGCATGCGGAGCTGTTCTTCTCCTCAGAGAAGAAAAAAAAATTAAACATGTCAGAATTGGGGTTTAAACCCTGATATTGCAGCAAGGTAATGTCGGTCATAGATGATCATGACCGATGTTACCGATGCCTGGGGCCAGATCACAATCGTGAGGATTGTGAATTTTGTTCAAGGATGTCTCCAAGATCCCTGAAACAACGGGCCTACAGGCTTCAGGAACTTTTTGCCTCACCGGAACCATCGGAGGCTCACTCGTCACCTGGCACCGCTATCTTACCGGCTCCCTCAAAAAAGAGGGCATCATCATGGGATCCTCAGTCCTCCAATCTTGGAGGTAAGGACTTGGCGAGCCGGCAAAGGCCATCTGATTTTAAACAATCCATAGAGCCAGAATCGCCAGCGCAAGAGACACTGGCGCCAAAAAACTTGGCGCCTAAAACTTGTGCGCCTAAGATGCCTTATGCGCCTGAAGAAGTATCGGCGCACAAGACTGCTACGAACATGGCGCTGAAGACACTTGTGCGCATGGCGCCGGAGACATCGGCACCGATAACTATTGTGCGCATGGAACCAAAAAGATATGTGCACAAGTCTAGATCGGCGCACAAAACATTGGAACACCCATCTCAGATAATACAGCATGGGTTAAAGCGATGACGTGGACACTCACAGAGGTCTTCCTCCACCTCTCCATCGATAACCCCACCTGGTTCGGGTACTTCCCTTTCTTCGAGAGCTACTTCGACAGAGTTTACCATAAAACGTAGAAAGCGATCACCATCTTCACGTAGAAGTCAGACTGACTCATCATCACACTATTATCATAAGCACTCACGGCACTCCCACCACAAAAAGTCGGCAAAGAGGAGTTAAACATGGGAAGTAAGCCCTTCGACTTCTAAATCATCTCATGTACCAACTTCAAATACCTTCTCCCACAGAGAGGTAATACAAGTTGCTTCCTCTAACGCTTCTACAGCTTCAGAGGATTTTATGGACATAATATGTGAAAAGAAACAGACCATAAAGTATCTAGTACTTTACCTCTGACTACTCCAATGCAACCTAAAGCATGTGAGTCACAAGAACCAGATGATCGTACAATAATGTCCCCTCGTACAAAAAAGACATTCTATCAATTGTCCCAATCCTTAGCAGGATTTTATGAAACACTTCAGTCATCGTTCAAAATGTCTAATCTTGCCTCTGTCAGTTCTTTGGAACATAAGAGACAGACTGCTAGAGAACCATCGGTGGAGCCTCCAACATCTCCCATAGTGAACCGACCAACTTCACCGAATTATAAACAGGATACATCTTTTGATTCTCTTTCACCACAAACATCCCCATCATCATCTATGGGATTCCCATCGGATCCGCAGGAACAACCTCAGGAGCCGTATTCCCCTCCGGAAGACCTTATATACCCAAAATTTCTGGAAAAATTGGGTACAATACTGCATCTAGAGGTCCAAAAAGAGACAGACCCTAGATCAGAAACCCTTGGTCTCCTAAAGATTTTTGATACTCCAGGAGAACAAACGTCTCTTCCACCACAAGAACTTCTGCATTCCGTCTTACAGAAATCCTGGGAAACATCTTACGCAATCTCAGCGGTTTCCAGGAAGACTGATATAAAATTCCGTATGAGGAAACATCACCATACTCTAAACCACAATTACCTCATGCTTCAATTGTAGTAGAGTCGGCGATGCAAAGATTTAAGAAAACGAAATCGCATTCCTCATACCCACCAGGCAAAGACAACAAATATTTGGATGAGTTTGGCAGAAAAATACACCATAACTCAATGTTGAATGCCCGAATTATGCACCATCAATTCTACATGGTACAATACCTATATCATTGCATACAAGCTATAAAAGGTATGTTGTCTTCAACTGCGGATCAGATACCTCCGCCTCTTCATGACATGGAAGAGTGTTTTCGACACCATTTGAGGTCGATCTTTGAAACGTCTTCCAGGGCATCTGCAACAGCCATTGCAGCCCGAAGACTAGCATGGTTACGCTCAAGTTCGATACGTGAAGATTTACACGAGAAACTAACAAACCTCCCATGTACAGGAGATAACCTGTTCGGAGAACGATTCCAGGACACAGTAGGTAAACTGAAGGAGGAAGCTCTAGCAGTACAATCATTAACATCACAACCCCACTATTCGCCCACGCGTCGTTATATGGGATCTACTAGTCGGCAATCATTGTAGGAGACCTTACAGGTCTTACCAGTCCTTTCGAACACAGACATACCCTTCTTACCAGCGTCCTGCTCCACAACAGAATACCTCCAACCAACGTAGAGGTAAAGCACGTAACCAGAGACAGTGGGCACAACAGCCGGCTACTGCAGTAAAATCAACTCCATCTTTTTAGTTACCCAGCCACCATCACAGCATCAAGCACCACCTGGCAGGATTCATTCTTGCCTGGGAGAGGATAACATCCGATCAATGGGTATTGGAGATAGTACGGCACAGTTACCAACTCCAGTTTGTCACAAAACCCATATTACCTCATCTTTCCACTCTCAAAATTCACAGTTTCCACCCACAACTAGGGGAGGAAATTGCGAAGCAAAGCAAACAACAAGCAATTCGACAAATTTCCCCGGGGACCCAATCAGTAGGATTTTATTCCCCATACTTCCTCGTACCCAAGAAGTCGGGTGGCCTTCGTCCCTAAGGGAATTAAACAAATTTCTCACCAAAGAGAAATTCAAAATGGTATCATTGAAATAAATCCTTCTCTGATTCAAACCAAAGATTGGTTGTGTTCCATCGATCTGAAGGATGCTTACACATTCCAATCCACCCATCCTCGTGGCGTTACCTATTCTTCTGCTACAAGAATCAACACTACCAGTACAAAGTTCTCCCCTTTGGACTATCTGCTGCACCCAGGGTTTTCACCAAATGCATGGTTGTGGTGGTGGCTCATCTCAGACAACAAGGTAAAACCATCTTTCCATATCTGGACGATTGGCTCATAATCACCCCAGCTCCAAACACCTTACTCTATCACCTCCATCGGGTGATCAATTCTTGCAGGAATTAGGATTGGTGATCAATTTTCAGAAATCACACCTACAACAGCTACAATTCATAGGAGCATGCCTGGATACCACTTGCAACCGGGCATACCTACCAAACAGACTATCAAACTTCTGTCACCTTCTACATGGATTGAACCATATTCAGAGACCTTCGGCGAGACAAGTTTTAGTAGTCGTAGGCCATATGATGGCGGCGGCTATTTTCATGGTTCCCAACACCAGTCTACACATGAGACGCCTGCAATGGGGCTTGAAATGTCAATGGAAACAACAGTCGCAACCATTGAGACAGAAGTTATCGTTGACCTCCAAGATGAGAGAGGACATAACCTGGTGGCTCCTGGACTCCACCCTGTCCAAAGGAGCATTGTTCAGTTCCCCTCCTCACAACGCAGTCTTAACCACAGATGCGTCTTGCAAGGGCTGGGATGCACACCTCGAGATTTACGAAACGCAAGGGTTATGGACAATCTCGGAACAGAACCTGCAAATAAATGTATTGGAACCCAGAGCAATTCAGAATGCATTACATGTGTTCCAAGACCACCTGAAGGGCCGCAGGGTCATAATCTACACGGACAATCAAGTGGCAATGTTTTACATCGACAAACAAGGCGGGTTCAGTTCATGGTCCCTCTGCAAGGAGACCCTGACAATCTTCGAACACGCTCACAGAAATTGCATACATCTGCAAGCAGCTTACCTACCAGGCATGGCAAATACAAGAGCGGACAGGTTAAGCCGCATCTTTCATCCTCACGAATGGGCACTCAATACAGAAATAGCCCAAGACACATTCATGCAGTGGGGGGACACCTTCGATAGATCTCTTTGCAACAGAGATAAATGCTCAAGTTCCCAAATTCTGCTCGATAAGACCAAGTCAATTCAGGATCGCTCAAGATGCCTTCCTCATTCCGTGGACGACAGGCCTCCTATACGCCTTTCCTCCCATACCACTCATAACAAGGACAATTCAAAAGTGCATAGCAGACAAAGCTCAACTGATACTCATCGCCCCGGCCTGGCCAAGGCAACCATGGTACAGTTTCCTTCTCAGACTGTCCATCATGGATCCAATTTGGTTACCGAATCGACAAGATCTTATCTGCCAAGATCAAGGGACGCTTCTACACCCGCTGCACTCATCGCTCCATTTGACAGCGTGGAGATTGAGAGGCTCCTTTTAACAGAACAGGGAGTTTCCACTTCGGCACAATTTATTTTGCTAGAATCCAGGAAACTCTCAACAAGGAAAAATTATAGCTATAAATGGAAACGTTACTCTACCTGGTGCACTTCCAAAGGTGTACCACCATTGGACTGCTCACCTGAATTACTCATTGATTATCTTCATACACTATATGCAGCTGGTCTAGCAACGTTATCCATTAGAGTTCATCTAAACGCCATAGGGGCATATCATAGGCCAGTTAACAATATTCCTATATCCAATCACCCCTTACTATCTCGTTTCATCAAAGGGTTAACTCACCTTCGTCCTCCGATCTCTAAGCCTCCAGTTCCGTGGAACCTCAACATAGTTCTGGAACAGCTCATGCTTTTCCCGTTTGAACCCATGGACTCAGCACATATTAAATACCTCACGTGGAAAGTTGTATTCCTGGTTGCAATAACATCAGCACGAAGAGTTAGTGAATTACAGGCCTTGGTCCATTATTCTCCATATTTACAATTTCATCACCAAAAGGTAGTTCTCCGAACTCACCCATCCTTCCTACCAAAAGTGGTTTCTCAATTCCATTTTAATCAGACCATGGAATTACCCACCTTTTTCCCTAAACCTCATGCAAATGATAGGGAAAAACTACTGCACACTCTAGATTGTAAAAGAGCATTAGCATACTATAAAGAAAGGACAAACTCTGACTCCCATGTTTCTCAACTATTTGTCTCCTTTGACCCAAAGGCACCTGGATTACCAGTGGCTAAACGCACCATCTCCAGCTGGATAGCGCAGTGCATCAGATTCTGTTACGACAAACAGAAACTACAACTACATTCAGAGCCTAAAAGCTCACCAAGTCAGAACAGTAGCAGCCTCATTGGCATACCTAAAGAATGTGCAACCCATAGACATTTGTAAGGCAGCTACATGGTCATCGCTTCATACTTTCACATCTCACTACTGCCTTGATCAACAGGCAGCCACTGATGCGAAGATAGGGCAAGCAATCCTGCAGTCTCTATCTTTATATCCACGGTGACCGCCACACTGTCAAAGATCACGTACAAATATATATATCATACACAATGTGATCGGGAGCTTGGGACTCCCATGACAGCATGGCTAATTCAGCCCTGCTATCAGTGGGGAAAAAGCAAGTTTGCTTACCATAAACGGTGTTTCCGTAGATAGCAGGATGAATTAGCCATGCTGACCCACCCTCCTCCCTGGCAGTCACCTAGTCTTCGACTACACTACAGCTTAATCACAGACTGAGGAGATTCCCTTATTTTCCTGCGCGGGAACACACGCGCAACTTCAGAGAGCTAAACTCTAATCTCTGCTTTGACAAGCTCCGCCTCCTGGACCTGATTGACAGATCCCATGACAGCATGGCTAATTCATCCTGCTATCTACGGAAACACCGTTTACGGTAAGCAAACTTGCTTTTCTCTTTGCTTTCCACAGCTCTCTTAGGGGCTGATATAATAAGGTGCGCACCTGTACGTGTTTGTACGTGTGTTTTCCCATGCAAAGCCCTATATGGGTATGTAATGAGGGTTTTGAGCGGGGGGGGAGGGGGGACGCATACAAATGCACTGACGCTCGTAGTTTTTTTGCGCAAGTACATGCTAATGGAATGCAAAGGAGGCGATTATTTATAGGCAATGCAGGGAGCTGCGCTAGCGGGAATATCTGGTTAGTGCTGGTTTGTTACATGCAGGTTTTTAGCGCCTGGGTCAGGGCAGGAGGTAAATGAAAGTGCTGGCAAGGAGCCCGTGGTTGTGTGGTTTGTTTGTTTTGTTTTTTTGGGGGGGGGGGGGTTATGCTTTTGCGGGTCAACCAAGTGGAAGGCGGCAAGGTCCATCAATCGCCTGGAGACGAGAGCGGTACGCAGAGCTCTGGAGCAGTTTCTGCCCTTGGTCAGCGATGGGTGGTGTGAGTTTTCTCGGACAACTCGACCATGGTACCTTACATCAACTGCCATGGCGGAACCAAGAGTCCTGCGGTAGCGCATGAGGCTCAGCTGCTGTGCAAGTGGGCAGAGCTTCATCTTGAGGGAATCACAGAGTCACATATTGCTGGAGTCGACAGTGTCCAAGCAGGATTACCTTAGCCAACAACAGTTGGATCCGGGAGAGTGGGAACTCTCTCTAGGAGGGCCTGGGAGCTTCCCTGCAAGCGGTGGGGAACTCCTTAGTTTGATCTCATGGCAACGAATCTCAATGCCAAGACGCAAAGGTTCTTCAGCCACCGGAGAGAGTCGAAACGGCGAACACCATCTGCGCAGCAGACGGATCAGATTCTGGCGTAGCAACCGACGTCGAGGGCATCGACACGCAAGAGGGCACTGGAACCATCGGCGCATAACACTACGACGCTGGAATCATCGACATGCAATAATACGGCGTCGGACACATCGGCGCGCGAAATATGGCGCCGGACCCAGTATCGGCCAGCAAGACAGCGCCGCAGCCATCATCGCCATCATCGCCACACGAGATGGCGTGGGACCCATCATCAGCGCTCGCAAAACGGCGCCGCAGACATTGGCGCGGGATCCATCATCGGCGCATGAAAGGACAATGGTCACAGTCAGAACCGGACACAGACCAGATTTATACTCTCTATCTGGGAAATCTAGACAGACCCCTCTAATGTCTAGCTTTACATCTACGGAGGAGCGTAAAAGACATCACAAGCGTAAGCACCATTCCCGCTCACACTCCACTTCCAGTGAGTCGAGACATAGGACGTCGGATGCCTCGGCTAAGCGATCTAGACATACTCATACTCTGGCCATGTTAAAGGAACATGACCCTAAACTTAGACGTAAACACCATTCGGCTCGTCATACCGTACCACCATGGCACAGGACTACAAACATAAGTCCTTCTACCTCTAGATCCTCGTTAGTGTCACACCATAAGTCGAAACTCCAGCAATCGCCTATCTGCCTCACCTCATCGCACATGTCCAGGTCATCTACAAGCCCCTCGGAGGCACAGGAAGATACATCCCGACCAATCGGGACACTTGGGTCACAGGAGACGGGAAAACCTACCATGCCTCAGGCAACAAAAGACGCCTTTTGGCATTTATCTCAGTCATTGGCTGGTTTTTAAGAAACACTGGAAGCTTCATTTACATTAGGTGAATCTGGAGTTGATTTGCCTATCGACCCTACCACTACACCTCAGAGGGACCCAGGAAGTGAACCGCCGTACTCCCCGAGAGAGCTAACCCCGTTTCACTCACCTACATACCCAGACACTCTGGAAGACACTCTCTCCTTCTCGATCACCATCCTCATCAACTGGCTTTCCATCAGACACACCGGAGTTGCCACAAGAACCATAGTCCCCACCGGAGGACCTATCATATCCCAGGTTTCTGGAAAAGATGGGTAATATCCTGCAATTGCAGGTTCAAAAAGAACCTGACCCCAGATCGGAGACTATAGGACTCTTGAAGATCTTCGATGTCCTGGGGGAACCCACCACCCTGCCTCCACATGATTTACTTCATCGCCTGCTTATAAAGTCTTGGGAAACACCTCAGTCATTACAAGCGGTTTCCCGGAAGTCGGACATAAAATTCCGTATCAAGAAAGATACACCATACTCGCTCCCGCAACTCCCTCATGAATCTGTAGTAGTGGAATCTGCGATGCAGCGATTTAAGAAACCTAAGCTCCATGCAACCTACCCACCCATCAAGGACAACAAATACCTGGATGAAGTGGGATGTAAGATCTACCAAAATGCAATGATCTCCACGAGGATTATGTATCATCAGTTCTACATGGTGCAATACATGTACGAATGCATCCAAGAAGCAAAAGGATTACTATCAACGACAGGGGATCAACCACCACAGACCCTACATGACATGGAAGAGTGCACCAGGCATCTCCTCCCATCCGTATATGAGGGCATGGAGACGTCGTCCAGAGCATTGGCGACGGCCATAACAGCACGTAGAACAGTGTGGCTATGCTCTAGTTCTATAAGGGAAGACGTCCACGACAAACTGGCCAATCTTCCATGCACAGGGTAGAACCTTTTTGGCACAAAGCTACAAGAAACAGTGGGTAAACTAAAAGAAGATGCGATAGCCGTGCAGCCTCTGCAATCACATCCGGCCTATCCGTCCTCTAAAAGATTCTACCCGTATACTCGAAGACCATCGTATGGCCGCAGGCCTTATAGGTCGTACCAAGGTTTCCGTCCTCAGTCATATCCACCATATCGGAGACCACAAACGCACCAACAACAATCACATGTAACTCGTAGAGGAAAACCTCATACACCCCGCTAACAAAGTCAACAACAAACTTCCGCACCTAAAGCGACACAGTCTTTTTGAGCTTTAAGCCACCATCACACCCCGTAACGCCACCAGGTCGGATTCAAGCGTGCCTTCCAGTTTGGGAACAAATAACATCAGACCAGTGGGTATTGGATATTGTGCGCCAGGGATACCGTCTTCAATTTCGGACAAAACCAAAATTGCCCCATTTGTCCACCACACGGAGTGCGAGAAATCAAATACAACTCTAACACGAGATCTCCAACTTATGCAAACAGAAGGCCATCGCGCTTCTATCCCAGAATCATCGAAACATGGGCTTTTACTCCCCTTATTTCCTGATTCCCAAGAAGTCGGGTGGCCTACGACCCAGTCTAGATCTTCGGGAACTCAACAAATTCCTGAACAAAGAAAAATTCAAGATGGTATCCTTGAAATCGATTCTACCACTACTGCAACCCAACGACTGGATGTGTTCAATCGACCTGAAGGATGTGTATACTCACATTCCAATCCACCCATCCTCTTGGTGTTACCTATGGTTTTGGTACAAGCATCAACACTACCAATACAGGGTACTCCCCTTTGGGTTATCAGCTGCACCCAGAGTGTTCACCAAGTGCATGGTAGTTGAGGTGGCTCATCTCAGATAGCAGGGGATGACAATCTTTCCTTACCTGGACGATTGGCTCATTGTAGCCCCGACTCGAGAGCTGCTCTTGCAGCAACTCCACCAGATCCTACAATGTTTACAACAGTTGGGATTAGTGATCAATTTCCAAAAATCTCACCTACAACCAGCGCAACAACTACAATTCATAGGCGCCTATCTGAATACGACACAAACCAGAGCTTATCTTCCAGTGGACAGACAAATACAATTGCACCACCTACTACAACAATTACATGGAACCCAGACAACCTCTGTATGGCAAGTGCTAGTAATCTTGGGTCATATGGCAGCGGCCAATTTCCTGGTTCCAAACACCAATTTACACATGAGACGCCTACAGTGGGGACTGAAGCGACAGTGGAAACAACACATACAACCACTGACGCAACCGATCGTTCTTACAGCAGAAATGAAAAAGGACATCGCATGGTGGCTTTTTCAGTCCACACTTACGAAGGGAGCATTGTTCCGCCCGCCCATCCACAATGCAGTCCTCACTACCGACGCATCACGGAAGGATTGGGGAGCACATCTAGAGGTTTACGAGACACAAGGTCTCTGGACCTTGGCGGAACAAAATCTACAAATCAATTTGTTAGAACTCAGGGCAATCTGCAACACTCTACAAGCCTTTCAAAAATTTCTGCAGGGCCGCAGAGTCATGATATACACGGACAATCAAGTAGCAATGTTCTACATCAACAAACAAGGGGGGTCGGGTTCCTGGGCCCTTTGCAAAGAGACGTTGATCATCTTTCAACATGCACAACAGCATTGCATACATCTACAAGCGACGTACCTACCGGGAATTGCAAATACAAGAGCGGACAAGTTAAGTCGCATCTTCCATCCCCACGAATGGTCTCTCAATCCAGACATAGCACACAGTGTCTTCCACAGATGGGGGACACCATCAATCGATCTATTTGCAACAGAACTCAACAAACAAGTTCCAAGTTTCTGTTCCATAAGACCCAGCGACATCCGAATGGCGCAGGATGCGTTCCTAATTCCTTGGTCGACAGGTCTTCTATATGCCTTTCCTCCCATACCTTGATCACCAGGACAATTCAGAAGTGCATAGCGGACAGAGCTCAAATGATTCTTATCGCCCCGGCCTGGTCACGACAACCGTGGTACAGTTACTTTCTTCACTTATCCAGCGACACACCAATCCGTCTTCTGAATCGACCAGATCTTCTACTCCAGGAACAAGGGACTCTTCTTCACCCATTACACGCATCCCTCCACTTAACAGCGTGGAGGTTGACCGGCTTTTATTAACAGAACAAAAAATATCACAACACGCACAACTCATACTATTAGAGTCTAGAAAACCCTCCACAAGAAAAAAATTACAATTACAAATGGCAACGTTATTCCACTGGTTGCACGTCCAATCACATATCACCACTGGACTGCCCACCTGAACAATTGATGGATTATTTACATACACTATATGAAGATGGACTAGCCACGTCTTCCATTCATGTTCATCTCAGTGCCATTGCAGCCTAACATAGACCTTGCAATGATGTCGCAATATCTAATCATCTACTCCTCTCTCGTTTCATCAGAGGACTGTCTCACCTACGACCTCCCATCACAAGGCCGGCAGTTCCTTGGCATATCAATCCAGTCTTAGAACAACTCATGCTTCCCCCATTTGAACCTCTGGATTCAGCACACATGAAGTATCTGACATGGAAAGTGGTATTTCTAGTAGCAGTAACTTCGGCAAGGCGAGTCAGTGAATTACAAGCAGTGGTCCACTATGAACCGTACTTAACAGTTTTTTCATCAAAAGGTGGTGCTCAGAACGCACCCCTCTTTCCTTCCGAAAGTAATCTCTCAGTTCAATCTCAACCAAAATATCGAATTGCGTATATATTTTCCAAAACCACATACCAATGAGCGTGAAAAACTACTCCACACGCTAGACTGTAAAAGGGCGCTAGCATACTATAGAGGTAGAACAAGCTCTCCATCCCGAGCTTCTCAACTGTTTGTATCATTTGATCCTAAGACACCGGGTCTACCTGTAACAAAACGTACCATATCGAGCTGGATAGTTCAATGCATTCAATTCTGCTATAACAAACAAAAACTGCTTCTTTCGCCAAAACCCAAGGCTCATCAGGTCCGTGTCCTAACGACTTCGTGGGCACACCTTAAGAATGTACAACCAATTAATATTTGCAAGGCAGCTACATGGTCATCACTCCATACCTTCACATCACATTACTACCTTGACCAGCAAGCAGCCACGGATGCAAAGATAGGACAAGCAATCCTACAATCTGTACCATCCCACTCTAAGTGACTGCCACGATCTCATAGATCACGTTCCATTACCATGATAACTCCTAACGTGATCGGGAGCTTGGGACTCCCAGGACAGCATGGCTAATTCAGCCCTGCTATCGACGGGAAAAAACAAGTTTGCTTACCGTAAACGTTGTTTCCGTAGATAGCAGGATGAATTAGCCATGCTGACCCACCCTCCTCCCTGGCAGCCACAGTCTTAGCCTTCTACCAACTACAGCTTAATCACAGACTGAGGAGAATCTATTACTTCCTGCGCGGGAACACACACGCAGCCGCAGAGGGAACAAAAAGACTAACCTCTGCTTAACAAGCTCCGCCTCCCGGACCTGATTGACAGATCCCAGGACAGCATGGCTAATTCATCCTGCTATCTATGGAAACAACGTTTACGGTAAGTAAACTTGTTTATTCCTAACCTGCTGATGCAATAAAGTGTGTTAAAAAAAAAAAAAAAAAGTATACAAACTGGGCGCATGTGTTTTTTTTTGGTTTTTTTTTTTAATGCATACACATCCACTTCTGTGCACTATGCAATATGTAAATGAGCTGCTACGCTAAAACGGACATTCTAGGCATAAATTGTGCTTCCTTAGCGCATCCATGGCATCGGGCGCCCAAGAGACGTGACTGCGTGGGTTAAGAAACAGGCGCTCAATTTGCCATCCTGTTTTTTCTCATGGCAACTGTTTTAATGGCACAATACGCACGCACAGTATACACGCCCTGAGCGGGAATATTGTGTGCCCCCCAAACTTTTTTTATGTCAAGGCTTTTTTAAAAATTTTTCATGATATTGCTTTCTGTGGTTTTTCTTACTTAGTATCACATTGATACTAAGTGGGAGGAACCATAAAAAATCGTGTGGTTTTTTTTTTTTTTTGTTTAAGTTGAGCCCTTGACACTTTGCGAAGACTTTACACCTGATTCATACAGGCATAAAATTTTATAGATTAAAAAGTGCGCCTTGGATGTATGGGGATTTTTTTGCATTGCAAGGTAATAGGTAATAGCATCTACTACATGATGTTTACATATGGTGAGTGCTATTCACTCTGCCTTTGTTTGGACATGCATTTTGGAAGCGCTGATCCCCTTATTGCATCAGGGTTAAGGATGTGCATCCAAAACACATGTCCAACTGCTCGCTAGGCTGGGCGTACTTTATTGCATTGGCCCAAAATGCTCTACTCTAGAAGGTTGAAATAGCATTTCCCTCTCCAGAGTATTTTTCCTGAAAGCAGGGATGGTTGAAGAAAGTCCAGAAGGGGCTCAGTCTAGATTTGTCGTCTTCTCTCACTTGCAGCCTCCCCCCAGGATAAAAAAATCTTGGATACTTAGATACAGGAAGGGCTTAGTTTCTGAACTCTATAGACAGGTTGGGGGAAAAGTCTAGGCCAGGGGTGTTGATCCTTTCCAAGGGCTTCAAACTGATCTGGTTTTCAAAATAACTACCATGAATATGCAGTTGCTATATTTGCAAACATTCTGTTCAAGAATGGATTAGTGTATTTTGGCTATTTTGAAAACCAGACTCATTTGCAGCCTGGGTTTGACATCCCTGCCCAAATGCTGCCTAATAGTGTCTAGTGTGGATGTCCTTTACTGAGAGTCAGAATAATGTTGCAAGATAGAAATGGTAGGATAGACGCATCAGACCTGGAGATAACTAATAAGTCCATGCTCCCAGCTTCGGTCTTTAGTGCATTACCAGAGAAATGGCACAGATTTAAGACTAGGTTTTTCAGTTCTAGACTAAGCTGACTTAAAATTTTAATATAAAGAGAATATTTCAATTCTTCATGCAATATAGGACCAAATTCTTAGGATACAATAATTTACCCTGAGATTTTCAGCTCGGTGCACAGTGACTGTCAAAATGGCAAATAGAATGCTAGAAATTATTTGGAAAGGAATAGAGAACAAAATTGAGTCTCATAATGCTGGAGTATTATATGCAATTCTGGTCACCCCATCTCAAAAAGACACAGTGGACATAAAAAACATACAGAGACGGGATGACAAATGATAAAAAGTGGATGAAAAAGCTTCCTTATGGAGAAATGCTAAACAGATTAGGGCTTTTTAGCTTGGAAAAGAGACTATAGAGGGGATATGATTGTTTTCCTAGGACAAGCAGGATGGTAGTCCTCACACATGGGTGACATTGGATGGAGTCTGGGATGAAAAACTTATGTCAAAGTTGCTATAACTTTGTGCACACTGAGCATGCCTAGCATGCCCTAAATCATGCGTCCATGCGGGGTCTCTCTTCAGTCTTTTTTTTTTTTTTTTTCCGTGGAGCTGTTCACATCGTGACACTTGTGGCTTTTCTACTTAAATTGCCTCGGGAATACTTTTTTCATGGATTTTTGCGGTGTTTGTTGTGTCTCAAGGCCAGGTCCCTCTTAGGCTCCTCTTAAGTCTTCTCAGGATTTTCGGGCAGTTTGGTAAGCTTTTCGCTTTCGTCCTCCCCTGTGGTGGCAGTGCTTCGGTGCCCAATGGCGTTGGCTGCTGGCCGCCACAGTCTCTCATTTTTCCCCCTTTTTGCCATTGATCATGGCCTCATCGGGTTTTCGGTGCCCCCAGTATCCAAGGGCCATGACCATCACGGACCCCCACGAGGAATGTGTACTCTGCCTGGGGGCATCGCATGATGTCCGGGGTTGCAACCTCTGTGTCCAGATGACCCTTAAAGGACGTTGTGCTCGACTTGACAAGAGGGAAAAGTTCTTTGGATCGAAGTCTGAGCCATCGGCGGCATCTGCACCAGTGGGCACTGAGCCATCGACATCGGTGGGGCCTTCAGTGCTGTCAGTGGATAGGTGTGCCAGGGACTGTCCTCTATCAGTCTCTTTCATGTCAAGGATGTCAGGTTCCTTGTCATCGACCTCAGCACTGGGGAAAGACCAGGCCAAGCCCCGAGGAAAGCCGAGGAAGCATTAGCACCGGTCACCTTTGATGCACTGTGCTTGGCTTGGGAAGGCGCCAGCTGAAGCTGTGATGTCCCACGGCAAGGAACACCCATCCTCCATCGATGTCGGGTGTCCGCAATGGTCTCCTCCAATCCTGGTGCCAGTCACCGATCCACCTCAAGGATCCAAGGAAGATGTGGCCACCCCCCTCCTGCCTCCCAGTTGACTTTGGCATCGGCAACTTTTGAGGAGTACCTGGAGCGGAGAGTCCGGCTAGCAGTGGAGCGGGTATTGCTCAACATCCAAACAGTGGCACCAATATTGTCGATGCTGGTGCTTGCCCTGCTGGAACAGTTCAATGTGCTCATTGGTATGTTACCGACCCAGTTGGCACCGGTTCCTGTGAGGCCATCAATGCCCAGCGGGATACCGATGCTTCTCCCGACCGATACTGTGCTCATCACTGGTTCCTCCTCAAAGGAAGCTCCATAGAGTCTGGGGACACAGAGGCCTACTGCACCCCCACGCCTCTGGACAAAGGCCAAGTACTTAAGGCTCCATCCCCTGTGGATTTCAGTGAGGATGAAGCCACGTATGACCCCCTGGGGGGATGACTCTGCGGAATCCTCCTCAGAGGACTCAGTGGGTCTCCTCCAGAAGAGTGGAGGGGGTCTCCTCCTGAGAACCTGCCCTTTGCAGGTTTGTGCGGATGATGGCTGAAGCCATCCCTTTTCAGTTGATGTCAGAAGATGATTGATTATTTAATAGCTTTTATATACTGATAACCGTTTGCACATCGTATCGGTTTACAAGGAACATTGTGCTTATATAGTGTAGCATAACAATTACATAGAACAATTGGTAACGTATATGGTTAACAGATATATAGTTAAAAAGTAAGTATAAGTTTATAATATGGTGAGAGTATAGGATGCCAAGTATAAGATGCTTGAAATCCTTCAGTTCATGGAGGCTCCTAAAGAGATTGTGGGAATCCCAGTGTATGAGATCTTTAAGAAGTTGCTGCTGAGGATCTGGGAACAACCCCTCACAGTGCCTCATGTCAACAGGATGGCGGATGGGGTTTGCCTCATTGAACAGGCTACCGGATTCGAAAAGCGTTAGCTAGCACACCAGTTGGTAGTGGTCGAATCTGCTCTCAAGAAGGCCAGGCGCTCTTGGGCCCAAGCCTTGGCGCCCCCAGGGAAGGATCACAGAGTGATGGATGCTCTTCAGAGAAAAGTATTTCAGGGGGCCATGCTCATTGCCTGCATTGCCTCTTACCAGCTGTACATGAACCAATTCTCACACAACCACTGGAAGCAGATGCAGGAGCTGACTGAGCGGCTGCCTCAGCAGCAGCAAGACCCTTTCCTATTGCTGATGCGGCAGGGTCTTGAGTGTGGAAAACACGAGGTTGGCTCAACCTACAATGTTTTTGACTCGGCAGTGAGTATGTCGGCGGTGGGAATCTGTGCTCGCAGAATGGCATGGCTGCAGGCCTTGGATCTCCGTCTGGAGGTACAAGAAATACTCAAGGACTTACTGTGTACAGGAGAGAAAATCTCTTCAGAGATAAGATGAGAGATGCGGTGACCCAGTTACGGGATCACCATGAGACCCTCCGCCGCCACTTTAGGCCCGCCCTCCTCAGTCAGGAGGTTTGCGAGGCAGGGTCAGAGGTAGTCTATCGCCAGATGACGTACTATCCTCCAGCCACTCATTCCCATTTAGAGGGTGAGCTCCCATGACCAACCCAGGCAACAGAGCTCCAAAACCCCAGCCAGCTCTCCAGCCAAACATGGGGATGGGGCTTTGACTGGATCTACCTTTTATGGGCAAAAAGTCTGGATGTTCCCAGACCTCATAAAAGCTACACAATTACAAAGGAAAACTTTCCTTCAGTATAGAGAGAAAGTTGTGGAAAAGGTTATTTTAATTTGAAATATCCATGCAAATGTATTGTAAAACTGAATGGAAATAACTATGTATTCACTGATCCTACAGGTCTTAAGAACCTTCTTGCATAATAATGACCGGAATAGTGTATAAAGAAGGATCTAAATAATGCAAATTTGCTTAAGTTCCATTCAGATAGTGATATTTTTCACTTCTTTTTCCTTATTTATGGAGTAATGATATTTTTGCTGATTTCTTTGTTTAAATTGCTACATTATTTTATTTTGTTTACAAGTGTATCATTCTCAGTTTAATTTCAAAGTTGTTTTATTTGTTGTAATTTTTTTAGAACAATAAATAAAGAATTAAACCCCCCCCCAAAATACCTCGGACCAGTGGGTTCTGCCAATTGTCCACCATGGGTACCAATTGAACTTAATGGGTGTCCCACCAAACTGACTCCTGTACCCATTTTGGGGGCCTATAGCACATCAGGGAGCTCTCCACCGCCTTAATGGCCAGAGTGGTCGAGCTCGTTCTCCAGGACAAAGAGAGTGGGGATTCTACTCTTGGTACTTCCTGATCCCAAAGAGAACAGGGAGACTCCATCCCATCCTAAACCTGAGGGCCTTGAACAGTTTCTAAAAAAAAAAAAAAAAAAAAAAGAAGATAAAGATGGTTTCCCTAGGCACCCTGATCCCCTCCTGCAAAAAGGGGACTGCTATGCTCCCTCGATTCAAAGGTCGTGTGCTCCCACATCGAGATATTCCCCAATCACAGGAAGTATCTCAGATTTGTAGTGGGAAACAGCACTTACAGTATAGAGTGCTGCTGTTTTGGGCTAGCTTTGATCTCACGTGTCTTTACAAAATGTCTGGCCATGGTGGGAGCGAACCTCTGGATTGGAAGTGCATGTTTTTTCCCTTTTCTGGATGATTGGCTAGTCTAGAGCACATCTCAGGTCGGGGCCACTCTGTCCAGGCACATGACCATCCAGGTGCTGGAGTCACTAGGTTTCATCAACTACCCAAAGTCCCATCTCAGCCCGGCACCTCAATTGGACTTAATCAGAGCCCTGCTAGATGCTGCACAGGCAAAAGCCTTCCTACTGTGATCTAGGGCGGTCACCTTAGCGCCCATAGCGGGGGTGATCCAACAGAGTCAGCAGGTGTCAGCTTGGCACATGTTGAGCCACAGGCCACAACTGTACATGTTACTCCATTGGCACATTTTCATATGAGCAGAGCCCAGTGGACCTTGAGGTCACAGTGGCACCAGGCCATGCAGAGCCTCCAGGCTCACATCAGAGTCACTCTGTCTCTCCAGAATCTTTGTCCTGGTGGCAGTTTCTCTCGAATTTGGAGCAGGGAATGTCCTTCCAAAATACCATCACCCAAAATTGTCCTTACCACGGATGCGTCCACCTTGGGGTGTGGAGCTCATGCCAAGGTGCTCCACACCGAGGGCCTGTGGTCCGCCTAGGAAGCAAAGTGTCAGATCAACTTCCTGAAGCTACGGGCGATCAAGTATATGCTTTCAGAGATTGGCTGTCCAACAAAATTGTCCTTATTCAGACAGACAACCAAGTTGCAATGTGGTATGTCAACAAGCAGGGATGTAAAGAATCATATTTGGACCTGGGGCCTGTTCCACGGGATGATTTTCAGGGCTGGAATGGAGAACATGATAGTGGATAGACTGAGTCGTGCCTTCAGACCCCATGAGTGGTCTCTCGACCAGCGGCTAGCGAACTGAATTTTCCATCTCTGGGGAACCCAATGGTGGACTTGGTTGCATCCCCCTGCAACAGGGAGGTAGCCCAGTTCTACTCTCTGTACAGGTCAGATGGGAATCCAGCCTCAGACTCCTTTGCCCGCCATTGCAGCAAGGGTCTTCTGTAAGCATATCCTCCAATTTCTCTGGTGATGAGGACTCTTTCTTTAAGCTTTGAGAGGTCCGAGGGACTATGATCCTCATAGCCTCTCATTGGCTAAGACAGATCTGGTTTCTGCTCCTCCAGGAGTTGTCCATCTGGGAACTGATCAGTCTGGAGACTTGCCCAGCTCTCATCACTCAAGAACACGGCAGGCTGTGGCATCCCAACATACAGTCCCTGTCACTCATGGCTTGGATGTTGAGAGGTTAATTCTGCAACCCCTCGATCTTTCTGGGGATGTGTCTCAGGTCTTAGTAGCTTCCAGGAAGCCTTCTACTAGAAATTCCTGTGGAGGAGATGTGGTATGAGCAGAAGGCCCTAGATCCATTCTCCTGCCCCACACAAAAACTGCTTGACTACCTCCTACACCTGTCAGAGGCTGGTTTAAAGACCATCTCTGTTAGTTCATCTGAGTGCAATGGGCGTACCATCTACACCTTGGTGGTATGTGCCAGTCTCTGTTAGCCTATAGTTGTATAATTCATGCAGGGCCTGCTTCAAATGAAGCCTCCCCTAAGACCTCCTGCTGTGTCTAGGAACCTCAACATGGTGATAGCTCAGCTGATGAAAGCTCCTTTTGGGCCACTGCACATCTGTGACTTGAAGTACCTGACCTGGAAGGTCATGCTTTTGGTGGCGGTCACTTCAGTGCATAGGGTCAGTGAGCTTTAGGCCTTGGTGACTTATCCACCTTATACCAAGATTTATCATGACAGGGTGGTGGTGGTGGTTAAGATGGAAGTCCAGTCAGTGTTCCTACCAACATTCTTTCCGAGGCCCCATTCGCACCAAGGTGAACAAGCACTTCATAGTTTGGAGTGCAAAAGAGCGTTAGCCTTCTGCCTGGAGCGGACAGAAGCCCATGAAATTTGCCATGAACTTCGGTATAAAAAAGAATTTAAATAGACAGTCCACCCAACTTTTCATCTCTTTTGACAGGACTAGATTGGCATTTGCTGTTGCCAAACAGACACTATCCAGTTGGCTAGCAGATTGCATCTTGTTCTGTTATGCTCAGGCGGGACTGCATCTTGGGGGGGTGGGGGGGTCATGTCAAGGCTTATTCTGTCAGAGCCATGGCAACGTTGGTGGCCCAATTGCGAGCAGTTCCCGTGGAGATCTGCAAGGCTGTGACGTGGAGTTCTCTTCACACATTTGCATCCCACTACTGTCTGGATAGGGATGGCCAACGTGACAGTAGGTTCGGAATCTCTTTGAGGTGTAGAACCCAAGTCTCCTTGCCTAGGGCCCTTTGTTTAGGTTCAGGCTGTCTCCCCCCTCTTATGAACAGCACTTTTGTGCCCTTTGGCACCTGATTGGTGTCTGGTCTCCTTTTCTGTTGGGGAGCAGCCTGTAGCTAGGGATTCACCCACGTGTGAGGACTACCATTCTGCTTGTCCTAGGAGAAGCAGAGTTGCTTACCTATAACAAGTGTTTTCCTCATGAAACCTGTCCACCACCCTGCGGAATTGGGTTCTCTTATGGTTTTGTTTTATGTTACTAATTTCATAACTTATGTTACAAGACTGAAGAGGGGACCCCACGTGGATGTGTGGTTTAGGCATGCTAGGCATGCTCAGTGTGCACACTTTGACATAAGTTTTCCATGCCGGGCTCCATCCAATGATGTCACCCATGTGTGAGGACTAACATCCTGCTGTCCTAGGAGAACACCTGTTATAGGTAAGCAACTCTGCTAAATGTATAAAATCACAAGTAGAGTTAGAACTGTTAAATTTACCTTTTCAAATCCTAGGACTAGGGGATGCTCCATGAAACTAGCAACTAGCAGATTTAAAACAAATCGTAGGAAGAATTTTTTCACTGGGTGCACAATCAAGCTATCATATCTGTTGCCTGAGGATGTGGTCTAAGCAACTAACACAGTGGGGTTCAAAAGAGGATTGGACTAGTCCCTGAAGGAAAAGTCTGTAAACAGTTATCAGACATGTATACTTAGGAAAGCCAGTGCTTATCTGTGGAAGTGAGATACAAGAAATTGATCATCTATTGGGGATCTGCCTGGTACTTGTGACCCTGATCAGCCACTGAGAGAGGATAATGGGCTCAATGGACCTTGGTCTGACCTGGTATGACACTTCTTGGATTTATGTTTTTTTCTTGCGGCTAGAACATGAAAAATCCTTTGATTTCCCCCTGGAGTAGATTTGAAATAATGGATAAGATGCACTAAAGAATATAGAGAGAAAGGATGTTAGGGATTTTCACATTCTGTGGTTTTTTAAAGACCTAATGCAAACCTCCAAGGACTAATGTATATACAGAGGATTTATTGGAAAAGGGCAATTGGTAAATATGATGATCTAGTACAGGGGTAGGCAATTCAGTCCTGGAATGCCACATAGATGTCTGGTTTTCAGGATATCTATAGTGAATATGCATAAGAACATAAGAAATTGCCATGCTGGGTCAGACCAAGGGTCCATGTAGCCCAGCATCCTGTTTCCAACAGAGGCCAAACCAGGCCACAAGAACCTGGCAAGTACCCAAAAATTAAGAAGATCTCATGCTACTGATGCCAGTAATAGCAGAGGCCATTCTCTAAGTCAACTTGATTAATAGCAGTTAATGGACTTTTCCTCCAAGAACTTATCCAAACCTTTTATAAACCCAGCTACACTAACTGCACTAACCACAGTCTCTGGCAACAAATTCCAGAGCTTAATTGTGCATGAAATATATTTGCATACAATAGACACAGTGCATATAAATCTTTCACATGTATGTTCATTGAGGATATCTTGAAAACCAGTCCTGTCTGTGCATTTTAGGCCTGGAGTTGCTTGGCCCTGATTTAGTAGCTGCGCAAATTTGATAGTAGATCTGAATCTGGTCTTGCAGATTAAAAGCTAATTTTGCATCCTGGGCTAATTTCTTGATGTCTGTAATCGGTCACCTTGCTTTTCCAAAATCTGAGGGATGTGTTCCCGGTTTATTTGCTTTCTAACTTCAGTGTAGGTATCAGAAATGTGAACACATTTAACAACAACCAAAAAAAAAAATCCCAACTTGCCCAAGTACTCTAATAGAAATCTCTTTGACATATTTAAAAGCCAACCATTTTTTCTCTTCTGTGTCTGGATCTCCTGTATAGAAGATTTCTCTTCATCCCCATCTAGGAGTCCAAAGCTGCAAATCTTGGCAAGGTGGAATTGATGGACCAACTACACAAGAAATCTAGGAAAGATCATGAGACTATGATGGCCCCATCATTGTTAAAAACAAAGAAACCAATGTCACCTCAGGCCTATAAAATTTGTCCAATTTCATGACCTCTTAGAATACCATATTCTTTAATCGATCTCTGGCATTGCCTACCACTGCACATACTTCCTCCCGCCACCTGTAAATGCTTTCTTAAATTCAAATACTGTTTTTGCTTGTTCCCCATCCCCTCCACCCTTTGTACTTAGAAATTATTCCTTATCTTATTCATTTTCGTAATTAATTGAAAAAGCATTCTGAATTGGCTTTTAAAGTGTCTTTGCTGCCTTGTTCTTTCTCCTGATAAATTCTCAAGTTTGCACAAAGCTTTTGTGTTATGCGATGAACACTGGAGAACAAGTGGGAACTGCTGCATTGTGCCTTGTGAAAAGCAACAGATACAACAGAAAAAGATACTTTAAGCAGATCTGCAAACTTCAAAATTAACACATTTCTGGTACAACTCTTTATCCTAAAGAAGGAGGGAATGATGAGCAGTCTGATTTACTTTTAAAAGGGTTTAACCTTTAAGGTTATTGAATCCACAGTTTAGTGTAAGATTTTTCTGCTTTCCACTAAATCTATAAATTTGTGTGTTTTTCTTATTTTCTTTCAGATCCCCGTGTAAAAGGGTGGCTCCTTCTGGACAACTATGTACCTACCTTTCTCTTCACTGTCTTATACTTATTTATTGTATGGATAGGACCAAAGTACATGCAGAATAAACAGCCACTCCCTTGCAGGGGCATTCTAGTGATTTATAACCTTGGACTTACGCTGCTGTCACTGTACATGTTCTATGAGGTATGAGGGAGGTTGGGGATAGGGTGGGTTTTTTTGTAATAGATGCTTTGCTTTCTTGTGAAGGTTGTCTGATGCTTTGTTTCATTTGTAGATTGTAAAGAAGCAGATCTTGTTCATACTGATGTTTTGAAATTTTCCAGCTGGATGATTGATATTTCAGTACACTTGCAACAATTGACAGTTAAAAAAAATAAATAAAATTTTTGGCAAATCATTGAAATGTAAAATGCCAGAATTTATCTACTTCAGATAATGAAGCCAGCTTGTGACCTGATATTTGCATCTCTGCTCCATCAGCTGCCAGAAATAGAACCGTTGGAGTCTCATGATTGCTGACGTATAGATAAATGCAGGTTGTCATAATTGCTCAGAACTACATCCTCAAAAGAAATAGAACTAAGCTGCTCCTGTGGCTGGTTTTTGTGAAACTGGTTACCAAGGTCAGAATGGACAGTAATCATGCATGCATGAGATGCTGGTTGGAAACTAGCCCTGAATTTGTATTTCATGTTTTTGTTTTGCTAGCACTTATTTATTTATTTATTTAAAGGCTTTTATATACCGGAGTTCATGCACTAGTGCATACCACTTCGGTTTACACAGAACAAGGAACAGAAAATTACATCAAACAGATTGAACAATTAAACAAATATACAATTATACAATTACATCCAACGATTGGGTATAAATAACATGGTTGTAGGGCTAGGAATCAAAACCACATAGTTTTTCTTTACTGTATAGAGTCTATACTTGCAGATGGAGTACTTAACTATTTTTCAGCCCTTATTGTAGAAACTAGGAACTGCATAGCCATGTGGTTGCAAAGAATAATTATGTTCTTCAGAGTATCATCTTAATTGTTTCATGGCTGGAGTGCTTCCTCCTTTAGTAGGTCATCAAATGTTTCTTTCCTGTAGTGGTCCATATTTTATTTGTTGTATTTTTGCACTTTCATGGAATAGAAGAGGTGTACTTTTTTTGTTTATATTCTGGATATACCTCCTTATATTAAAATGTGCCTTTTTTTTTTTTGCTTATGGCAGATGTACACCAGTGATGTGACCTGCATGGCCATCAGCATATTAGCCTAGGAAAAGAGTTTTTGAAAACTTTAGCATCTCAGTAATGACATAAAACTTGAAACAGAAAAGGAAGGATCTTAGAGTAGTAACTTGTATTGTTAGGTTGCATTACATTAAAAGTGTTAAACATGATCCCCTGCCCCCTAACTATTAATTTGACAGTTAAGCACAATTGTTTAAAATATTTATAATCTTTTTTTTTTTTTTTTTAAGAGTGCAGAAATATGCTGTATATTGCTATACATTTTCTTGAATCTGCATATGGCTAGTTAATATGGGCCTGATTTTTAAAGTTAACCGGGGATGTAACTTAGCTAGATATGACTTACTTGGCTAAGTTACAA
Organism: Rhinatrema bivittatum; assembly: GCF_901001135.1. Taxonomy (NCBI): domain Eukaryota; kingdom Metazoa; phylum Chordata; class Amphibia; order Gymnophiona; family Rhinatrematidae; genus Rhinatrema; species Rhinatrema bivittatum. The sequence continues at coordinate 416,100,207 of NC_042617.1, forward strand.
GCCATATTCAGCAGCATGGCTTTGCAACTGAATATCAACCTAATAAATGAAGCTTGACCGTGCCGCAAATGCGCAGTAGAGAGCAGCTCTACTGCGCATGTGCAGGCGAGCACGTCGGCCACAGCAGAGCGTCAGCTGTTTGAAAACATGGCAGCTGTAGGGGCGGCATTGGCGAGGGGCGGTAGAGGTGGCGGTGAGCAGTAGCGGCCTCGGCGAGAAGCAGCGAACCCGTTGGTGTGGGAGGGAGAGTGAGGAGAGGGTGGGTGAGTGAGAGGGGTGGAAGGGAGGAGAGAGAGGGAGACAGGGTGAGAGAGAGAGGGGTGGGAGGGTCAGAGTAGCCCTTTGTTACGGGCTGCGAGCGTCAGCTGGATATCAACATGGCGACGAGGAGCGGCAGCCAGTAGCGTCAGCGAGGAGCAGCGAACTCTGTGGGGAGGGAGGAGAGAGTGGGTGAGGAGAGGGGAGGGAGAGAGGGGAGAGGTGGGGAGGAGTGAGGGGGAGGTGAGAGACAGGGATGTGAGTAAGTGGAAGGGTAAGAAGTTGTGGAGCAGAGAAAAAGAGAGTGGAGAGAGGGTGGGGAGTGACTGAGGGGAGGGAGGCAGTGGGAGACAGAGGGTGAGTAAGACTGAGTGGAGGGAAGGGGGTGAGTGAACGAGGGGAAGGGGGAGTGAGGGAGAAAGTGTAGAAGGGTGCTGTGTTCGAAAATGGACTGAAAAAAAAAATTAATGTAGCTTTAACGGCTTGTTTCCATATAAGCCACTACTTAGCCAGATAATTTATTTTTTATTTTATTTATTAATTATTTTTATATACCGACATTCATCTCAATTGAGATATCACACCGGTTTACATTCAGGTACTGTAGGTATTTCTCTATCCCCAGAGGGCTTACAATCTAAGTTTTTGTACCTGAGGCAATGTAGGGTAAAGTGACTTGCCCAAGGTCTTGAGCTAAGTTAAACCTGCTGTTTGGCCGCTATAACTTATCCGAATAACTTAACCGGATAGGTGACGCCACCCTGATCCGCCCACATCGCGCTCAGTTATTCAGATAGCCAGATAAGCGCTTTCGGTATCAGGCCCTATGTTTTTGAGCCTTTGCAGAAGTCTGTCAGGTGAGATGTTAAATTTTCAGGAAACCAAAGACCTGACTTGCTTTGCTGACTGGTGTTCTTCATGGCCATTTAGCTGCTAAAAGTAGCAGTGTTTCTGGATCAGATTCTGATTTTGCTGTATTTATTAGGCCATTCTGGATAAAAACTTGCAGCAGCTTGTTGCAATCAGGAGCTTTCTGGATACAGTCTTAAAGTTGTTAAAATGTTTTCCAGTGCAGATACATTTTCTGTATGGATTTACTGTTTTTTTGGGTTATTTATTTTTGTTTGGTTTTTCATTTAGACTTTTTGAATGGTTTTTCTTTTCCTGGGTGTATCAATATTTTTTGTTTCCTGTTTTATTTGGGTTTTCCCTGCAGCTTTCCCCTCGACCTTATTGTATAGTTTATAGGAGCTTATATTGCATTGTGCAGGAGAAAAAACTTGGCTACACATTGCATAAACCTGAAGTATATGTGTTTGGACGTATATTTAAATAAGATCCTCAAACATCTGTGTGTACTAATTCTGAGAAACATGACTGAAAAAGACTAGCCAGAGAAGTGTTAGATTGTTATACTGCACTTACAGGCCTGTGTAGATTGGTGCATTCAGCCGAACACACAGTTTTACCTGTACTTGAAGGCACAGTTTCTACATGTAAGACTTTGTGCTAATGCAGCAAGGAGTTTTGCATGCAGAAAATGTGCATTGGAAAATGAGGTCAGCTTAGCGTCCTCCCATTAACATTTCATGCATATAAGGACGTTAAGCATTCCTTCCCAATGCAGAGAGGTGTGCTGGCTGAACTCACATTTTCTTAATGCTGGAAACTTTTACTCCTCTTCAGAGGTAGAGTAAAGTTTACTGTGTGATCAAAACACAGCCTTCAGTTGCCCAGCCTGTCAAGATTCAACACTCCAATCCCTTCTATAGTCTAATAAATACTAAAAATGCTTTCTGTCCTCAAAAAAAGGAATTGAACTTACCAGCTGCTGCACTTTTTCCTGTTTAAAAAGAGACAGTTAGGTTTGGCCATAAGTCCTTCCCCCGCCCGCAACACACACCTTGCTTTAATGTAAAATGTAAAAAAAAAAAAAAAGTTTTGGTTTTAGTGCTGGGTAGCCCTTCCCTCACATCCCCTTCCCTCCCAAGTTAAAATGTGTTCAGCCTGTGCTGAACATGTTTTCCTATCTGAGCCATTTTATTTAAAACTCCTGATGTATTAACATAAACTTAACTTTACTGTATTGGGAATTACAGTAACTTGTGTGTTAGGAAACTGCACTCAGCTTTCTGCATCGGCCTGTCAGGTTTGAGCAGAAAGGTGGTGTGACTCTGTTTTAGCGAAATGTGTTTGGTTTTATTTATTTATGGATTTATGGTGTCTCTTGTTCTCAAAGATGGGCAGGAAGGAGGGAACCTTATTGCTTTTTGTAACAACCATGGAAGTCATAAAAAGTTTATCTTGTCATTATTCTAAACTGACCCTTATTATCTCTGTTAGAAGAGGCAGAAGGGTGCTCAGTGGGCATGAAAAGGGGAATTTTTCCCCAACTTTTTTTTTTTTTTAATGTTGCACAAGCTATCATGTGGCAGGCATGGTGGGAGAACCCATACTGCAGCAAATATTGCTGTTTCGCTATTTGTGTCACAGTATAGCCAGGTCACTCTTTACTATCTTGAGTATCCTTTGTAATCTAGATTTGGAGTCAATGGAAGAACTAAAATAGTGGAACCAGTGTAAGAATTGACATTCATAGGAGCCACTGCATAGTTGAGGCATTTTAGATCCTGAATTTTAGCAGTTTCCCTCCCCTTCCTCTGTTTTATGGAACTTCTGAAATACTAAAATAGATTTTAGGATTTAAACATCAGATCCATTATTTTATATTTAATGTTAGTAGACTTACTTTTGATGTTGCTTATGAGTTGTCATCTTATGACCCACATACAAGTCGTCTCAACTAATTGCAGTCCTTCTGGGAACTGTGAGCCAGATCTGGGTTTTTCGCTCCCATACCTAAATAATTTGGGATTTGCCACCTTGTTTTCTCCATATAAGATGCAGGACTACAAATCCTCAGAAAACCTGGCTAGGAGCTAGAAAACTAAGACTTGGTTTTCTATCTTGGATGGAATGAAATTTGTGCTAATGGAGCCAAAGGCTAAGAATCACTGAGCTAACTTCACAGAAGTGATATGTGAGTTTACCATTTTCTTAGTTAGGTATATTCCAATGTTTGTTAAATTAATAACTTTCAGTGTGCATGCTCTTATACAGCTATCTGTGCAGATTTGGATCAGACTATGTTCATGCATTTTTTGGAGGCTTGTGTAGATATTGCGCAGCCTTATTTGTTTTGCTTTAAAAATGAAAGGCCCCATGAAGATTAACTGTTTTTAACTTGACTTTCTTTCTTGAATAAAGGATTTGCATTCATCTTTTTATTTTTTTAATTCAGTTCATCACAAACTACCTGGATTTTTTTTATCAGAGTTTGTGTGATTTAAGGTGCAATCAAAGTAAATAAGAGTGAAATAAAAAATGGAGCTGTGTCTGAATCAAAAACAAGTATGCTTTTGAATGAAGTTGGAACAATTGTTCAAAACTGGTAGCATTTTTGGACTGAAGATAATCTTTGAAAATGAATATGAAAAAATGAAAAAAACTGAAAGGAGCAGCTGCCATGGTTAAGATTTTACAGTAGGCATGGATCTTGATTACAAATTCCATCTTGGAAGCCCAGACCAGATGTATTCAATGCATTGCAAAAGGTGGAAAGCTGGCTAATGACTACTTCCATAGTTAAAAAGTGAAGTGACAGAGGCTATTATAGCTAAAGACATCTTTCAAAAAATGAAAAAGGGATCCAAACAAAGGAAACAGGATGAGCACTGGCAAGTAAGATGCAAAGAGAGAATTTGAAAAGAAGCTTGCCATGGAAGCAAAAACTCATAATAAAAATATTTTCATATGTTTGAAGCAGAAAGCTTGCAAGGGAGTCAGTTGGACCATGAAATGATCAAGGAGCATGTAGGGAAGGCAAGACCATAGTGGAGAAACTAAATTAATTCTTTGCTTCAGTCTTTACTGAGGAAGATATAAGGGAGATACCCATGCCAAAAATGATATTTAAATGTGATGATTCAGAGGATCTGAAACAAATTTCAGTGAACTTGGAAGATGTAATAAGGCAAATTGACAAGCTGAAGAGTAGTAAATCACCTGGACCAGATGTTATACATCCCAGTGTGTTAAAAGGACTGAAAAAGGAAATTGCAGACATACTATTAGTAATTTGTAAACTATCTTTAGAATAATCTACAGTATCTGATGGTTGGAGAGTTGCCAAATTAATGCTAGTTTTTTAAAAAGAGCTCCGGGATGATCCAGGAACCTATAGACCTGATTTCCATGCTGGGCAGAATGATACACTATCATAGAGAATAAAATTACTGAATGTATAGACAGTCATAATTTAATGGGACAAAGCCAGGATAGATTTTGCCAAGGTAAGTTTTGCTTATCAATCTGCTACTTTTTTTTAGAAAAGGTTAAATGAACATGGATAAAGGACCCAGTTGATACACTATATCTGGTTTCCCAGAAAGCATTTGACATAGTCCATCATGAGAGAATTCTGAAGAAATTAAAAAGTCATGGGATAGGAGGTAACTAGTTAAGAAAGAAAACAGAGTAGGGCTAAATTGTCAGTTTTCTGATTGGAGAAAAGTAAATAGTGGAGATTATAAATAATCTGGAAATGTGAACAGTGAGTAAGGTGATCAGATTTGCAGAAGACACAATTATTTAAAATTGTAAATTCACAAGAGGATTCTGAGAAATTGTAAGAGGACCTTGCGAGACTGGCAGACTGGGCATGCAAATGGAAGATGACTTATTTATTTATCAACTTTTATTATACAAACAAAGATTCCTTTGCTTTGAAATAATGGAGAATTACAAAAAAGAAATCTATTAATTACAGTATATACTTATTAGCAGTATTTATACTCTCATTCTTTCCAAGTATAATTTGGGGGAGAAGAAGGAAAAAACAAAGGAGTATATTTAAGAAATCATAATTTAAACACAGATCTCCTGAAAAAACCCCCAAAACATATCTTCCTTTAACAACACTGTCTAGATCTTCTTTTTTTTTTTTTTTTTTTTTAAATTGCAGGGACAACCCTTCTGGCATTTATGAACTCCCTTAATTGCTGAGGATTATAAAATACGTATGTATTTCCAGAGTACTTTACTACGCACCTTGCGGGGTAGCGTAATAGGAAATTTGCACCCATTGCAACAGCTTCTGGACTCCTAACTAAGAAAGCTTTCCTGCGCAATTGCGTTACCCTGGACAGATCAGGACATATACGGATTAATCCTCCTAAATAAGTAACCTTCATAGCCTTAAAATAAAACTTCATAATTAGAGCTCTGTCATATTCAGAAAATAAGGATCAAAAAGGCCAGAACTTTCCAGATAGACAAATTATCAAAATCTCCTATATCCCCTACTGAGGATATCTGGCTTTGTCTTTGTTGTAGGTACAAGAACTTTTTAACTGCTGGTATCTGCATTTCCGGGATTTTAGTAATTCTTTCAAATACCTTTTAAAAGTTATTAATGGTATTTCACCAACTACCTTAGGGAAATTCAATACTCTCAAATTACGTTGTCTTAGGTAGTTCTCCACCGACTCCAGCCTGCGCATCAAAACTGCCTGATCTCTCACACAAACGGCATTTGCATCAGACACTTGTTTTTATCCTGCAGCAAAACTCGTGTTTGTTCCTCAGCTTACATTGATTCTCAACAGAATCCATTTTTAAGGAGGTTTCTTCTATTTTCTGGGTTTGCTCATTAAAAGCCTTGCTCATCCACATAATCAAATCCTAGAGGGACTCCATTGTAATTACAGCCAGTCTCTTTATCTCAGTGGGATTTTAATAGACTTCCCAGTACCTCTTTTTATTTTTTTTCCTACAACCGATGTTACCATCTGCAAGGGTTCCTCCTTTCTCTCCTTACTCCTCGCCAAACTCTCTGGAGACATGAAGGGATCTGGGAGCCTCTCCAGCTCCGGCAGATGACATTTTAATGTGGACAAATGCAGAGTGATGCCCATAGGAAAGACCAATCTAAAATAGCTACACAGTGCAAGATTCCACGTTAGGAGTCCCCACTCAGGAAAAGGATCTAGGCGCCATTGTGGATAATGTTAATCTTCTGCTCAGTGTGTGGTGGCAGCCAAGAAAGCAAATAGAATGCTAAAAATTAGGAAAGGAATGGAGAATAAACTGAGTGTCATAATGCCTCTGTATCACTCCATGATGTGACCACATCTTGAGTATTGTGTGCAGTTTTGGTTACTATATCTCAAAAAAGATATAGCAGAATTAGAAAAGGTACAGAGAAAGGTGATCAAAATGATAAAGGGTGTGGAACGATTCCTATATGAGGAAAGGCTACAGAGGTTAGGGTTCTTCAGTGGGGAGAATGGAATGGGTGAATACAAATCCAGTTTATTCTTTGAAAAAATACAAAGACCGAGCGACATGCAATGAAGTTACTAAGCAGCACATTTAAAATATAATTTTTTAAAAAATTAAATGCATAATTCAACTCTGGAATTTGTTGCCAAAGGATGTGGTAAAAGCTGTTAGTGTAACTGAGTTTAAAAAAGTGTGGGCCAGTTCCTAGAGGAAAAGTCCATAAACCATTATTAAAGTAAATTTGGGGAAATTTACTGCTTATCCCTGGGATAAGCAGCATGAAATCTATTTACCTTTTGGGATCCTACCAGGTACTTGTGACCTGGATTGGCCATTGTTGAAAACAGGATACTGGGCTTGATGGACCCAGTATGACAAATCTTGTATTCTTGTGTTCTAATCACTTGCAAACCCTTTGACTTAAGATCCTGAAATTTCTTGGCATCTGCAAATTTGATTACCTCATTGTTGTTCCCTTTTATTTCTAAATATATAGAGACCAGTCCCAGTACAGATCTCTGGGGCACTCAATTATTTAACTTCTTCCATTGAGAAAATTGACCATTTAGTCCTATTCTGTTTCCTATTTTTAATCAGTTTGTAATTCTCAATAGGTCATTTCCTCCTATCCCATGACTTTATAACTTCTGAGGGGTCTCTCATGAGGAAATTTGTCAAGCATCTTCTGAAAATCCAGATTTGCTATATCCACCAGCTCACTACTATCCACATGTTTATTAACTTCAAAACATGTAGCAGATTGGAGAGACAAGTTCCCCTGGTAAACCCATGTTGGCTGTGTCCCATTAAACCATGTCTGTAAGATTTTATTCTTTAGAATAATTTCTACATTTTTCACCCAGCACTGATGTTTGGCTCATTAGTCTAGTCTACAGTTTTCTGTTTCACCGTGGAGCCCTTTTAAAGATTGTTACATTGGTGACCTAATAGATGGTTTTAATGATAGATTACAAATTACTAGTAATAGGTCAGGAATTTCATTTTTTGAGCTCTTTCAGAAACATGGGTTGTATGCGATATGGGCCAGGTGATATGCTACTCTTTAATTTGTCCATCTGCTCTACTACATCTTCCAGGTTCACAGTGATTTACTTCAGTTTCTCCAATCACCATTAAATACCATCTTCCTACAACATCTTCAGTAAATACCAAAGCAAAGAATTTTAGTTTTTCTACTCTGGTCTTGTCTTCCTTAAGTGCCCCTTTAACCCTTGGTCATCTAATGGTTCAACAGACTCCCTGACAAGGTTCCTGTTTTGAGATGTATTTGAAAGTTTTTATTTTGAGTTTTTGCCTTGATGGTAGACTTCGTTTCAAAGTCTCCCTTTCCCCCATTGTAATGTTTTTGCATCTAACTTGCCAGGGCTTATGCTTTTTCCTGTCTTTATTTGAATCCTCTTTCCATTTTTTGAATTTTTTTTGGCTTTAATAGCATCTTTCACCTCATCTTTTAATCATGCTGGCCTTCCTTCTGCCTTTAATGCGGGGAATACGTCTAGTCTGGGCTTCCAAGACAATTGTTTTACACAATGTCCAGTCTACTGGCATTTTTTGTTTCCCCAAAAGAGGGTTGAATTTATTTGAATGGCATTTTAAGGAATGTTTGCTCTATTTTCTAGGTAGTAAATTTGCTTGAAATGAATCTGAGTGTTTTTGATTTTACTAAAATGCTTAGTAGCTAGTGGAATGAATGGGCATGATATAACTTGCTGTAAACATTCTGCTTTATTGCAAACTATTTGTAAATTTTCAATGCTGCTGTATTCCATACAAAATATCACTATTCTTTCAGATGTGCACTCTTTACTACTGTGCTGTAAACATGACACAGTATCACTGGTCAACACATTGGTATTAGTTTATCAATAACTTGGTTTCACTTACAATTTTTGTGATCATCAGGCCTCATGCATTTTTTTTTGTCTGAAGACAGATAACCTCCATTGTTAAAATTCTAGCATTTGCTCTTAATTTAACTTTTCTACTATGGTTTCTGAAAATAGCCAAATTTTATATTACATTTCCTTCTATCATCCAGTTTTCTATGTTAGAGACAGATTGGTACATATTTCCATAACCAGAGAAGAGCCCAGCTCACATGAGACTTTTTTCAGCAGGTACAGTAAGGTAATGGCCCCCAAAAAAACCCCACACAGCAGCTGGGAGCGCTACCAAAGAGATGAGTATAAAAAGAGAAAAAAGTACAGAGACCTGGGCTGTCCAACACTGAGGTAGGAGAAAAGAGTGAGAGGCTCGTTCCAAAAATGTTTGGGGGAGGGATTGGAAAACAGTTGGATTTTACAGAATTAAGCAAATAGATTTGTATCCAAGGAGAGAGAAAAGAGCAGTAGCAGCAAAGTTAATAAAGTTGATAACATCCAGGATAAAGTTTGGTTGATAGCTGCTTAGGGGTTAGTAGTGAGAGTTTCAGCTTTAGTACATCTAACCTGAAATAGCCATATGAATAACAGAAAGAAGTGAAATCTTGTCTGAGAATCTGAAAATGTCTGGAGCTAAAACATTAAGGGGCGGATTTTCAGAGCCCTGCTCGCCTAAATCCGCCCAAAACCGGGCGGATTTAGGCGAGCAGGGCCCTGCGCGCCGGTAAGCCTATTTTACATAGGCCTACCGGCGCGCGCAGAGCCCCGGGACTCGCGTAAGTCCCGGGGTTTTCGGAGGGGGCGCGTCGGGGGGCGGGCCCAAACCGCGCGGCATTTTCGGGGCGTGTCGGGAGCGTTCCGGGGGCGGGCCCGGGGGCGTGGCTACGGCCCGGGGCGGCCCGGGGGCGTGGCCGCGCCCTCCGGACCTGCCCCCAGGTCGCGTCCCGGCGCGCAGGAGGCCCGCTGACGCGCGGGGATTTACGCCTCCCTCTGGGAGGCGTAAATCCCCCGACAAAGGTAAGGGGGGGGCTTAGACAGGGCCGGGTGGGTGGGTTAGGTAGGGGAAGGGAGGGGAAGGTGAGGGGAGGGCAAAAGGAAGTTCCCTCCGAGGCCGCTCCGATTTCGGAGCGGCCTCGGAGGGAACGGGGGTAGGCTGCAAGGCTCGGCGCGCGCCGGCTATACAAAATCGATAGCCTTGCGCGCGCCGATCCAGGTTTTTAGCAGATACGCGCGGCTCCGCGCGTATCTACTAAAATCCAGCGTACTTTTGTTTGCGCCTGGAGCGCAAACAAAAGTAGGCCTATTCGCGGAGTATGAAAATCCGCCCCTAAATGATTGGGGGTGACAGACTTGGATATTTGTATGTTCAGAAAATTGGGTGGGAGACTGATTTGCAGAATTAACTTAAGCAAATAGTTTTGAGAACTGATTTTGGGGGGAAAAGGGTGCACACTTAGGGCTAGATTTTAAAAGCCCTGTGCGCGTAAATCCTGCCGGATTTACGCGCACAGGGCACTCGCGCGCCTATTTTGCATAGGCCGCCAGGACGCACGTAGGTCCCGGGGGCGGGCTGGGAGGGCGGTCCCGAGTCCCTCGGCACTGCAGCCTGTGCCGGGGGATGTCGAGGCGGCACGCGCAAGTTACGCATGCTTCAAGCAGGCGTAACTTGCCCAACAAAGATTGGGGGGGGATTTAGGTAGGGGTGGGGTAGATAGGGGAAGGGAGGGGAAGGTGGGGGGACGCGGAAGGAAAGTTCCCTCCGAGGCCGTTCCGATTTTGGAGCGGCCTCGGAGGGAACGGAGGCAGGCTGCGCGGCTCAGCGCGCGCAGGCTGCCGATTTTTACGCAGCCTTGCGCGTGCCAACCCCGGATTTTATAAGATACGCGCGTAGCTGCGCGTATCTTATAAAATTCGGTGTACTTTTGTTCGCGCGCGCGTATGTTTTTAAGATCTACCTCTTAGTAAATACAAACAGCTCAAAGTTATAAAATAGCAATCCAAAGCACTTGTATTGAATAAAGTGCACTGCAGAGGTTTAGCTTCCTTTATCTTGAGGAGTACAAGATTCTGTGGTGGTCAGTGGAAGCCAGGTTTCAGTGACAGAAAAAGATATAAGGCCACGTCAAGGAGTTAATCCATTACTAGCTATGCATGAAATAGATGGGTGTAGAAGAGGAAAGTAACAGAAATTAACTGTTAATTATAAACTGAAAGCGAACAGGAAAAGACAAATTGCATGAGTAGGGAAAGGGGAGATGTTCAAATGGGAAAGAATGAGGAAGTTGCAAATATTTGCACGGGAGTGCAGAAGTTACAAAACCTGTTTAATGTCAAGACTGTTTCTTTTTAAGCTAGTACTTCCTCTCAGTATTCAGCATTTACTTACTGGTGTGGTGGTTTCCAAGTTTATGATACTGAACAGTTGCATAGCAGGAGCAAAAGCAGAAAAGGAGATTGTGCCCTGGCCTCAACTAAGAGCTGTGTATAGAAATGCACTAGAGCTGTGCTGTTTGGACTGTTCATTTTCTTGGTACTAATGAAGCCTCATGCCTTCATGTCTTAATGTTTGAAATCAGGAATGCAAGAGAACCAGTAATGACATGTTCTTATGTGAGACAGGAGCAGATCAAGAATATTGAAAACCATCCAAATAAGGGTACAGTCTTGGTTTAAAATAACTTTTTAAATTTTGAGCGTTGGAATATAGTTTGTACTGATCGTGCATGTTTGAACTTAATTTCAATTGCTCAAGACATCCCTGCTGTTTTTTTGTTTTTTTTTGTGAATGAGATATAAATACATATTCTGTATGAGATGCAGCTCAATCTTTTACCTAAAGGAAAATGTCATTTCATCTTAAATGTATGCTCTGGCACACAGGATGACAACCATAAGAGTGTGCACAGCATAAGTATAAGGAAAACATTGCTTCAGAGTTGCATGTCTTATTTGCATGTTGGCTAATGGTGTGCCTGTTGCATGTTCCAGTGGCGTAGCCACGGGTGGGCCTGGGTGGGCAGGTGCCCACCCAACTTAGACCCAGGCCCACCCAACGGGCACCGGAACTGCAAGGCTGTCGCGGGATCCCATCCCCGCGACAGCGAACAAGAGAACCCACGCCTCGCGCGCCATCACGGCACACGTGGGGAAGCGCTGCTGCGGCCGTATGGCCAACCGGTCTTCCTGTTCGGGGGGGGAGCGGAAGCGCCGCGCGCAGCTTCCGCTTCCTCCCCCCAGAGCAGGAAGATCAGCTGCCTCTCCTGCTGCCACCGGACTCCTGCTATCTTCGGGCGTCGGGCCGAACTGCCCGCCGATCTTCCTGCCTGGGGGAGGGGAGGGAGGAAGCGGACGTTGTGCGCTGCGCTTCCGCTCTCCCCCCCCCCCCCCCCGACAGGAAGTTCGGCGGGCAGTTCGGCCCGACGCCCGAAGATAGCAGGAGTCCGGTGGCAGCAGGAGAGGCAGCTGATCTTCCTGCTCTGGGGGAGAAAGCCGAAGCTGTGCACGTGCTTGAATGTGTATGTGTGGATGAGAATGGGAGTGTGTGTGGGTGAAAACTGGAGCCTGGGTGTGTATGTGGGTGAGAATGGAAGCTTGAATATGTGGGTGAATGGGAGCTCAAATGTGTGTATGTGTGGTTGAGAATGGGAGCCTGGGTTTGTGGGTGGGTGAGAATGGGAGCTTGAATGTGTGTATATATGGGTGAGAATGAGAGCCTGGGTTTGTGTGGGTGGGTGAGAATGGAAGCTTGAATATGTGGATAAGAATGGGTGCTTGAATGTGTGTATGTGTGGGTGAGAATAGGACCTTAAATGTGTATATGTATGGATGAGAATGGGAGCTTGAATATGTGTGGGTGAGACTAGGAGCATGGGTTTGTGGGTGAGAATGGGAGTCTGGGTTTATGTGTGTGGGTGAGAATGGGTGCCTGGATGTGCGTCTGTGTCTGCATAAGAATATAAGCCTGGGGAGGGGTGAGAAAGTGAGAACTTATATGTGTGTCTGCAGAGAATGTGAGCTTGTGGGGGGGGGGGGAGAGCATATGAGAGTGAGAGCTTGAGTGTATGAGAGGGAGTCTGTGAGAGAAAGCGTGTATGTGTGTTTGTGTGTGTGTGTGGAAGGGAAGAAGACAGTAATAGAAGAAAGACACTGAAAAGGAATTAGGAAATGAGCTATAAGGGAAAAAATGGGAAAAAGAGACCAGGACCAACTGATTAGAAAAATACAAAGATCAGACAACAAAGGTAAAAATATATATCTATATTTTGAGATGTTAGCAATTTAAATATAAGCAACACAACCGCTCTCTCAAAATTTATGGACAGGTAGGAGCCGTGTATAAAATCGTAATAATAAGAAGGCTAAAGTACCACAAATCACCGTGAATTATGTTTGTATCATTAAGTAAACCTCATACTTAGGCGTAGATGTGAATGCTATGCTGCATAATTTGGCATTATTTATCAGTAAAAAAAACAACTAGTAGAGCTGCATGCCTACAGCCCACCCATGTTAACCTTGTGCCCACCCAAAAAATCAATTCTGGCTACGCCACTGGCATGTTCACTTTGTTTCTGTTGCATGTGACTTCTGTGTAGCTATGGGGTGTGTGTGTGTGTGTATAGTTGGTGTAGTGTATGCATTAGAGATTGTATAGAGTAATGATGAATAGTGTAATTGTGTTAGGGAGCTCTTTGTTTTATAATAATTTAGCAACCTAATAAGAAACATACATCAATAAGCAATAATCAAAGATATAAGCATACATTAATAAGAACAGAAATATAAATAAAAAAAACATGATAAAATTGAAATAAGCCAATAACAAATTGTTTTAATTATTGCAGTCTGGTGAATTTTAATCAGTCAAAGGCTTGATTTAAAACCACATACAATGTTTTCTTTTGAATATTGAGAGGGTAATTTTGTTTCTCTGTGGACAAGCAGGATTGAATTCTGCCACACAAGTGTGTGATATCACTGGATGGAGCCACCACGGAATGTGCTTCCAGAACTTGGATCTAGAAGTCTTTCTGATCATACACTGGTATACCCATACAGCCACCAATGAGCAAGTCTCCTCAGTCTTTTTTTCTTCTGCTAAAGTGAAGGGATTTTGTGTGCTCTCCTCTGATCACAGGCAGTTTTTCTCTTCATTCTTTTTTTTTTTTCTTTCTACCAACTGAACCATTCGTTCCTCATCTATGCCAACATTGGTGCAAAGATCATTGGGGGTCAATATCATTGTAGCAGCTATTGGTGCAGGCATCCTTAACACTGTGTTAATTGGCAGCAAAAGATTCACACTGAAATTAAATTAAAGTATGCTCCTCCTATATTAGTACGTGAATCAGACTCATTATCTGTAAAGGCATTTCCAGTTCCTCCAATGCCTCCCTTTTCAGAAGCATTTGTCCACAAAATGTGCAATGGAGTCATATTAGACTACATATAGAAACCATCTACATAAAAAAAAAAAAAAGTCATAATTCTTTCGTATTTTGGAGAGACTTGCTACAGAGATTCCAATACAATCTCTTATTACACCCTGTCAAAATACCAGGTATTCTACTTCACCTACACAATTTATAAAGAGAGATTCTCCTTCAATTCCAGTCAGAATGCTACATTCCTTGGAGGTCTCATAGATGTACTCCATATATTTCATCATTACCTCAGGAGTTCCATCTCATTCCTGCTGAAAATATTTCTGTTAAGCTGGAAGATGACCTTCCATCTATTGAGGAGTTACAGGCAAAAGTAGAGAATGATTATCGCTACTATTATTGATGCCAAGTTGGATATATATTTTGCTGGTTGAAACATGGCATTCTGATGCTGACATAGTTTAAATATTCTTTGTCCCGCTGGATGTTATGTCCATTGAGCCAGAGTTGGGAAATGTGGTGGTTTAGTGATAATTTTTAGAAATCTTATTTCTCTTATAACTGAGGATTCTAATATAGGCATCAAATTTGAACATTTGTCTAAGTTAAATGATTGGTATTTGATTTTGCTATATCATCCACCCAACACTGTTACCCAAATAGATTTAAATCTAAGGCATTATAATAGTAATATTGCCCACATAACCAATAAGATTATGAAGGTTGAAATCACCTATTAGAATAAAGACACTCATCCACATTTGTACTTTGAATTTTTAAATATTCTGTGAATTTTCTGTTTAAGCACTTCAATAGACTTTCTAACTCACAAAGCAAGCACTATTTTAGATAGTCATTATCACAGTGGGATATATTATGAAGAGATTAATTAGTAGTCACAGATTCGCCAATTTTATGGTCTGATTCTCATCTTTTGATGTTTGAACTTGCAATTTCAAAATGTAGAGAATTTCATTTAACAATATTAATAAATGGAAACGTCCTCCAATTGATTCTAATCTATTCCATGAGAGATGGAGTTCACATAATGACGCTTTAAACTATCAGAATCTTAATACTCTGATAGACTCGTTAACTTCAATCTTGGATGAAATAGTATCAGTTAAATTTGTCATTCACAAAATTTGGTTCCTTGGTTTATTAGGAGTTAATTAAAAATAAAACAAAAAAATGCCCGAGGAGAGGAGAAAGGAGAGACTTCCTAACCCATACCAATACTCAGAGAGGCCTACCTCGGCGCAATTTGGAGGTGAGAGCCCCGGAACATCCCACGAGCCTGCCGTGGGCGCAGCGGAGAGGCGGAGCCTGAGTGACATCATCAGGAAGTGTCTGTTGCTATAAGTTCTGGCGACAGACTGCGCACTGCCAAAGCCGCGCGCTCTGTAAGGGGCGCGCGGCTTGGGCCGGCGAAGGCTGGAAGGCTGCCGGGTCCCTTTGAAGTGAAGTGTGAGTTGGACTCTCTCCGCTTGAAACTCTTCTAGGTATATTTTGTTTTGGTAAATTGAGGATAAGTGTTATCCTGTATTGCTGTTTGGTTTGCCTATTGCTTATATACGATCATGCCTCATACTAAACATAAAGGAAAGGTCAGACAGGAAGCCTTAACCCCTGTGAGACCATCCTCTGTTCAAACAGCTATTACAGGATATTATTCACCGGCAGAAATAAAAACCCCGGAGTATCCCATTGAAGGAGGATGTTACACTGATAAAGTGGAACCAGTTCGAAGTGCGCTTACCTCGTGCAGGAGGGTTCTCTGGGATCGGATAAAGAGGGTAATCCAATAGGCAGTCCAGGGTCAGGGCAGGCAGCAGACGCAGGAACCAAGCAGACAAATCCAGAGGCAGGCAGCAGAGCAGGGTAATCCAATAGGCAGTCCAAGGTCAGGGCAGGCAGCAGACGCAGGAACCAAGTAGACAAATCCAGAGGCAGGCAGCAGAGCAGGGTAATCCAATAGGCAGTCCAGGGTCAGGGCAGGCAGCAGACACAGGAACCAAGCAGACAAATCCAGAGGCAGGCAGCAGAGCAGAGCAATCCAACGGGCAGTCCAAGATCGGGTAGTAGGGAAGGCACAAGAGAAACGTCAAGCAGTGAGCACGAATCCAAGTCATAGTGGCCGAAGAAGTGAGCGTGGGAGAAGGCTCTGATTAAGAAGCCAATCTCCCGCGCAAACGGAGCTCCGTCGGCATCTGACGTCAGGGGGCATGTCCAAGCCCCGATAGCGCGGGGATTGGCTGCCAGCGTCGAGAAGGGAAACCCTCGACGTCATTCGAGGAATCCCTCCCTATTCGGTGCGTCCGTGCGTCGACGTTGGGGCGTGAGGCCTGAGGCCCTCCGGAACGGCAATGCCCCGCTTCGTGCGGGGCCGGGCAGTCGACCTCAGGGAAGTAACCCCGGCGCCATTGGTGCAGGTAACAGAGGAGATGGTGAGCAGCCATCTCCCTTTCTGGGAGAAGTAAGTCCGAGTCCCGGGGCGCCATTACCACCTATCCCCCCCGTAGCTCTGCATCAGACCATGAACTAGGCTCATTCTCCTTGCGAGATTCGCTTGGGGAAAAGTCCGATTAAGGAGCTCGTGGGATTAGGAAAGTCGGAGCATGTTGAGCAGGGAGATTCTATGCTCCCTTCTCCGGGGGAGGGACCTAGTGGGGTAAGTACACCCGCTAGTAGGAAAGATTCTATTTTACCCGTGGGGGGTAGTGATAGACAAAAATCACCTATATTTAAATTGAATAACCCAGTGTCAGGTGTGTTTGCAGGAAGTCCACCGAATATAACAATGGATACAATCTGGCATGCTATAGTAGCTTTACAAAAGAATATTATAAGCTTAAATGGTAATATTAAAGATATGCAAACTGTTTTGCTTAATATAAACCCAACAGTGACAAGTCAGGCTGAGAAAATGATAAAGTGGAAGAGGAAATAAAAGATAAGATCAGTACAAACAGTGACTATTCAAGGTGAAAATGTTTTGTTGAAGAGAATTGAGAGTATTGAGAATTCTATTAAGTACACTAACTTGAGAATTGTAAATTTTCCGAAGTGTAAATTAATCTCTCCTCGTGAGCAATGGAAAAATTATTGTTCAGAGGTATTATCTATGCCAGTGGAAGAATTTCCTTCAATTTATAATGCCTACTTTATCAGTTGGAAGAATGAAAATGTAACTGAGCAAAATGAAGCAGAAACATCACTTAATGTCACAGAATTAATAGAAAAACATCTTTCAGTTCCCAAGTAGAGAAAAGAGGTACTCTATTGGTTAAATTTAAACAGTTGTCTGATAGAGATAAAATTTTGAAAATGTTTTTAGTAAAGAGAGCCTCCTTATACTTGGGACAGAAAGTATGGGTATACCCAGATTTATCTAAAGACACTCAACTAAGAAGGAAAAAGTTTTTGACATTAGTAAACCAGGCAAGGACATTTGGGATACAAATTAAATTGAGATTTCCTTGCAAATGTATAATGAACCCTGGGGGTGCAAGATATGTATATTATGAGCCGGAACAGTTGGAAAGATTCTTGGAAACACATCACAACCAGGGTGAAGAATAGAATTCTTCACTTAACAGATGGCATGAGCAAATTTTCTTCTGCCTATCCTCATCTAAGGTAATTAAGATAATTGTTTTGTTATATTATACTATTGACTGCTCATATACAGGGCTCCCCTCCTTTAGTAGTTTTGTAACGTCAGATTTGAAGGTTTATTATATTTTGTTTTCCTTTTTTATGATATCGTTTAAAAACGACTTAATGGTCATGTAACCTTCCTTTCTGTAAATGATTCAATTGTAAAGATTGAATATTGTGAAAATTATTAAAATGTAAATAAAATAAAAAATTCTCAGTAAGGGGGAGTGCTGCTGAAGCCCCAATATTACTCTGCATAGGCTGGAGGCTCCTTATTCCTGCTCTCATTTTCATCTGAGGGCTGCCGAGAGCTGTAAGAGGTTTGTGCCTTCGGTGTGACGTCACCAGTGTGCCTAAGCTACGCACCAAAGGGATGCACCCCTTGTCACCAATTTTGGAATTCTAGGGCTTTTCTGGAGTCCTTAACCTGAGATGGGTAAGAAGCCAAAAGATCATGCTCATTTGCTTCTACCTGCAGTGTCAGTCCCTCTTTAGTCTGCCCAGACAATGCTGGACTTCATGTTCCAGGTAAATCGGGGTTAAAAGGAACTTGGAGTTTATGCTACCACTCACAGAGACTTTTCAGTCTCACTCAACCCTGTTGGTCCTATTTCACCGCAGGCAATTTCCTCAAACTTCATGGGAACTGTTTTTGAGATGGCAAGAGCTTTTTCCTGCCTCACTTTTTCCTGTACTAGGTGGGGAGCTCCCAGCAGCAGACTTGGTTTTTTGTTTTTTTTTTTCCCCACCCCTGCTGGTGAAGTTAGAGGCTACTGTGTCTCAGTCTACAATGATTAAACCTGTAATAGTCACCTTAGATTCTTTATGGACAATGATAGTGAACTCGGAGAAAAAACGTTTCTTCTAAAATCGATGCTATGATGGGAACTTTGGGGTGGTCTTTCTTCTAAGGTGAGGAACATTGTGGACATATTAGAAGTTGTAGATGGAAGAATAAAAGAGCTTCAAGAGAAATGTAAATCATTAAGGAGTGTCATTTCTCTCATTAAAGATAATCAATTATTGCACCATAGGTCAGAAAATATGGGCAATCAGATGAGGAAGTGCAATCTTAGGTTCCTTAACTTTCCTAAGTATTCTTTACTATCCCCAATGGAATTGTTTAAAAAAAATTTACTTGGATGTATTAAGACGCCTTTCCATCAATTGTTAAATTATTTTATATACCTTCTCGTATTCCTATATCTCAGGATATAATTTACCACTTGAGGAGCTGGATCTTTCCATACTTCTAGAACATTTAACTTCTGAAGGAACTACTTTAGTCATTACATACGCCTGTGAGAAAGATTGGACCTTGAGACTTTTTTTTCATCGTAGGTTGACCACAAAATTTCTTATCCTTATCTCTCTCTTTCCTGATATTTTGAGAGAGACTTTAAGACATTTCTGGAATATGAGCAGAGTGGTTCATCTGACAGGTACTTATTTGTTAAAATTTCCATGCAAATGCTGTTCTACAATTTAATGTTTCTTTCTAATCAAGTACCTCTCTGTTCACCTGTACCCTAAAGTAGAAATTCAAGGACCCTTGTGATTATTCTGGTTATTCTTATGGGTTGTTGGAGGGTTTTTTTTGCCTCTTATAACTCCCCAGATTTGTAGTCTAACTTTGCATCCATTCTTATTTTGTATTTTTTTTAAATCGAGTACTTGATTGTAATTTGTTCTGAAAAATTTATAAATTAAAAAAAAACCAAAACTCAGTAAAATGTAACAACTGGTGCGAGGGAACCACGTTTAGAGATTTGTTTGCTAATAGTCGTAAGTCCTTTAGGCAGCTTTTAAATTAATTAAAAAAAATATTTTTATAGTAAACTTCTCAACAAATCTCTTAATAGACCAAAAGAGTTGTTCTATCAGATTAATAATTTAACAAATACAATTAAATTTAACCAAATTTCAATAGACATCAGTTGTGGTGCTTATGCTCATTTTTACCACTCTAAAGCCACCATGTTATTGAAGCAAATTGGCAATGTTCCCACTATCTCCAGAATATTTCTTCAGGAGATACATTGGAGGCTACATGGAATTCTTTTGATTTGCCTTCAGATATGGAGATTGAGCAAGTATTTTATCAAGTAAGAAATTCTCATTGTTTGACAAATCCTTATTCTATAGGAGTTTTATTAGGAGATAAATTACAATTTCCCTGTACGTACCCGGATCAGTCCAGACTCCTGGGTTTTGCCTCCCCTCCAGCAGATGGAAACAAGTTTTAACGGACTCCGTCCTATACCCCTGAGGTGCCACCTAGAGTCTGTCAGTATATCTGTCTCCAGCAGATGGGGGAGGTGCAAACCCTTTAGTCTGGTTTTAGTGTTAGGAGGAGGAGTTAGGGATTGAGGTCCCTCAAGAGGATTCATGATTTGGGGCTATGGATCCGGTGATGGTGGGGCTCAGAGGTCCAGCTCATAGGCCAGTTACTGACCTTTTGTTGAGGGAGTGGGACACTCCGGACCTGGGTTTGAAGATAAGTCGAGCTATGGACAAAATTGTACCCGCTTCTAGAGGAAGCACTGGACCTCCTCAAGGTACCCAAGGTGGATGCCGCTGTCTCGGCAGTGACAAAGAAGACCACTATCCGGATAACGGGAGCCACTGCCCTGAAGGACTTGCAGGATCGCAAGTTGGAGTTGCAACTTAAGAAGATCTTTGAAGTTTCAGCTCTAGGAGTCTGGGCTGCTGTGTGCAGCAGTTTTGTACTGTGGGCCAGTCTCCGCTGGGTGCAGGATTTGCAAGCAGCAGCATCCCTTTCCGAGACTGAGGCGGTGCGAGCGGGTCGTCTGGAGGCCGCAGTGGCTTAGTGCTGACGCGCTTTATGATCTGTTATGGACTTCTGGCAGGATTATGGTCTCTGCTGTCTAAGCCTGCAGGCTCCTCTGGCTTAGGAACTGGTCTGCGGATGTTTCGTCTAAAGCTCAACTTGTTTCCCTGCCCTTCAAGGGTAAACTGCTTTTCGGCCAACAATTGGAGGACATGATAAAGTATCTGGGGGAGAACAAAGTCCATAAGTTACCAGAGGATAGGTCTAGGATCCTTTCCTCAACGGGCGTGGAAGTCGCCGTTTTCGCTCTTCACGCTCCTCTGGATCATCGTTTCATCAGGGTCCCGGCCGTCAACATTCTTGGAACCAGTCCTTTTGAGGCAGATGGCCGGCCAGAGACCCATGGGGGCCCCAAGTCCACACAATGAAGTGAGGCCAGTTCACTCCTCCGTTCCAAGGATAGGGGGCAGGTTGTCTCTTTTTCTAGAGAAGTGGACCAGCTTGACCTTAGATCAGTGGGTCCTAAATATAATAGAGCACGGCTATGCTTTAGATTTTGCTGGGCTGCTCCAGGAGCGTTACATGGTTTCTCTGTTTTCTTACCACCAAAAACATCGGGCAGTGCAAGATACTCTATGGCACTTACAGGACCTGGGGGCCATAGTTCCAGTACCCACAGGAGAACTCAGGCGAGGGCGTTACTCCATCTACTTCATGGTACCCAAAAAGGAGGGCACTTTTCGTCCCATCCTCGACTTAAGTGTCATTCGAACAATAAAGGTACTTCTTTCGTATGGAGACTCTTTGCTCTGTGATAGTGTCCGTTCACAAGGGTGAATTCTTGGCATCTCAGGACCTGACAGAAGTGTACTTGCACATACCCATCCATCCGGATCCCCAGAAGTATCTGCGGTTAGCAATCCTCGGTCATCATTTTCAATTTTGTGCACTGCCCTTTGGCTTCCAGAATGTTCACCAAGGTAATGGTTGTGGCAGTGGCCCTGCAAAAGGAGAGAGTACTGGTACATCCCTACCTAGATGATTGGCTGATTTGGGCACAGTCAGAGGACCTTTGCAGGACGGTGATTCAGAGTGTGCTGCAGCTGTTGAGCTCGTTAGGTTGGGTAGTGAATCCTGACAAGAGCCATCCTGTACCTTCCCAATCCTTGGAGTTTCTGGGTGCTGGTTCGACACGATCTTGGGAAAGGTTTTCTTACCGAGGAGAGACTGACCAAGCTTCTCAATCAGGTGGAGTCCTTGCGGTCCATGCCTCTTCCCAGAGTCTGGGATTATTTATAGGTTTTGGTTTCGATGGCTTCCAGTCTCGATCTTGTGCCATGGGCCTTTGCACATATGCGTCTTCTTCAATTAGCTTTGCTCTCCCGGTGGAATCCGCTCTCCAAGTAGTTTTATCTTTTCCTACCACTGACAGACGTGGCATGTTCCAGTCTGCTTTGGTTGCTCTGTCTGGACAACTTGCATCGAGGTGTGGATTTGGAAATTCCCTCTTGGATGCCAGCCTTTCCGGGTGGGGAGCAGTTTGCCAAGGGATGGCGGTACAAGGCCAATGAACAAAAGCGGAGTCCTCTTGGTCAATCAATCGCTTGGAGACCAGAGCGGTTCGGTTGGCGCTGCAGGCTCTTCTTCCCTTGGTAGAGGGATGGTCAGTGAGGGTGCTCTCTGACAATGCAAAGACGGTGGCTTACATCAGTCGCCAGGGCGGAACCAGGAAGCGTCCCATGGCAATGGAAGCTCAACTTTTAATCAACTGGGCGGTGCAACACCTCTACCAGATAGCAGCCTCTCACATTGCCGGGGTGAACAATGTGCAGGCCGATTTTTCTCAGCTGCCACCAGTTGGACCCGGGAGAGTGGGAACTCTCCGAAGAGGCTTTTGGTCTTCTGTGCAACTGATGGACCAGGCCCTCCATGGATCTCATGGTTATGCACCGCAATACCAAGGCTCCTCGATTCTTCAGTCTGCGACGGGAACCAGGAGCAGAAGGGGGAGATGCTCTGGTCCTTCACTGGCCAAAGGGCATTCTGTTGTATGTCTTTCTGCCATGGCCGTTGGTCGGCAAGGTTCTACACCGCATCGAGGCTCATCCAGGCAAAGTGATATTCGTGGCGCTAGAGTGGCCGAGGCGTCCGTGGTTTGCGGATCTTCTATATCTAGCAGTGGACAGTCCACCTTGATTTTGTCCTTCTCCGAATCTCCTGCACCAGGGTTCCATTTTGTTTCAGAGAGGTAGATCACTTTTGTCTAGCGGCATGGCTTTTGAAAGGCAGCGATTAATTATTATTTATTAATTTTTATGTACCAATGTTTCATGAGGACATATCACATCGGTTTACATTAGTTATCAAATATTCATTTAAAAATGTTTCCAAAATTAAAGATTAAGGAGCAAGGGTATCTGAATGTGGTTATTGCCACGCTCTTGCATTCCCGTAAGACTTCTACCTCTATGGCGTACGTTAGAGTTTGGGGAGTGTTTGAGTGTCAGCCAACCAGGGCTTCAATCCCGGATGTTCTGGCCTCTTTACAGGCAGGGCTAGCTAAGGGGTTGGCATTTAATTCCCTACGAGTCCAGGTGGCGGCCCTTGCTTATTTTCGTGGAAAGGTGCAGGGGGTTGCTCTAGCATCCCATCCAGATGTGGCTCGTTTTCTGAGACGGGCTAAGCATCTGCGTCCTCCTGTCTGGAACCCTTGTCCCTCATGGAAGCTGAATGTGGTTCTTCGTGCTCTGTGTAATGCTCCCTTTCAAGCCGTTGAAGCGAGCATCCCTGAAGGATCTGACGTTGAAAGTCATTTTCCTGGTGGCTATTTCCTCAGCAAGGCGTGTTTCCGAGCTTCAGGCCTTATCTTGCAGGGAGCCCTTCTTACAGATTTTTGAGGCAGGAGTTTCCTTAAGAACAGTTCCCTCCTTTCTCTCGAAAGTGGTGTCCTCCTTTCATTTGAATCAGTCGGTGGAGCTCCCTTCTTTCGCGGGCCTGGATTCTTCTACTCCAGAGTCCAGGGATTTAAGAAAGTTGGACGTCGGGGGGGTGGGGGGGGTGTTGCATTATTTGGAGGTCACGAACAGTTTCCGTCTCTCAGACCATCTGTTCGGCCTGTGGAGTGGACCCAGGAGGGGGGTCCTAAAGCTTCGAGGGCCACTATTGCATGCTGGCTAAAGGAAGCCATTGTTTCTGCATACCTTGTTCAAGGCTGTCCGATTCTGGTAGGTCTTAAAGCTCATTCTACTCGATCGCAAGCGGCCTCGTGGGCGGGAATGTCTACAGGTGTCACCGCAGGAAATTTGTAGGGTGGCTACCTGGAAATCTACACACACCTTTGCCAGGCTTAATCGTCTAGATGTCCGGGCCCCAGAGCCCGGTTCCTTCGGGCCAGTGTACTCCAAGCGGTACTCTCAGTCCTACCCTGGTTAGGGAAGCTTTGGTACATCCCAGGAGTCTGGACTGATCCGGGTACGTCAGGGAAAGGAAAATTGGTTCTTACCTGCTAATTTTCGTTCCTGTAGTACCACAGATCACTTCAGAGTCCTGCCCATGGGGAAACTGAGAGTCTGCTTGGCCGGTAGTTAGTCATTTTTCTGCAAGGTTTGCCGAATGCCTCCCTTTTCAGGGTAAGAGTATGGGCATGATTTCGTTCATTGAGTTATAAGTTTTCATTCACTCTTCTCTTCGGGGGGAGGTTGGTTTATGTCGAAGTTATGGTTTAATCTTTCTGCTTGGGTACGGTGTAATACTTGACAGACTCTAGGTGGCATCTCAGGGGTATAGGACAGAGTTTGTTAAAACTTCTCTGTCTCCATCTGCTGGAGGGGAGGCAAAACCCAGGAGTCTGGACTGATCCGTGGTACTACAGGAACGAAAATTAGCAGGTAAGAACCAATTTTCCTTTTTGAGTGTTGTAATGGATTCATTGCTCTTTGGAAAGTGTTTTTCTAGATGCATTTAAAAAGGTGGTAATGTCTAATTTTAAATGTGTTCTTTGGTTAAAATTTGTTCCAGCTATATGCCTTTTGAATTTACCTACTATAGGTAAAACTCTGGGGGGAAAAACTGTCCTGCGTCAGTTAGTGGACTGTATAGAAGATCACATTTCTTGAGTCCACGTCAATCTGGTTTTAGGAGTAATCATAGTATTGAGACATTGTTAGCCTCTGTATCGGGATTACATGTTTTGTAAGGTAGAATCATATAAGGCAGTTATTGGTATTTTCCTGGATATAAGTGTTGTCTATAATATAGCGAACCATATGAGGCTCCTTAATAGGCTACATGATATTGGACTTAAGATTCAAACCATTTGTATACACCAACTCTATCTGTCATCCTTTTTAATTCAGGTACGACTTGATCAATAATGTTCTAATTGGTATAATTTAGATTTTGCGTTCTCGCAAGGATTAGTTCTTTGGCAGCTGTTTGGATGTTAGTGTTCATTTTATAAAGTATATGCAGATGACATCCAGCTTTTTTTCCCCTGTTCAAACAAATTTGCAAATTAACGATGATTTGCAGGGTAATTAGAAGCTGAATGACATCTACTTAGCTTTGAGTTTTGCTAAAACAGAGGCTATTTGGCTATTGCAAATTTCAGCACCTACTACAAACTTAACACTAGTTTCCTTGCGTGTAGCAGATGGACTCAGGACCAATGGGTATAGTGTGCTCCTGATAGCAGTTGGAGACGGAGTCAGATTTCAATCTGACATCAGCACCAGTACATATACCCATGCAGGAAGCTCTGCTCTTTGCTATTTTCCGTCTCCATAGCAGTTCGGGACTCTATACACGCTTGCACAGCATTAGATTTTTCAAACCAAAGAAGAAATCTTACTTCTCCAGACAAGCCCCGCTCTACTGCGGTGATACCTAAGGGTCCCTCGCCCAGTTGAGAATTCCTGAGGTGATTTCCGAGATCACTCAGAGGCAGGCCTCAGTCCAGTAGCCGGTTCCCGGCGTGGACTTAGCCCCCGGGAACGGAGCGGCTGAGAGGCAGCGGGTGCAATACCGAACACGGCGGTGAAGGTACTTTTCTCTCTTTCCCCCCGCAGCCGGAAACCGCCCAGAACAAAACCGGGAAACGCCGAGACAAGGTAAGGTAGAAATCTTTTTCTGAGGCTCGGATAGCCGCACAGATCGCCAGCCGGCGTCCGTACCATCGGGTTGATCAGCCCAGTCCGGGCTAGACCCCAATTGGATACGAGGTCCCTCCCTCGTGGAGACCCTCCGGGGTGGTCGCCATCTTGCTCGCGTGGTCGCCGACGCCATTTTCCCTTGATCGCCACTCTGTCCACCTAACTGAACCGTGTGCACAGAGACGAGCCGGGCGCACAAATTACTTGTGCACACAGCAGCGCGCGCATAGGTGCCGTACACACAGCTACGCATACAACTGTGCCGGGCGCACAAGTTAAGGCTGTGCGCACAGCGGCACGCTCATCTTGGGCACACCCAGAGCGCATAGCTAAGCCTCCCGGCGTGCACATTAAACGCACAGACCGGGGTTTCAACGACTTGCGCGCACAAAACCATGGCACCACCGGCCAAGAAAACAAAGGCACAAGCCCTCTGCCCAGCCTGCCACATAAGAGCTGTGCAGCACGAGGAGGCCACGGCCCTGTGTCTACAATGCGAGGAGGCACTGGGAGAACCTGGACAAGGCCCTCCCCAGCCACTACAGGAATCTGGATCCACCGATAGTACCCCGGACCTCTCTATCCCCAGCACGACCCTCCCTCAAACGGGGTCCCTGGGGAACGCAGCAGTTTTCAATCTAGACCCAGGATCCTTCTCCTGGGTAGAATTCTTTAAGGCTCTACACACCTTGGTCAACATGCAACCACCACCAATGATACAGACACATCTCCTCCACCAGAGGACCCTAGTCTCCCAGGGCCCTCTAGGCCTCCCAGAGATGTTTGGCCCCCCCCCCTCTCCCGGCCAAAAGCCTCACCATAGGGGACACTGACACCTCGGACGAGGATCAAGACTCCCTAGAGGAAGGGGAAATACCTCCAGAAATGGAACCTTACCGAACCATGAGGCGTTTCTTCTCCAAAGACAAGCTACCAGATCTCATGTTTCTCAGCTTGAAGGAGCTCGCAATCCCAGGCGCACGTGCCACAGGGGAACCAAAGATGAACCCTCTCCTAAAAGGGCTCCGTCAGGCCTCCCGCCATTTCCCTTTGCTGCAAGCCGTACAACAGCTGATCGACTTGGAATGGGATGCTCAGGAGGCCAGCTTCAAATAGGGGTGGGCCCTGGAAGCCCTATAACCACTGGAACCCTCAGCCAAAGATCTCCTGGTGGACGCCATGGTCTGCGCGGTCACAGAGCGCACTACCATTCCAGTTGAGGGAGGGGCGGCACTCAAGGATGCCCAGGACAGACGTCAGGAATCCATCCTTAAACAGTCATTCGACGTATCACCCACGTCGCTGCAGATTGAGGCTTGCTGTGCCGTGGTGACTCGCGCCTGCTTATCAATGACCAGGAACGCTACCACGCCCGTCGAAGCACTAGAACCAGCAATATCCTTCCTCACAGATGTGACCTCCGACCTGCTGCACACCTCAGCCAGGAGCGTCTCATCCATAGTGGTAGCCAGAAGGCAACTCTGGCTCCAAAGCTGGTCAGCCAATGCAACTTCCAAGATGAAACTCACAAGAATGCCCTTTAAAGGAGCCCTCCTGTTCAGAAGCGAGCTGGAGAAGTTAGCTGACAAATGGGGCGAATCTCCAGTACCTCGGCTACCAGAGGACAAGAACAAAAGCCAACGCCCCTCTCCCCGATTACCTAAGGGCAGAGGATCACAGCATTTTAGATTCTACAAGAGTACATATCAAGCATTTCGCCCCGCAGGCAGGTACTGGACTCAAGTCTGTCAACCGCTACCTGAGGGTACCACACTTCCACATGGAAACCCTGCGCTCAGTCATAAGAGCGATACAGCCGGGAGAATTCCTTACATCCCTGGACCTATCAGAAGCCTACCTGCACATCCCAGTCAATCACAAGCATCAGCGCTTCCTACGCTTCATGATCCTGGACCACCACTACCAGTTCCGGGCACTACCCTTTGGGCTAGCCACAGCCCCCCAGACATTCACCAAAATCATGGTGGTAGTGGCGGCGACACTAAGGAAAGAAGGAATCCTTGTACATCCATATCTGGCCGATTGGCTGATCAGGGCAAAATCTCCAGAGGAAAGTCATCAGGCAACCACCAGAGTCAAGACTCTACTGGAGAACCTCGGGTGGGTCGTCAACACAAACGAGCTGTCTGCAGCCCTCCCAATCTCTAGAATACCTACGAGTCCGGTTCGACACCAAACAAGACAAGGTCGTTCTTCCCCCTACAAGGAGAAGAAAACTGATGAACCAATTGCGAAACCTCCTAGAAGGTCTCCGCCCCAAAGTATGGTACTACCTCCAAGTCCTCAGCCTCTTGACATCAACCCTGGAAGTAGTCCCATGGGCAAGAGCTCACATGCGACCGCTACAGCGCTCCCTACTGTCACGATGGAACCCGATGTCCCAGGACTACTCCGTTCGCCACCAGCTCCAATGGTGGCTACAAGAAGACCCTCTAACCAAGGGAGTAAGGCTATCCCCACCGACCTGGATCTTGCTGACCACGGATGTGAGCTTATGAGGGTGGGGAGCCCACTGCCAGGAACTGACGGCCCAGGGGCAGTGGGACAAGGAAGAGTCGGGGTGGAACATCAACGGACTGGAAGCCCGGATGGTCAGACTAGCTTGCCTATGGTTCAGTCACAGACTCCAGGGCAAATCTGTCAGTCATGTCAGACAACACAACAGTTGCCTACATCAACCGCCAGGGAGGAACCAGAAGCCAACAGGTGTCCCTGGAAATAGATCCCCCTAATGGCGTGGGCGGAAGCAAACCTACAAGGATCTCAGCCGCTCACATCGCGGGAAAAGATAACGTCATTGCGGACTACCTCAGAGCCTAGACCCAGGGGAATGGATGCTGTCGTCCACAGCCGCCTTCCAGTTGATAGTAAGCCGTTCTCCATGGATCTCCTGGCAACCCGGTCCAACGCCAGAGTCCCCAACTTCTTCAGTCGCAGACGAGAACCACAATCCCAAGGGATCGATGCCCTCGTCCAGACCTGGCTACAGGAAGACCTGCTATACGCCTCTCTCCCCCCCACCCACCCCCCCCCCCCCCCGTGGCTACTACTGGGCGGGATCATCCGCAAGAGAGAACACCACAGGGGTCTAGTACTTCTAGTGGCCCCGGACTGGCTAAGAAGGCCGTGGTATACAGACATGCAAAGTCTCTTGACGGGGAGCCCACTCCCCCTACCCCCACACAGGGACCTGCTCCAGCAAGGCCCGATCCTCCACGAAGACCCAACTCTATTCTCTCTTACGGTCTGGCCATTGAGAGGACACGCCCGAAGAAGAGCGGATACTCAAGGGCAGTGATTGACACCTTGCTCTGAGCACGCAAGTTCTCCACATCGCTAACCTACATACGAATATGGAGAATATTTGAAGCCTGGTGTGAAGACCACGACATCCTTCTGTGGAAAGCCAAAATTCCTGCGATCCTGGAACTCCTGCAGGACGGCTTACAGAAGGGGTTGTCCCTCAACTCCATCAAGGTTCAGGTAGCCGCGTTGGCCTGCTTCGGAACCAAAGTCGAAGGCATTAGCCTAGCATCTCATCCGGACGTCTCCCGCTTCCTGAGAGGGGTCAAACAGATCCGACCACCAAGTGGCCGGTACCCCTATGGAACCTCAATCTAGTTCTAGACTTCCTAGCGGGAGCATCCTTCAGAACTATCCGCGGTCTGTCCCTACAACTCCTAACCTTGAAGACTGCATTTCTAGTGGCAATATGTTCGGCCCGTCGCAAGTCCGAACTTCAAGCACTATCCTGTCGGGAACCTTTTCTCAGATTCACACCGGGATCCATACAGCTATGCACTGTCCCCTCCTTCCTTCGAAAGGTGGTTTCTCACTTCCATCTAAACCAAACCATTTTGCTGCCATCTCCAGACGAGCATAAGGGCTCGGAAGAATCTCGCCGTCTTCGCCACCTTAACGTCGGCAGACTCCTAGTCCGATACCTGGAAAGGTTGGAATCCGTACGAAAGACTGAACACCTATTCGTCCTTCACAGCGGGAAGAAACAAGGGGAAGCGGCCTCGCGGGCAACCATAGCCCGCTGGATCAAAGAAGCAATCAAAGCAGCCTATGTAGAAGCAGGCAAGCCTCGACCGTTACAAGTCGAGGCCCATTCCACTAGAGCCCAGGCAGTGTCCTGGGAGGAATCCAAGATGCTGTCACCCACCGAGATCTGTCGGGCGGCGACATGGTCCTCCATTCACACCTTCTCCAGGTTCTACCGCCTGGATGTTCAAGCTCGGGAGGACACAGCATTCGCAAGGGCAGTTCTAAGTGGGCCACGGGCAGCCTCCCACCCGGTTCGGGAGTAGCTTTTGTACATCCCATTGGTCCTGAGTCCATCTGCTACACGCTAGGAAATGGAGAAATTTAATACCTGATAATTTCGTTTTCCTTAGTGTAGACAGATGGACTCAGTATCCTGCCCACAGCTGCCGCAATACACGAAAACCTCGGGTGACAATTCCCGAGAGCAAGACAAGCACGGGTAAGCCACGCTTCCCTTCAGCTAGGACACCCATAGTTACCAGGTGTCTGTGTTTCTTGGTTGAGGGCACTGGCGGTCTCCAGCTATAGTCCACATCAACCAGTTTCTCAAGTTATTCAAGTTAAACAAAGTTAACCAAGTTAATCAAATTATCCAGACACACATATCCACAATTGCTTTGCGAGGAGAATACCGAAGAGCAGAGCTTCCTGCACGGGTATATGTACTGGTGCTGACATCAGATTGATATCTGACTCCGTCTCCAACTGCTATCAGGAGCACACTATACCCATTGGTCCTGAGTCCATCTGTCTACACTAAGGAAAACAAAATTATCAGGTAAGTAATTTCTCCAGTACTGATGGGGTAACTATTCCATTTGGGAAATCTGTTCGAAATTTAGGTTTTTATTTTGATTCTGACTTATCTGGTTTATCGCTATGTTCATTGCGACATTTTATCAGCGGATTTTAGAAATATAATACAAGCTTTTCTGTTAACGATAGATTATAGTAATTCTTTGATTGGTCTACCAAAAACTCATTTAAAATCGTTTCAGCTGTAGCAAAACAGTACTGCACATTTGATTCTACCAGTCCATTCTGGAGAACATATTACTCCTATTTTAATTAAATTACATTAGCTACCAGTCCAACAGAGAATAAAATTTAAAATTCTAGTTTTGCTTTTAAAGCCATTTCTGATTTAGGTCTATCTTGGATTTTGTTTGTTTAGTTTTTATTATATGTGTGCATCTTGTATATTGCCTAGGCCTAACAGTGTTAGACGATTAATAAATTTTATTAAATGAAATGAAAAAAATGAAATCTTATTTGTCAGGAATATTGTCAAAATATATTCTCAGATTTGAAATTTGAGGTCACAGCATGATCTTTAAAGAATCCCTTGTATAAAGAACATCGCTTACTCAGGACATGCACTTGGGCAT
Source organism: Rhinatrema bivittatum (assembly GCF_901001135.1). Classification (NCBI taxonomy): domain Eukaryota; kingdom Metazoa; phylum Chordata; class Amphibia; order Gymnophiona; family Rhinatrematidae; genus Rhinatrema; species Rhinatrema bivittatum. The sequence continues at coordinate 416,131,152 of NC_042617.1, forward strand.
TTTCTATTATAGGACCAATCTTATGAAATTCTTTGCCTAAAGAATTGTGTAATTCTGATATCTTAATATCGTAAACAGTTTAAAGTTTTTATTTTTTTTATTTGTTGAAGCCTTTGGAAATATTTAGTTACACCTGAGAGAGAGTAAATAAAATAGTAAACAGTAAATTGATGATTTACTGTATGTATTTAGCTTTTTTTTAGATGTTTTTGGTAAATTTATTGTTTGTGGGAAACTGAATGCTATGTTTTTATGTAAACTGCATAGTAGAGTTACATTTGAATTATGCAGTATATAAAATAAAAAAAAAAATAAAGGCATTCTCAAATTTATTTAGGCTCCAAATTAGATAAAGGCTGTTCTGGTTCATAAAACACTATAAGAACGTTAGCTATAGTCTAAAAAAAACAAAACAAAAAAAAAAAAAACCCCACCTTCCTGCTGCTAAGAATGTTGAAATAAAATAGTCAAAAATGCCCAGGCCATTAAAAAAAAAAAAAAAAAAAAAAAAAAGGTCATCTTCCACATGACTCATTAGTTGTCAGCTCTGAAAAAAAGTATAAAGCTTTTTCAACTGACCCTCTTACCAAAGAATCCAGACTTCTTGATATTGTGGGAAGAAATCAATTTCAAACAGCTATACTCCAATCTAGGATAGCAGCCCACTAACTCCAGAAGGTACAATATTTATATAATACATTGCAAAAGATCAAAGAACCCTATACATCACTGCATCAAGATTTACAGAAGTTAGTACCTTTTTATTAAACGATCGGGTGAGTGTTTCAATGGATTCTTTTATAGGGATCGTGATCCCTATAAAAGAATCTATTAATAAAACATTTAGAATTCTGGGAAAGCTGCCTTCTAGAGATCAAACACCTCCTCACCAGTCTAAACTTTACATGTCCTAAAAAGAATTAAGCCACTCTTCTACCCTCAGGACTTCAGAACAATTTTACAAGCAATAATCTTCTCCAAGATTGATTATTGCAACTCTATTTTATTAGGTCTCCCTGCGACTCATACCAAACTGCTACAGATAGTTCAGAATACAGCAGCCAGAATTCTGACTAACTCGAGGAGAATTGACCACATCACACCAATTCTCAAAGCCCTACATTGGTTGCCAATCCACTACAGAATCATGTACAAATCCATTACCACCATTTACAAAGTCATCCATCACCACGCTCTTCTAAACTTACAAATTCCTTTCAAAAAACATACTTCAGCCAGACCCATTAGAGAGTCTTATAAAGAATCACTCCATGTTCCACACGCCAAAACCTTTCAACATAAATCCTTGAAAGACAGAGCATTCTCAACAGCAGGACCACCACTATGGAACTCCATACCATCCGACCTGCGACAGGAACCGTGCCTACCGACGTTCAGGAAAAGGCTGAAAACATGGCTTTTTAAAAAAGCTTATCCAGACCTCAACTGATCCTTACCACTCAGTCAGTTACTATCAGACATTACAAACACTGTGTTAACATCTTCCTTCACTACATCAACTCCACTTCACTGTAAAATGTTTTGCAACATTCTAAATAATTTGCTCTTAGTTAATCTTCTTCTTTACTTTCTTTTGCTCCCAGTTTTACACTTCCCTGTTTTATTGTAACTGCAATTTTCTTACCATGCACTTGTTAGAATTTTTTAGTTATATGTATATATCACACCCTGTTAAATGTAAACCGACATGATGTGACTCATGTCATGAATGCCGGTATAATAAAAACACTAAATAAATATGGCTAGAGCCTTATCATTTTGATACCTCGTCCAGAGCAACAGCATTGGCAATTGCTTTTAGAAGGATGGCTTGGGTAAAGGCTTCTGGACTAGATTTATTACATTTGTTGCCTAAATACTACGTAGCTTACAACCAACATAAACATTACGAGACAAGACTATAACCAATTTAAAATAGTATAGAAAATAAGAACTAAATGACATTAAAACACAAAATTACTTATAAAAGCTAGATTAAAAAGTAATGTTTAAGACAGTTTCCTGAAATGTATTATGTACTACAAAAAAAACAAAAAATCTCAAAACATTAAGAACAAGCAAATCACTCATAAAAAGCATGTTAAAATGTCAGCTTCTTAAGCATTGGTACATTGAAGAGATCTCAAGTCATATTTATTTAAAAATTTTCTAGCCCGTTGATCTACAAAGCTTAGTGGCTAACAACTGAACATACACAGTGGAAGCAGTACAATAAAGCCAAACAGTTAACAATGAAACAGATTATTCTATATAACAGAGGCGGCAACCGAAAAGGCATATTAACAAGTCCATGATAGTCTGGCTTGATGCATGGAAAGTACCTCCAGCAAGGCCTGTGTGAAGAGTATAGTGTTCATGTTTATACAATTTTAGCATCATATCCACTCATGGAACAGATGGGAGCATAAGCAATTTGTGAACCAATAAGATAGTCTCATATATAATCCTTGATTTGAATAGGAAGCCAGTGGAATTCAGCCAATACAGGCTTGATATGTTCATGAATTGAAAGTCCAGATATCAGCTGAGCTACAGTGTTCTGAAGAAGTTGCATTGATTTCAATGTAATAGCTGGAAGACCTAGATATAAAGCATTATAATAGTCAAAGAGCAGCATAATAGTTAATTGCACAACTGTTCAAAAATCCTGCGATTCTAGCAGGAATTTTGAAGGCACAGTAGTCTGTTTAAAAAAAAAAGCCAGCTCTGAATATGTTTGATCTGAGCAATAAATGAGATTCTGCTTGATTAGAACACCAAGGTTTCTGTCTTATTTTATTTATTTAAAAGTTTTTATATACCGCACAATAAGGCATATGTATGCCGTCTAGGCGGTTTACAAAAATACAAACAAATTTATGACAAAGAAAATTAAAATACAATTAAAATACATACATTAAAATTTTGATTCTGCTAATGATATAACTGCGTTTATTATGTCTTTGGAATTAGCTGTCAGTTGAATTTGTTCAGGAAGAGAGTTCCACAGGGTCTGACCTACGGAGAAGGCCTTTTTCCGAATTAAAGCTAGGCTTACTATTCTGACTGAGGGAATTTCTAACATACATTTGTCCATAGAGCGGAGTTGTCTTGGCGGTTTGTATATTCGCAGTAGGGAACAGAGCCACACAGAATTGGCGTTGTAGAGGAGGTTATGAATAGTGGACAGGATTTTGTATGTGATGGGATGGGTTATGGGGAACCAGTGAAGCTGTTGTAAGATGGGTGTTATGTTCTTTTCATGGTAGATAGAATAACATTCTCGCTGTTGCATTTTGGACGAGCTGTAGAGGATGTATTGTTGATAGCGGTAGTCCTAATTATAATGAATTGCAGTAATCTAATTTTGTTAGAATTAAGGCTTGTGTAACTGTGCGAAAATCAGATAGTAATAGTAAGGGTTTGATTTTTTTTAAGCATATGTAACTTAAAGAAGGATTTTTTGACTATTTCATAAATGTTATTGGTCATTGATAATCTCGAGTCTATGATCTTGCCTAGATTTTTTGCATGGTATTTTATGGGTATATGTTTTTCGAATGTGAATGTTTGTGGGGGTTGATGAATTGAGTCTGGAACTGTGGACAAGTATATTAATTCTGGTTTTGCAGCGTTTAATTTTAGTCTGTTATGTGATAACCAAGTTTTTATTGTCGTTAGGTAAATTTGTACTAGGGAAAAAGTTTTGGACCAGGAATCAGAGAATGGTATGATGAACTATATGTCATCCGCGTATATTTTGAGATTTAAGTTTAGTCCATCTAAGAAGTGGCATAGGGGCAAAAGATATATGTTGAAAAGCAAAGCTGAAAGCGATGAGCCTTGAGGTACACCAGTTTTGGTGGTATACCATTTAGACTTTTATTTTCCCATTGTAATTCTCTGTGGTCGATTTGAGATGAAAGTAGTAAACCATTGTAATGCTATTCCGGTGATGCCTATCTGAAACAAATTGGAAAGTAATGTATTGTGATTTAAGGTGTCAAAATCTGTGGATATATCAATTAATACTAGGATGTAGTTTGTGTTAGTCAAACCCCCTGATGGTATCAAATGACGAGATGAGTAATGATTCTGTGCTATGTGCTTTTCTGAAACCATGTTGATTATTATATATTATTGTCATCTATATAGTCAGAGATTTGATGTAGTACCACAGATTCTATTTTAGCTATGGAAGGGAGTGTAGCAATTGGGCGGTAGTTGCTAAATCTGAGGTGTCTTGATTTTAGGGATGGGTATAACAGATGTTTTCTTAATGGAGTCCGGAAATAGACCTTGTGATAGCAAGGCATTTACTATCTTGGTAATTGATGGAGCGATATAATCTTTGATATCTTTGATCAAATGTCCAGAGCGGGGATTGAAAGGACTTTTGGAAGGTTTTGATTTTGACAGAATGCTGATAATGGTATTATCACTGATATTTGTAAATTCTGAAAAGGAACAGACGAGTTGAGGAATTGTTGGATTTGGGATAGGTAAAGTGTCAAATTCGGCGGAAATGGACTCTGTTTTCTTTACAAAGTATTTTGCTATGTTGTTGCATAAATCATCAGATGTAGAGGAAGTTGATGTGTCTTGTATTGTAAGTTTCACAATTGAAAATAGTACTCTTGGATTTCCATTTGCACTCTTTATTTTGTTGTGTAAAATGTTTTTTTGATTCTTATTTCTTGTTTTTATTTTTGTAAAAATGCATAGTATTCTTGTTTTCGTTCTGGAAGGGGATTTCTCCTCCATCTGCGCTCTAAGTTGCGTAGCTTACGCTTGGATGCTTTCAGTAGGTCTGTATACCATGTTAATGTTTTTTTGTTGAGAATTTTAAGAGGTTTTAGAGGTGCTACTTTATCTAGGCTTTCTGTTACACTTTTGTTCCAGAACGATAACATGTCAGATACGTGTGTGTCTGGATTTTGATTAATTCTAGGTATTAATGTATCAGTGAAAGTTTCTATGTTAATCTTCTTGCGTTGAAGTATCATGTGTTCTTTGATTGTGTAGTTGTTTTTTGGCATTTTGATTTTTCCTACAGCTTTTATTAAAAAGTGGTCTGACCATGGGACTGGGGTGATTTCTGTTGAGAAGTCATATGAAGATTGATTAATGCAAATTTTATCTAAGGTATTTCCTTGTTTGTGAGTGGGGTCTTTTATAAGGGTTATGAATTTTAAACCAGATAGTGCTTCTATTAGGTTTACTACTGTAGAGTGATTTTGTGGGTTGTTAAAATGTAAATTTAAGTCACCAGCAAGTATAGTGTTTGCTAAATCACAGGGCAGTGTGACGATTGTTTCAAGAAATGAGGATAGGTTGTTGTTAAGAGTTTCCGGGGGACTGTAGATCAGGCAAATATCAAATTACTAGTTGTGACTAAGAGTATTTCAATTGTTGTCTCGTTTTGTGGAATAGTTTTTTTACATGGAGATAGGGAGGATTTTATAATTGCAAATAGACCTCCTCCTCTTCTGTTTAATCGAGGTTGAGATATAGGAGTGTATCCTTCTGGGCATAAGTTGTTTAGGGTAACTGTGTTGTGTTCGTAATTAAGTCATGTATTATCTGGAGTTTTTTCCTAATAGATTGGATATTGATTAATAGTATGGTTAAAGATGTGAATAAAATAGTGAATTTGGCAGCGTATTGGATGTTGGTATCGTTGTTAATTGGCGTTATCTTGGTATGATATGTTTGATGTGGAGAGGTCCATATCTTCCATTTCCTGTAAGCGTGGGGATATTCATTTTCCTTACGAGTTTCTTCAAGCCATCTCAAGAGTCATGTCTCATCTACATTTCTGGAGCAAGGACTTTGTCTGGAGTCTCCAGATCTGATATGTTTCATGGTATCTCTGCTTTCCATGCACCCACCAATCCAGTTGGTCCAGGAATCCAGTGGGAGCTTCCCAAGAATATGAACCTATTCTTTATTCTTTACATTGGCTACCAAAAGTCCCTGGTGGTCCAGCAGGGGTCCAGGAGCGATCTCCTGCACTTGGGTCGTCTGCTGCCAGTAATCAAAATCAAATCTTGGGAGACTTTTTTCACCTCCTTCCTGTCAATAATAAGTCCAAGGTTTGAAGTAGAATCCATATGCTGAAGACAGATGATTTCAGGCATAGGGGTTGATTTTAAGACCCATGGACACTTTATAATACGTGCACATCAGCGTGCATTATAAAATACAATATCCGTGCATACATGCACGGCACATTTTAACATCTGCACACACATGTGTGGGCGGATGGCCTCCTCCACGCACAGGGGCAATTTTAAAAGGGCACATGCGGCGACGGCAGTAGGGCTTCTCCAGTTCCCTATATACCCCTACCCTTTCTTCTCTCCTCCTTGACCCCAACCCCTTTCTAGCTACTTACTTTTTTTTTTTGTTAGATTATTTCTGCTCCCGAAGAGAAGTAAATAATCTGCGCATGCCGCCCGCCTGCTGGTGCAACCAGCAGCTAATGGCGCTGTCCTGGCCTACCATGCCCCCCTGGCCGCCCTTTTTCCCTCGGCCGGCACTTTTGTGCTTATTGGCGTTTATGCTCGTAGCCCTTTGAAAATCTGGGCTTTAGAACGCAAACCTATTACCTCACAACCAGAATTTAATTATGTTCATACAGTTGGAAATTTTTCCATTGGTTTCCGACCAAGAACTTTTTACAGGCTGAATATTGTCAGCGTAAGCTCAGAAACCATCACAATAGCTTCCACTGACAAATAGGTGCAAGGTAAATATTAAACAATCGGGCTGACAAAGCAGACCCTTGTGGGACTCCAGAATGCATAGGATACCAATTAGAATGACTTCCATTAATCCAGGTTTGTTGCTTCCTTCCCTGAATATATGATCAAAACCTTTCTAAAACTTGCCCAGATGTACCAGTCTTTTGAAGATGCTGTAACATAATGGCATGGTTGACTGTATCAAATGCTGCAACGAAGTCTAACATAATTCAGATAAAATTGCAACCCTTATCAAATCCTCTTCTAGTAGAATCATCAAACAATACTAACTATCTTTAGTACTTAAGGACTTCCTAAATTCGTATTTGTGCTGGTGAAGGACCTCCTTTTCTTCAACGAATTCTGACAACTATGAGAGAACGATTGATTCTAAGTGATAGAAAAGAGAGCGGTTTATAATTTGTAAGGTTGTTTTTGTCAAGGCCAGGCTTTAACAATGGTCAAACAGCCATCATTTTAAGGGGCTCTGGAATGTGGCCCCCTGAAAAGGAAAGATTCGCTATCTGAACCAGGGATGGTGAAAGTCTATCTTCAAGATTGTAACTTTGCAAATATTGAGAGGGCAAGTGGAACTATTCATTGCATAATACTAGGTACCTCCCTTATAGAAGTAGGCTCAAAAGTATCCCATTTAGTGTCAGTTTCAAAAGTGCTTTGATTGTTCAATGTGGGAGAACTATTAAAACATGAAGACATTTTTGGCAAATTCAATGCAAGTAATTGTAGAAAACCAAACATACAAAAAAACCCCATTGCCTTCAATATTACTGGAATCATTAATAGAACTAGTAGATTAAATTGTATCAATAGTTTTCTTAGATGTATCACTATTTTAAGGTTGTAGGATTATTTCCAGCTTTTTGAATGATAAAGAATAGTAAGATTTTTTTTCCATTAATCATAGATTGCTGATATGTTGCCAATAATACTCTGAAGTTCATCAAATTCTCAGTCGATGACTATATGAGGACAGCATAATAGGATAGCAGATGCTCCTTATAGAGGAGACAGTCTATTTAGAGAGAACGTAAGAGAAGCAGTGAAAACCAGCAAGGAAAGTTGTTCTGCTCTTCAAATATATCAATTTCAGTGCAACCTTCGCAAAGAAGATTCCAGAGATATTCCCTATAGAAAAACCTTTCAATTTCTATACCAGAAGGATACATTTCTCTTATAACTATTATTCACAATGTCAGCATACTCTGCAGCAGCAATCTCAACAGTGGCATACAGGAAATAGATTGAACTCAACAAAAACAAACTGTCTCTGTAAAGCAAACTCGAGTTTTCTTTGACTACCAGTTAGCATCACTTCACATAGGAGAAATTTTTTTTTTTTTTTTTTTTACTCAGTGGCCCTGCATAACTATAGACAAATGGGTTATTTCCATTGGCAATTGAAATAACACTTTTTTTGACAATCTTGTCCACTATTAATTCCATGTCCTTTTCATCATTCAAAGGACCAACTACCGAGCTCTTCAAAAAGAAATAAAAATTCACTCTAGTGCAGACCTCTTCTTCCCTGGACCTCACTTACCTTAGTACTTGGCCTCTGACTTCTCTCTTCCTGTCTGCCCTATCCCATCTCTCCCCATCCCAAGATGGCAGGAGGAAGGCAGATGCCAGGTAATTTCAATCTGTTTGAACTCCTCAGTACTTTTTAGTCTCTGGACCTACTGGCACCACAGTACAATCTGTGAAATTGGGCAGGGGAGGGAGGAGGTCTGGAGATTGATTTGGGATAGGAAGGAGGAGACGAGATGTGCTTCTCAGAGGGGCAGGAGTCCAGCAATAAATGTTTATGAAAAATGCGTACCAGCATGGCGCCTGCTCTTAAGTGATTGCTACATTTTTCATCAACTGTATTGACTTTAAAGGAGCACTGTCGTATGTATTGTCTTGACGTTTTGCTGCTTCATGTCTGTTAAAATTCTTATTTTAATACCGAATCTTTCAAAACAGTTCTCCATCTACATACTCCTCTTTCCCCTGCCAAATGCTTTGGTAATATTGTTTGAATGATGAACCTAACTGATATCAGCTGGGCAGTGATTATTTCATTATGCTGGCACAAAGGTAACAGTTAATGTGATTAAAAACAAATATGGTGGTGTGGCCAATTGTGAAGAAAGCATTATGCCTTATACACAGCACAAATCTGAATAGAAATGGTAACACTTTCTTGAGACTGACTTGGTGTTCAGAGTGCTGACTTCAGTAGCACCTACACTGAACTGATTTTGGAAGCAGCAGATCAGCCTCTGTTGTAACATAATGCATTTGCCTATCAAAAGTAAATTCAGTTAAAACCTGAATATACCAAAAATAGCCATTAAGAGGCTAATGAATCTTTAAAGATGTGAGCTTTTGAGACTAAGGTTCCTTACTCAGGTGTACGTGGTTATCGGATCTTATAGATTTGACATATAGCCACATATATGCTTGTCTAGAAGGTGACAATGAGTTGGCATTTCTAGGGTTTCACAGGTAACCATGTGTTTATGAAAAAGTTGATTCATTCTTGTTTGTATTTTTGGTATAAATAAGAATGTTATGCCCAGTGTGATGTGATATGTTCCTTTGAATACCTTTGATGCAAAAACACCATTATCTGTTCCTCTTTAAATTTACCCTGGTCCTTGGAATATGTATTAAAGCCCTAGCCACTGTACTGATGCAGAGCTTAGTCAATGGCTGCTTCCCATTCCAGGATTTGTTGAAATGTTGAGGTCAAGAATTTGTATACAGTGCCTTATAAATTCACATTTGTATGTTTTTCACATTCTGCTGTCTAAAGAAATATAAATCAAAATGTATTGAAGTTTGGAGTTTTTCACTGAACTAACAATCATATTCCAAAAATAATTACAAATAAAAAGCCAAAAATTATCTAATTGTTTACAACTCATGACTCAAAACTTGGTGGAAGCTTGTTTTGCAGTAATAACAGCCATGTCTACTAACTTTTCACAGCAGGATTGTGCAGTTTTTGCCCATTCTTCTTGGCAGAAGAACTTTAAGTTCTTTCAGGTTGACTGGGTATCATCTGTGAACTGCAGTCTTCAAGTCTTGCTGCAAATTTTCTATTGAATTCAGTTCTGGGATTTAACTGGGTCATTTGAGAACATTCATTTTCTTCTTGCTGAGCCCCCTTCATTGTTGCTTTTGCTTTGCGCTTAGAATGATTTCCTGCCGAATGGTGTCATCTTGCCAGTCCCTGGAACAGGTTGTCCTCTAGTATCTGCCTGACCTTTGCACATCCTTCTGTCCATTCATCTTCACGAGGCTTCCTGTCCCTGCTGCTGCAAAGCATCCCCATACTGCCAGCACCATGCTTCACCATAAAGATGGTGTTAGGGTGATATGCTGTTTGTCTTATGCCACACATCACTTAGCATTGAGACTATAAAGTTCCAGTTTGGTCTCATCAGACCATAAAACCTCCCGCATGCATACTGTTTCTCTTACGTGTTTCTTTGCAAACACTATGCAGCATATCTGATGGCCTTTTTTTTAATGGTGGCTTCCTTCTTGCCAACCTCCCATATAGGTAGGGACCTTCATGTTCAGTTTTTATTTTCTTTTCCTGTGATCTTATCAGTGTTTTGTAATAAAATTGGGAGAAATTCCGTGGAAAACAGTCATTTTCTTTCACTTATTGTTCTCCAATTTTTGTGTTAGAAACATAGAAATGACAGCAGAAGAAGGCCAAACGGCCCATCCAGTCTGCCCAGCAAGCTTTGCATTTTTTTTCTTATACTTATCTGTTTCTTTTGGTTCTATTTCCCTTCTACCCCCACCATTAATGCAGCGAGCAGTGTTGGAACCGCATCTAAGTGAAATATCTAGCTTAATTAGTTAGGGTAGTAACCGCCGCAATAAGCAAGCTACACCCATGCTTATTTGTTTACCCTATGTAATTCAGTCCTTGTTGGCTGTCTGTATATAGATCCACTTTTCTTCATTCCCCCTGCCGTTGAAGCAGAGAGTTATGCTGGATATGCATTGAAAGTGAAGTATCAGGCTTATTTGGTTTGGGGTAGTAACCGCCGTAACAAGCAAGCTACTCCCCGATTTTTGTGAATGCAATCCTTTTTTCCACATTTCCTCTTGCCGTTTAAGCTTAGAGCAATGTTGGGAGTTGCATTAACCATGTGTATGTATATTGAATAAGGGTGTTATCTCCAGGCAGTAGCCATCATACCCGAAAGCCACCCACTCTTCATTCACATCCTCTAGACTTTATGGATCCACAGTGTTTATCCCACGCCCCTTTGAAGTCCTTTACAGTTCTGGTCTTCACCACTTCCTCCGGAAGGGCATTCAGGCATCCACCACCCTCTCCGTGAAGAAATACTTCCTAACGTTGGTTCTGAGTCTTCCTCCCTGGAGCTTCAAATCGTGACCTCTGGTTCTGTTGATTTTTTTCCAACTGAAAAGGTTTGTTGTCTTTGGATCATTAAAACCTTTCAAGTATCTGAAAGTCTGTATCATATCACCTCTGCACCTCCTTTCCTCCAGGGTATACATATTTAGATTCTTCAATCTCTCCTCATAAGTCATTCGATGAAGACCTTCCACCTTTTTGGTCGCTCTTCTCTGGACTGCCTCCATCTTGTCTCTGTCTCTTTGGAGATACGGTCTCCAGAACTGAACATAGTACTCCAGGTGAGGCCTCACCAAGGACCTGTACAAGGGGATAATCACTTCCCTTTTCTTACTTGATATTCCTCTCTCTATGCAGCCAAGCATTCTTCTGGCTTTTGCTATCGCCTTGTCACATTGTTTCGCCGACTTCAGATCATTAGACACCATCACCCCAAGGTCTCTCTCCTGCTCCGTGCACATCAGGCTTTCTCCCCCCATCGAATACAGTTCATTCGGATTTCCATTCCCCATATGCATGACTCTGCACTTCTTGGCATTGAATCTCAGCTGCCATATCTTCGACCACTCTTCCAGCTTCCTTAAATCCAGTCTCATTCTCTCCACTCCTTCCGGCGTGTCCACTCTGTTGCAGATCTTAGTGTCATCCGCAAAAAGACAAACCTTACTTTCTATCCCGTCTGCAATGTCACTCACAAAGATATTGAACAGGACCAGTCCCAATATAATAAGACAGATTCCTGGGAAAAATAAAATAACAACTGAAAATGAAGATCTTAAATTATAGTCCATATTTGTGGAGTAATATTGAAATTGTTGAATAGTCAATATTTTCCCCAGTCTCAGCCAAAGACCTCTGTAGTTCTTAGGCTTCACGGTGACCTTCCACTGCAGTTTTCTTAACCCAAGGTTACTGACTTTGGAGGGACAGCCTGATCACGGCAGTGCCTTGGTGGTATCAATCTGTTTCCACTTTACAGTGATGGGCCTGATGATGTACCAAGGAATTCTCAAATTTTCTTATAGCCTTTCAACAAATCTGGACCTTTTGAAAAAAATTCCTGGAATTCTTTCAGCAGCTTCTTGCTCAGCATGTTTTGATGTTTGCTTCATTTCCCTTCGAATAAGAGAAACAGCTTATTCACCATCACAGATGGGTGTCCTCATCAGATTGAGCCGGCATGGAAAACTTTTGTCAAAGTTTCTAGAACTTTGACTTCCACACTGAGCATGCCACTATCCATGCATCCATGTGAGGTCCCCCTTCAGTCTCTTATTTTCCATGGTGATAGTTGCCTTGTGGTTTTTGGAGCTCTGCTCTACATGTATCTTTCATGCTTAAAAACAGCATTTTTGCCCGTCCTACACCGGGTCCCCCTTCTCTGGTCGATGCTTTTCCTGGCACGGCAGGTATTTTTACTACCTCTACCATCTTTCCAGTCGATTCCCAGCATGCCGCTCTGGGTAGCCGCTGGCCATTGACCATTCACGGACTTAATTTTTATGGCATCTTCTGGTTTTCGTCTGTGCCCGCAGACCATGTCAATCAAGGATCCGCATGAGGTCTGCATTCTCTGCCTGGGGTCATCGCACGACGTCCGAGGGTGTCAGCTGTGCGATCATATGACTCCCAAAGGCCATTGTGCTCGGCTTGATAAAATGGAGAAACATTTTGGGCCAAAGAAGTCTACTTAGTTCACGCTGGCTTAGGAGTCTCCGACACCCGGGGGTCGAGGGGAACCAATGGATACCCTGCCCTTTTTTCTCACCCCCGGCAAGATCTTGTAATGAGCGAGGAGCCAGTGATCATCCCTCACCAATTTTGGTGCTCTCCAGGACTTCGGTATCCTCAGCTTCCTCGGTGGCGGGGAAAGACAGAAACGAGCACCATGGGAAGTTCCACAAGTATTGACACCGGTCACAGTTGGCACACAGCTCCGGTTCCAGTGTGGCACCGACAGTAACCGCGCCACCACTGAAGAGACCTCATGGCAAGGAGGTCCCCACCCTCTGACAGGCCCAGGAGTTCCAGGCATTTCCCACAGTTAGCAGTGCCGGGCACCGAGCCGCCTCGGGGTTCCGTGGAGGCTCCGGTGATGCCTAATCCCTATTCATCAGTCCTGTCTTCACCGGACTTCCAGTAGGAGTTGGACCGCAGAGTGCGGTGCTCTAAGCCCTACAGGGTGTCTAACTGCCACTGGCACCAGCCCCATACTGGCGCCGGAGCCTGCTCCATCTCTCTTGGAGCCCCTGCTTGAGCGTCTGGATGTCCTACACAGTGTCCTTCCAATGCAACCAGTGCCCAGAGGCTCTTACAGTACTCCAACGGTCACCGATGCCCTCCTAGGGACAGATTCACATCACCAGGTCCTCCGAGAAGGATTACATGCAGTGGCCGTCCATGCCATCTGGTCCTTTAGTCTCAAGACCACAGTTCCCAGAGCCAGTGGCCGGGACATTGTGTGTCTCACAGCCATCAGGCTGTGAGAGACCCAATGTTGCTGCCGATAGGGCTCCCAGTATCCTCTGTGCCTCCAGGGCCTTCGGTGCCTAGGCCTCGGGGTTTGGACAGGCCTCTACCTCAACAAGGAAGAAGGCCTATATGACCCTTGGGGAGATGACTCCTCTGAGCCCTCCTCTGAAGGCTCTGGTGATCTCCTCTCGGAGCACTCTCCGCCAGAAGAAAGGCGTCAGTCTCCTCTGGAGGATCTCTCCTTTGCGAGGTTTGTTCGGGCCATGGCTGAAGCCATCCCCTTCCAACTTTTCATGGAGGAAGATGCCCGCCATAAGATGTTGCAAGTGCTCCAGTTCGTTGATGCCCCAAAAGAACTAGTGGCTGTTCTGGTCCATGACATCTTCAAAGAGCTCCTCCTTAGGATGTGGGAACACCCAATATCAATTCCTCCCGTAAATAGGAAAGCGGATGTTACCTATTTGGTACAGGAAGTCTTAGGGTTTGAACTATGCCACCTCCCTCACCAGTCAGTGGTAGTGGAGTCTGCTCTTAAAGGCCAAACATTCCCACACCCATGCCTCCGTCCCTCCAGGCAGGGAACACAGGGAGCTGGATGCCTTGGGTAGGAAGGTCTTTCAGGGTGCTATGCGTATCACTCATATCAGCTCCTACCAGTTATATATGCCCCAGTACAATAGGATCCTATGGAAAGAAGTCCAAGAACTTGCTGAAAACCTGCAGCAGCAACAGGAATTATTCTCTGTAGTTCAACAGGTTTAGAAGCCGGGAAACACGAGGTGAGATCCACCTACAATGTTTTCAAAACAGCAGCCAGGATGGGCCGCAGTGGGAATCGGCACCTGTAGAATGGCCTGGCTCTGCGCCCTAGACCTTCATCCAGAGGTGCAGGAGAAAGTTGGCAGGCCTTCCCTGTACAGGAGAGAATCTCTTTGGGGAGAAGGTCAGGATTGCGGTGGCTCAGTTGAAGGATCACCATGAAACTTTTCAACAGCTGTCAGCGCTTCCAATCCACAGTCTTCTGCCAGGAAATCCTTCTGGTCATAAGAACATGCCATACTGGGTCAGACCAAGGGTCCATCAAGCCCAGCATCCTGTCTCTAATAGTGGCCAATCCAAGTTCCAGGAAGTCCTTTTATAGGCAGAGAAAATATTACCCTCCTGCCTCCCAGGCTCGTACGTCCTGTGCTGTTTCCAGGGGTCGCTCTCGTTAGCAGCAAACCCTCCAAACCAAGCCAGCATCCCAGCAAGCCCTGGCTACAGGCATTTGACTGGAGGCAAGGGAGCATGGGTCAACCAGCTATACCGCTAGTGCATGATCCCCCGGTAGGGGGCAGGCTTCTTTGTTTCACCTACCGCTGGCCATTCATCACGGCCGACCGGTGGGTGCTCACCATTTTTCGTCAAGGGTATCGTCTGAATTTCAGAGAAGTCCCAGTGGATTTTCCCCCATGTCCATCGTGGGGTTCCTCCGCCCCGCAGGAAATGCTCTTGACACCGCTTTCCGCTCTCCTGACGGCAGGAGCAGTAGAACCAGTTCCCCCATCATCAGCAAGGCCTAGGGTTCTATTCGAGGTACTTCCTGATGCCAAAGAGAACTGGGAGCCTATGTCCCATTGCTGACCTCAGAGTCTTGAACAAATTCCTTCGAAGGGAAAAATTCAAAATGGTCTCTCTGGGCACTCTGATCCCACTCCTCAGAAAAGGAGATTGGCTCTGCTCCCTCGACCTTAAGGAGGCTTACGCCCACATTGTGATCTTCCCAAACCACAGGAAGTTTCTCCTCTTTGTGGTTGGTCAGGCTCCCTACCAGTACTGGGTACTGCAATTTGGCTTGGCCTCAGCCCCTCAGGTGTTCACCAAGTGCCTGGCAGTGGTGGCTGCACACCTCAGGCATCAGGGGGGTATGTGTGTTCCTTTACCTAGACAGCTGGTTGGTCAAGAGCACCTTCTGCGAGGGAGCAATGAACAATTTGACCTTACAGTACAGGTGATGCAATCTCTAGGTTTTTTTTTTTATCATCAACTACCCAAAGTCCCACCTCTGCCCGTCCCCCCAGCTGGACTTCATAGGAGCCAGGCTGGACAGAACTCGGACAAAGGTGTTTTTGCCCCACGATTGGGCTCTCACCCTGTCCTCGCTGGCAACCTTGGTGCACAGCAGTCAGCAAGTAACAACCCATGTGCTGCTTCATTTGCTGGACCACATGGCAGCCTCTGTCCATGTCGCCCCATTTACCCACCTCTGCATGCGCAGTGGGCATTGTAGTTGAAATGCCATCAGGCATCCCAGGACCTCTGAGTCCGCATCTCCATTACGCCGCCTCTGAGGATCTCCCTGTCCTGGTGAGAGACTCTCTCCAATCAGGAGCAGCGGATTCCTTTTCAGACTGCCCTGCCTCAAGTGGTTCTTACCACCGATGCTTTCTCCCACATTTGGGAGCCCATGTAGACAGCCTCCACACTCAAGGTCACTGGACGGCTCAGGAAGCTCTGCACCAGATAAACTTCCTGGAGCTTTGAGCGATTCACTATGCTCTTTGAGCATTTCGAGATTGCTTGTTACGTAAAGTAGTCCTGATTCGGACAGACAATCAGGTGGCAATGAGGTACAACAACAAACGGGGGGGCGGCACAGGATTGTACCTCCTCTGTCAAGAGACAGTGCAGATCTGGTTGTGGACTCTGTCGCAGGTATGTCCCTGCAAGCGACGTTCTTGGCTGGAGTGATGAACCTGCTGGCGGACTGCCTGAGCCACTCTTTTCAGCCGCACGAATGGTCATTAAACTTAGCAGTGGCAGCCCGGATTTTCCGCTTATGTGGATCTCTTTGCCTCCTCATACAACCGCAAGATGAGCAATTTCTGCTCCCTTTTCAGGATGGATGGATGCCCAACCTCCGATGCCTTTGCCCTTCGTTGGGGCACAGGCCTCCTATACACATACCCTCTTAATCAGCTGCTCATGAGAACTCTTCTGAAGCTCCAACAGGGAACCATGATCCCGGTGGCCCCATACTGGCCCAGACAAGTCTCCTTTGGGACCCGTCGATGAGAGATCCCATCAGTTTCGGGACTTCGCCTGCTCTGATGCGTGATTGGGGTGAACTGCGGCATCCAAACCTCTGAGCGCTAGCTCTGACGGCCTGGATGTTGAGCGCTTAGTCCTCCTGCCCCTGAATTTGTCTGATAATGTATCAAGTGCTGGTAGCCTCCAGGAAACCTTCCACTAGGAAGTCTTACAGTTTGAAGTGGAAGAGGTTCTCCATCTAATGTGAATGAATGGCTTGAATCCATTTACTTGTCACATTCCAAGGTTTCTGCATTACTTGTGGCACCTCTCCGAGGCTGGGCTCAAAACCACCTTGGTCAGGGGTCATTTGAGTGCGGACGGTGCTTACCATTGCGGTGTTGCTGGCACACCTATCTTGGTTTAGCCTATAGTAGGTCGCTTTATGCGGGGTCTGCTTCAGCTAAAGCCCCCTCTTTGACCCCCATGTTGTGTCCTAGGATCTCAACATTGTGTTGGTATGGCTCATGTGTACTCCTTTTGAGCCTATGTTCTCCAGTGAGCTGAAATTCTTTACTTAAAGTCCTTCTCCTAATGGTGGTTACTTCTGCTTGTAGGGTAAGTGAGCTTCAGGCCTTGGTTACGTACCCACCCTACGCGATTCTTTCAGGATCGTGTGGTCCTGCGTACGCATCCCAAGTTCCTGACTAAGGTAGTGATTGATTTTCACATTAATCAGTCCATTGTTTGCCCATCTTTTTTCTAAAGTCCCATTCCCACCAAGGAGCATGGGCTCTACATATGTTGGATTGCAAAGGAGCTCTGGCCTTCACCCAACTATTTATATCTTTTGATAAGAATAGAATGGGGGTTGTGGGGGGTAAACAGACTATATCCAATTGGCTAGCAGACTTCATCTCCTTCTGCTATGCGCAGTAGGGCCTTCAGCTGGGAGGCCAAGTTAAAGCTCACTCTGTGAGGGCTATGGCAGCAGTGGCCCACTTATGGGCGATACCAGTGCTGAAATCTGCAGGGCTGTAACATGGAGCTCCCTGCATATGTTCGCCGCCCATTATTGCTTGGACACGTATGGTTGATAAGACAGTAGCTTCGGCCAATCTGTCTTATGCAACCTCTTCCTGGCTTAAAACCAGCTCTTCCTACCTAAGACCCCTTGATTGGGACCAGGCTATCTCCCTATTTGACCAACAGCACCACAGTTGTTGTGCCTGTTGGCACCTCTTTAGTACTTGGTTGGTTGTTGCCAGGAGCATCCTGGAGCTTGGTATTCACCCATTTGCGAGGGCTGCTGTCCTGCTTGTCCTAGGAGAAAGCGAAGTTGCTTACCTGTAACAGGTGTTCTCCTAGGACAGCAGGATGTTAGTCCTCAGGAACCCACCCACCACCCCATGAAGTTGGGTTTTCCTGTGTTTTGTCTTATCTTTTTTGCTCATGATTTTTTTCTATATTACGAGACCAAAGGGGGACTTGGTGTGGACGGAGCGGATAGTGGCATGCTGGGCATGCTCAGTGTGCCAGTCAAAGTTCTAGGAAGTTTGACAGAAGTTTTCCGTGCCAGGCTCCATCTGATGATGTCACCCATCTGTGAGAACTAACATCCCTAGGAGAACACTTGTTACAGGTAAGCAACTGTGCTACTCTTTATCTTGGAGTATTTGCATCAGCTCAACTACAGTGATTGGATACAGATAGGCTCTGTTTAACTTGTGGGCCTTTAAGACCAGTTTTTTGAACCTGAACTAATTTGGATGTGTTATAATGAGGAGTTTGTAGACTTATACAATCTAGACTTTTTTTATTTTTTAATTACTTTTGAAATATTTCTATAATTGTTCTTTCATGATTAAAGTGTAGAGTACATTCTGTAGATCAGTGAAATGAACACCTACTTTAATGCATTTTGATTTATATTTTTTAGATGTACAAGGTTTCCCTTTGTATGCATTTTTGGCTACGTATATCAAGGGAAGCAGCCCCCAAACCTCTGCAGCTCATATTGAGATCCACTTTTCCCTTAAATTTCCCTTCTGCCTTGAAGGTACATGGGTTTCATTCATGTGAAACTCCTAACAGTCTATTGAGGGCTTACTTTTTTGCTTCTACAATTGGGTACACTGCTAGAATTTAATGATGAATCAGCTGAGCACCAAGTATTTTACAGATGTTTCCTTAGTGTTATTTACATTTTTTTTTTTTTTTGTTTTTGTGGATGTTTTTGTCTTTATCTAGTTAATCACAGGAGTATGGGAAGGAGGATACAATGTCTTGTGTCAAGACACCCATAGTGGAGGTGAAGCTGATACGAAGGTAAAATTATCTATCTTTGTGTTAATTATTTTTAAATATTTTTGTTTCTACCTGCTCAGCCAAATCCTGATTTAATTTTTTAAAATGCTTAATTCCTATAACTTTTTTCATTAAGTCCAATTGCAAGGGGGATTGTCAGACTCTGAGAAAGAAGAATGATATCTTAAGTTGTGACTGATCTAGTAGGTACCATTTGATGGTTGAGAAGACTAACAACTTACTTTTTTGCTACTTCTGAATAAAGGAATTGAATTTTAAACATTACTATATACAGCACTGAATCTCTGTGTTTGTACTGATAAGTCAATTACCATAGCAACCACTAACTAAAACAAGGAAAATAAGAGCTGAATCCAACAAAAGGTAGTCTGATTTGATTATCCTAGAGAAGGGAATCAAGTATTTAGCTACCCAGTGAGTTTCACTGCATATACCAAGCTGGGTCTGACATAAATTGTTCAATCTAGGTTTGGCCCCACCCTCTTTCCTCTGAAAATTTCCCCTAGTAAACATCTCTACATCAAGAGGGTAGGTCAGAAGCAACCAAACTAGACAAATCTGCAGTTAAACAGTAAAAGTTTAAAAAAAAAAAAAAAAAAAAGCCAATCCCAGTATAAACTACAACCACACAGAGAAAATAACGACATTATTGCAGTATTTCAAGAAATCTTCATATTCAAAGTTAAGGCAATACAGTGTGGTTTTCTACATGGTTAATTCCCATTTTTATAGCTACATGTGTTTTTTGTAAAAATAGGTATGCGAGAATCCGTACTATCTTAAGAATTTGGAGGTAAAACAGAAGATCTGCATGGCAAAGAATGTAGAATTATTCTAATACATGCAGTACTAAATGAAAAATAGGCATTGTAGAATAGAGGAAGCGAGCTAAAGCCACCAGTATTGTTGCCTTCATTTCTGTTGTAAGGATCTTTTATGTCTTTATTTTTGAGGTCCTGATAATTTTTCCTTCTAATCCAGGACTGGAATCAGGCACAGTAAGCTTTCATTTGCAACCACCTTTGTTGTTTTAACTCTATTTAATATTGCTCTCCCTCCCATTGTGGTGACAGACCTTACCCAGGATTCATGCAACACACTCCCTACATGCAGTGGTCCCTGAGTCTGATCATTAGGTGTCGCTTGAGTGATGGCCAGGGCTTCTTAGTCCTCTCCCATTTCTGCCTGGGGACTGTCAATTCAGTCTCTGTAGCATCTCTAACACTGACAGGCCTGTGAGTCTTGGCCCAGGAATCATACCTAGGTTATCTGCATGGCAGAGCACAGTGCCACTGCTAAGCCACTGGCACTATGGTCGTCATGTTGGAGACTTGGCTTTTTTTTTTCCCCCTATTTTTATATTGTCATATTCCAATCTGTAAATTTATTAAAAATGCTTGGCCCTCTCCACAGCTGTATCACTGTGCTTGCTGAGCTGTCCTGGTGCTTTTACTTAATGAATTCTGGGTCGTAGAGAGATGCCTTCCCGGACGCCAACATAGCCAACTAATCTCCAACTACACCTTGGTTATCCATTCTATTGTTTTACATATGTAAATTAATAACCTATCCTTTCTCTTCCTTCTCATCCAAGTTCTTATCACCCTGTTATATGTAACTGCCTTTTCAGCACCTTTGTTATAGTTATGTTTACTATGCACCCCTGTTTTATGTGAACCAGCATGATGTGACTGCTGTCTCGAATGCCGGTATATAAAAATTTGAAATAAATAAATAAATAAATGATGTGCAGCATGACTGGGGAATTTGGAAGTGAAGAAGGCAGCATTTCAGAAGCTAGAAGGTTAAATCCTAGCCCCTTTACAAAGTCTTCAGATGACTAAGATGATTTTATTACTGCATTGAGAAATCAGGTTGTGTTCTGTTTATGGTAAGGGCTGACCTTAAGAAGTTGTGTGGACTAGGGTAAATTAACTGCCTTGGGCACTGAAATTTATAGTGTTGGAGGGGGCACCATGGCAGTGCAGGGTCCAGGGTGATTGCCTCTATTCATCTCCCCCCCCCCCCCCCCCCCCCGACAGCCCTGTTTATCATGAGGTATTTTATAGAGAGATTGAGCAGAGGAGCTACTGGAGTTTGTGAAATTTGGTTCAGAAGAATGAGGAAGAGCATGAATGGGAAGATTGTTTAGATATGGAATGAGGGAAGGGGATAGACACTTTGTAATTGTATAGCCATTGGAGCACTGTAGGAATTGCTGAGTAGTAACGTTTAGTCAAATTTATGCACATCCATGTGGTGAAGAGATTTCTTCCATAATTTTAGATTTGACTATTCAGAGGCATCTGTTCACATAACTGCCTAACTCTGTAGCTCTGAAGATTAAAAAACTATTCTACGCTGTTCTTAGGCCAAGAACAGAAAATGTATTTCTTTGCATGTGTGTACTTTTTATTAATTTGAATAATAAACTTTAAAGAACTTCTGTATTGGAGCCTGTAGCTTATAAATCTTGCCCAAAGCATTAAGAAAGTAGAATTTGTGTGAGACTGTTGGTTACTTGCAGACAAATCAGAACGTCCTCTGTTTTTAAAGATGCTACTAATGTGCTAAGGATTTGGAGATTAGATGATCTTTCTTACTTTCCTATGCTAAAGCCCAGGTGTTAGTTTGCAAAGTGTCTATAACTGAAAGTAATCAGGTAGGCTTAATTTTCTGTCTGTTTCTGGCTTAGATCACTCGTGTCCTGTGGTGGTACTATTTCTCGAAGCTGATAGAGTTCGTGGATACATTCTTCTTCATCTTACGGAAAAACAACCACCAGATTACAGTCCTGCATGTCTTCCACCATGCCTCCATGTTGAACATCTGGTGGTTTGTTATGAACTGGGTTCCCTGTGGTCATTGTGAGTATCATGGACAAAGAGGGATATAGTGCTACATGTGTTTACTATTGGTGATTGTGTAATTCTGGATAGATTCTAGATGGCTATTTCTGCATTTTAAAGCTGTAGTTTTATCAGAATTATTTTTTCTTTAGTTCGGTTTTAGATCATTTGGAAGTTAAAACAAAAATACTAAAGATTTATCATCCCAATTTTTAAATTTCATTTCTAAGGATATAGTGGCCATAGGTCTACACCCCCTTGTACATTTTTCGCATTTTGTTGTCAGCGTATCACGTGCATTTAAATGAGGGTTTTTTTCACTCAACACACCATACGCCACACCTTTCAGGGCCAAAAACATTTTATTGGGGGGACAAAGCATGTATGAATCCAAGAAACACAACTGAAATTCAATTGAATTTGTCTATCTCCTAAATTAATACTTGATGTAAGTATCATAGACAGCAGTTACAGTTGCAAGTCTGGGATAAGTGTCCACCAAATTTGCATTCCTAGATTTGTCAATATTAGACCATTCTACTTTACAAAATTGTTCAAGCTCGGTCAAATTCCTTGGTGAGTGTTGGGCAACAATCTTAAGTCATGCTACAGATTTTCAATTGGTTTGCAGTCTGGGCTGTGACTGGGTCACTCCAGGACATTTACCTTTCTGTTCCTTAGTGACCCCAGTCTTTGGTTGTATGCTTCTGGTGGTCATTCTGAAAGATGAACTTATTTTATTTATTAACATTTTTTCTATACTGCTTTCAAAATCAGAAAAGTTCAAGGCGGTGTACAGAGTAAAACACAAATATAATTCAAAAAATAAAAATAACACATTGAAAAAAACCCCCATCATACAAACACCAATAAAAACTACCCCCGGCATAGCAGGATCCACAATAAATCAGCAGAGCACTCCCAGCACAGGAAAAGCCACAATTGCAGCATAAAAAGGTTTTTTGTTTTAAATACAACCTGTCCCATAAGATATAGAATACTATCTTCCTATGAATAGTCTAACTTCAATCCCTGTTTCAGCTTTCTTGCAGAGGACAACAGGCTTTCAAACAGTATTTTGCACTTTTCACCATTCATCATTCCTTCTATCCTGACATGTGCTCCAGTCCCTGCTGATGAGAAACATCACCATAAAATAAAGCTGCCCACCACCATGCTTCACAGCAGAAATGGTGTTCATTGGGTTTGTGCCAAAAATAGCACTGTGTTCAGGCCAATTCTATTTTAGTTTAGTCAGACCATAAGACTTTTGTCATATGGCTACAGTTTTCACTAGAGTGTTCCTTTGCATAACTTCAAACAGAATTCAAGGTGTGCTTTTTTGAGTAATAGCTTCCTTGTTATCAGTCCTGTGTATTTGGAGGAAATAGAGCGGTTGGAAGAATGTCAGTGTGTTTAGGAAGGGATGTAGCATGAAGACAGTATTGGTTGCAGTAAATGATGAAGTCATGTGAAGAGTAGCAGGTGTGTGAACCCTTTGTGCTGCGGCATAGTTGATGCAGCCTCAAGGACAAACCCCAAAGGCCTAGCCGGCAGTTGGCAAATGTGCTCTGTAGTGGAACAGTCTGAAGCTTCACCTTTACCAGCTGCCTCCGCAGGTTGAGCTCTTGGGTTCTGGTGGCCAGCAGGACTTAGGCAGGTTCCCAGATCAGTGAATGTAACTAAAGTCCAAAAGTACACCAGGGTCAAGGCAGTCAGCAGACTAATGGAGTCAGGAATAAGCTGAGGTTGGGGCAGGCAGATACCAATAGTGGTCAGGTCCAGGCAAGAGGTCAAGATCTGGAAAGTTAGACTAAGGGAGATGTAGACACACTGAAGACACTGGACGAGACTGACAGAACAAGATAAGGCAGGATGAGGAAACGCTGGAAAATGAGGCACAGGAATCGGGAATGCTGGCAACATGCTTTGCAAGGCAGGAGACAAGTTGCTGAGTTGGTTGTGACTCCTCTACAGAAGCCTTAAATGTAAGACGGCCAGTGACTTCAGCACTGGGCGCTGCAGCTGAATTCCCGCTGCGGGCCCTTCAAAGGTTGGGATGTTGGGCATGTGTGCACCTCCAGAGGAGGTCTGTGAAGCGGTGTCCTTGCCAAGGTTGATTCTGGCAACGTTGGTATTCTGATGGTGGCATGCAAGCCATGGAGAAGCTTGTCTGTGTCCTGGGGCAAGTGCTGTGGTTCGCAGGGCTCTCACGTGAGCCACTAATCCTAACATGAGGTGTACAGATAAAGGACAATCAGTGATCTTAATTCTATTGGATTTATCTAGTGCTTTTGATTTGGTAAATCAGATTTTATTGGAAAGTTGCAAACAGATTGGTATGGGAGAGAAAGTGGTTATGTAGCTTTCTTCTTTTTTTGAAGGATAGGACAGTAGCGATGCATGTGAGAGGGGAATTAATCTGAGTTTTTCAGACTGGAATGGGGGATCCCTCAAAGGTTACCTTTGTCATCTTTGTGTTCAATTTGTTTATGTATTCGTTAGGATCACTTATATGCGGATTAGGTTTTAAAGGTTATTTTTTTATGCTGATGTGCAGTTGGGGTCAGGGTCCACCGGCACTACTGTCGTTTCTCTGGAGGGGGTGAATGAAGGTTTTAAAGCGATTTGAGAAGAATAAATTTAATTTTGAATGGGGGCAAAACAAAGTGCTTGTGTATGGAAGGTGGAGAGCATTCATTTGCCTTTTAAGTCATAAGTGATGTGGTAAATCATAGTGGGAAAATTGTGAAAAATTTGGGCTCGCAGATAGATGACGTGTTTAATTTGGAGTCATATATTTCCTCTGTGGTACAAAGTCTTTTTAAGACTTAGGCATTGGGGAGACTGTGGCCTTTGTTGAATGCCTCTGTTTTTCAAATACTAGTTCAGGCTTTTATATCACCTTTATTGGACTACTGTAATTAATTTATTTGTTTGGGCCTTCTGAGTAAGAGTACTCAAACGTTTACAAGTTGTACAAAACATGGCAATGAAGTTAACTTTGGGCTGTACGCGCAGAACAAGTGCAATGCCACTATTAAGATATCTTCATTGGGTTCCTATTAGGGAATGGGCAAAATTTAAATTGATGAATTTTAAAGTTCCCGGGGTTTAGGGGGAAATGAGCAAGATGTTTGCAGAAATTAATCAAGAGTTATACTCCAAAATGCAGTTTGTTCTTCTATGATGCATTAGTCCAAGTACCATCTATTTTGGTAGGTGCAAAAGATCATTAATCGAGGTAGAGTTTTTTCTGTGACAGGCCCAGAGCTGTGGAATTTGGCTCCCATGGATATCAGACTGGAGTCTAATTACTTGATTTTCAGGAAGAAGATAACATCCTGGTTGATTCCAAGTAATTAGGATGTAATAGCTCTTAAACAATAATTATTACTTAATGAGGGGGGGGGGGGCATAAGATCTGTGCCCTTTTTTTTTTTTTTTTTTTTTTTTTTTTTGGAGGACAATTTAATGATTGGGGGAGTTGGAAAGTATATGATTTTATATTTATTAGGGGTTTTTTGTAATTTTTATTGCTATGTTATGTTCACTGCCCTGGATAGGTCTGGTATCTGAGTTGGATGGTATATTCGAAACATTAAATAAATCCTAATATGCAGGCTGGGGTTGTGGACCTGGGATACTGTTGCATGCACACTTTGACTGGTCTTGATAATGGACACTTGTAGCTCTTTTCAAGTTGCCTTTGGCTGCTTGGTTGTCTCCCTTTCTCAGTCTTCTTTCTCAGCCCTCCAGTTTGGAGAGATGCCTGATCTAGACAGGGTCTTGTGAGGCCATACGCCTTCCCCTTAATTGTCTTGACTGTGCTCTGCCGGATATTCAAGGACTTTACAATCCTTTTATACCCATGGCCAGATCTGTGCCTTTCCACAACTTCGTCCAGGTCTTTGCTCAGCAGCTTGGTGCTCATTTTTGAGTCTTTGCTTTGAAATGCACTACCCAGCAGAGAGAACCAATAGTTATCCCAGGACAAGCAGGATGCTAGCCCTCACATATGGGTGACGTCACTGACTGAGCCCTATTGCGGGAAAAACTTCTGTCAAAGTTTCTAGAAACTTTTGACTGGCAGCCTGAGGCTACTGAGCATGCCCAGCGTGCCATGATATTCTCTGCCACAGGGGTCTCACTCCAATCTTCGTTTTTCCCCACTGCCCTCAGCATCGCGGTGACAGGAGCCCTGTGAGATCTTCTCACTAACTTTTTTTTCTCTTTTTTTCCCCACTTGGGGTCTCACAAAATCTCATTTGCCACCGGACGGTGACAAAAACAATTATTTGGATTTTTCTCTTCTCAAGATTTCTCTTCTCTTCTCAGATTTTCCATTGACGGCTGTCCATAGAGACATGGCTTTGGGCTTCCAAAAATACCCGGTCTGTAACCGGACCATGTCTATAACCAATCCACATCTCGAATGTGTAATCTGTTTAGGAGAGAAACATGAAATTTCTTCATGTGTACAATGCCAGGAAATGACCCCGAAAGGCAGAAAGCTGAGGCAGGAGAAAATGTCACAGCTTTTCCACCTCCAATCAGTGCCTTCACCCTCTACTTCGACGAAATGTTCACCAACAGGGGTCACTAAGAAAATTCTTCTTAAACGGCGAATCGAGGGATCCGGCGATGCTCCATCACCAGTACCGTCGACATCATCGACCAGGTCAGTATCGGAATCGAGGCCTAAACACAAGCACCGACGTCATCGATCCTCTG
Organism: Rhinatrema bivittatum; assembly: GCF_901001135.1. NCBI lineage: Eukaryota > Metazoa > Chordata > Amphibia > Gymnophiona > Rhinatrematidae > Rhinatrema > Rhinatrema bivittatum. The sequence goes on from NC_042617.1 coordinate 416,157,701, forward strand.
AGTCTCCGTCGCTCCCTCCCCCGGGGGAACGGACTGCTAAGTGGCATAAGTCATCCGAACCTCCGCTGACCTCCGTATCCTCGATTCCCTTGCCGACACCGACTATATCGACGTCTGCATTGACATCCCAGATACCATTGATGCCAGACTTAATCGGCCTAATAAGATAGATGGTAAGAGAAGCCTTCCAGGTGCAAGTTCCGGCGTCATCGCCGATGCCGGAGGCCGCATTGCCACCTCCAGCCGCGCCGATGCTGGTGGTTCCGCTGATGCCAATGATACCACAGACACCAACCTCGATGCCACAGACTTCAATGGCATCAGAGACATCTATGTCTATTCCTTTTTCGACTGTACAAGCTCCATCGATGCTACAACCCTCGATGCCACCGATGCCTTCGATGACCGTTCCAATTTCGATGTTCTCTTTTCTCCATACATCAACTTTGACCGTTCCTTCTACTTCACAGCTGAAGCCGGTTTACACGACGGCACCCACCTTACCTCCTCCTCACAAGGCATCGTCATAGAGACTTAAGTCATCAAAAAAATTAAGACACTCTATGCCAAAACACCCACCTGCATCTTCTGAAGCTCCAAGTGCAGAAGCAGCATTGCACGGTATCCTGACAAAAAGGTACCAAGAATTACTTGCTTCCTTGCCTGCTAATCCAGTGGAGGAGGACATAGAGGATGTTGTGTCTGAAGACCCTCTACCTGGACCCTCAGGTGTACCTACAATTCCTAGGACTACACCTACTCACCAACCTTCTGGATATGACACTTGGTCAGACATTACATCAGAGGTCTCATCAGAGGACTTCATGTCTGATCCCTCCCCACCTCAATCCAGAAAACAATCACCTCCAGAGGATTTCACTTTTTCTACTTTTGTCCAAGAAATGGTGGATTCTATCCCATTCAATTTGCAGGCAGAAAAGGATGACAGGCAGCAAACTCTGGAAAAACTCCAGTTTGTAGATCCTCCCAAACACAATCTTGCAATTCCTATCCATGAAGTGCTCTTACAGTTACAACAACGCATCTGGGAACATCCCTGCACAGTGGATTCTACGTACCTAGTGCAATCAGCACCAGGCTATCAAAAACCCCAACTGCCCCACCACTCGTTGGTTGTAGAGTCTGCGCAGAAGCGTTCCAGACGTACAAGAACCCATTCATCTATCCCACCAGGCAAGGATAATAGATTTTTGGATCAAATGGTCGGAAAATCTTTCAAGGAGCAATGCTGACCTCCAGGATCTCAGCATACCACCTCTACATGACCCAGTACCAGAGGAACCTCTGGAAACAGATGGAAGAGTTTGTGAGACCCCTGTGGCAGAGAATATCATGGCACGCTGGGCATGCTCAGTAGCCTCAGGCTGCCAGTCAAAAGTTTCTAGAAACTTTGACAGACGTTTTTCCCGCAATAGGGCTCCGTCAGTGACATCACCCATATGTGAGGACTACATCCTGCTGTCCTGGGATAACACCTATTACAAGGTAAGCAATTTTGCTGAACTGCTGAATTGTCATGTGAATCAGTACAGTTTAGCACAGGTGGTGGCAGTACATATGATGTGTGCTTTTGAAGGAGATTGGTTATACCAGAGCTTTAATTTCTTAGGATTGCTGCAGACGTTTGGGGGGGAAGAAGGTGAGCACTTTTTTGTAACCAAGCTATTCCATGTTTTTATTTCTACTTCATTTTCTAAGGAGTTCTGGAATATATTTTTTACTTGGTAGTTGTGGGATAGACTTTATGGATTCATAGAACAAATACGGTTATGTATTTCACTTCAATTTTATAAAGCTACGAAGTGTGAATTTTGGAAGAGGATGCAGATTTTCTGTAGCCACTGTATATTAATGTTTAAAACATGAAAGCTTTCTACATGGCCATACCCACATTACAATTCAGAGTATATGGTGGAGCTGCAGTGTGTTCCTGTGCTTCCCATGCAAGCTTCACAGTGGGCTCAAAGAAGGAGATTTGTGCATCACAATCCAGATAGGGGAAATATCTACCTATTCATCCATATATTATTCACAATATGTCAAAAAGCATAATTATTAAATCACATACATCATATTTTATTGATCACATATATTTATACATGCAGAATATCAACTATTCTATACATAGATAGCAGCCATTATTCTGTGCAGTCATTTTAAAAATTTTAAAAGTGTAAAATGTATGAAACACATAAATTAAAGAAGCCTAGAAATCAGATGAGGCAGCAATAGAGGAGAAATAGACAAGTTGGCATTTTGGGGGATTTTAACTCAGAATGCAGTTTTGAGAAGAACAAAAGGCTTTAATGAAACAAAACCTGAAAAATTAATTCAGTAAATGAAATCAAAAAGTTAGACTAATCTCTTAAGAATTTTCATATTTCTTTATTTCCAGTTACAGAAAAAAGTTTGCATTCTATCAAAGTAATTTTTAAAACAAGCAAGTTTAAGCAGGAGCAGTTGCAAAACCTGAAATATTTTAATGGAAGTATTTTGCCTCATGCAATGTTAATATGGAGGTCATCCATGGTTTTTTACACTTTACTCCCTTTGGTTTTACCCCCATTTTTTACACTTTATTCCCGTTTTAATTTTCGAACACCACACTAACACCACACTAACACCAAGTAGAGGGTAGCGGTAAACTAACAGGTTAAGGACGCGGCAAAATAGCGGGTTACAAAGGAGATAATCTGAGCGCGCGTCACAGTATCGGAGGGGAATAGCTAATTCCTTCATTATACAGCTAATTCATTTACATATCATATACATGCTGGGTGTGGAAAGGGTTATGCGTCTGTTTTAAGAAGCGCTAAGGACGCGTGAAACTGGAGACTGTATCGCTGGATCGCCTTACGCGTCCGAATTGTGCGCTCACAGGACGTTACAGACGGGAAATCTTCAACCGCACGTTACAGTATCGATCTGATATAGATTAGTTGCCTTGGTAATTGCCCCTTTTAGTGTGGTCCATTGTTGTTCCACATCTCTCTTGTTCTCCCAGCCTTCTAGTTCTTCCTCCATAAATGATGGCTTTTCTAGAGAAGCTAAAAACATAAATGAATTGGTAACCTTAATATAAACCATTGTTTCTTCCACTTGTGTCTATAGCAAAACCCTGTAGTAGATGAGCTATACTGGTATTTAGCATTCCACTGCAAGAAGATCCTAGTATACTTCATTCTTCCATTATATTTACACACTTTAAGCTGTTCTGTTGATGCTGCACCTACCCCCTCTTTGCTGTTGTTTTTTAAAAATTACATTTGAAGGTAGCAACTCCATCATAAAATGACCCCTTCCCCTTTTCAGATATTCTCTCACTGGACTTTAGTTAATCAGCCATGATATCTAATATATTGGCTGCCAGGTTTGTTTCCATGTAATTTCACAATCAGCAATATTTATTTATTAAAATCTTATATTCCACAAACTTCTATAAAAAAATTATATCCAGTGCAGATAGAAGTTGAGTGGCATCCATCCACACTTTGGTTGAAATCATGTCACTGCACTATTTCCTCATATGAATGATTTTTTTCAGTCTTGGGCCTAGATTCATCAAACTATCGCATGCGATAGGAAGAGGGGTGTGTTTTGTAGTAATAGCTTATTTATAACAAAGTGCACTATCATAGTGCTACACATAGGTATTACTGTAGAGTGCAATAACGTTTCACACTTTGCGGTAAGAACATAAGAACATGCCATACTGGGTCAGATCAAGGGTCCATCAAGCCCAGCATCCTGTTTCCAACAGTGGCCAATCCAGGCCATAAGAACCTGGCAAGTACCCAAAACCTAAGTCTATTCCATGTTACCTTTGCTAGTAATAGCAGGTATTGGAGAGGCTTGATATGCTGTTTGGTGCCCCAAGCCCTTTCACGGCCGAAGGGAGTGCCGCTGCCACCGCCACTGGCCCCCCCATACCAGTGAGCGAATCCTCAGAGGAAGAAGGGCCATTGGGTTCGATGGTGGCTTGGGGATGCACAGTGCTCCGCCACCTCCCAGCACTCTCAGGGCCATCGGGATTGATTCTACTGATGTCTTCAGTGCCACCGATCCCACCAACGCTGTTGGACTCATTGGCGCTCCTACAACCTCGAGGCGCATCAATGCCTCCGGCTCCTTTCTCTGTGCCCTCCAGGCCTATATCTCGCCCGCCATTAGGTGTTCGACCCACCCCTGCATCCCTGGAGGGCTGCAGTGAGAGGGAGGCCCCTTATGACCTAGGAAGGGGAGGCATCCATGTCCTCCACTGAGGATCTGCCTTCTGAGCCCTCTCCACTGGAGGAGCAACGAAATTCTCCCCCGGAGAATCTTTCCTTCATGGGGTTCGTAAAAGCCATGGCAGAATCGATGCCTTTTCAACTTTTTAACAGAGTAGGACACTAGGCACAAGATGCTTGAGATTCTGCAATTCATGGATGCCCCGAAAGTGGTGGTGGTGCCAGTCCATGACATCTTCAAAGAGCTGGTAGCCCACTTTTTGGGAGCTCCCCATCTCTGTTCCACCGGTTAACTGGAAGACGGATGCAGTATACTTAGTCCAGCTGTTCACCGGGTTCGAGTGCCATCAGCTCCCCCCACCAATTGGCAGTGGTAGAGTCTGCCTTGAAGGCAAAGATGATTCGCACCCATGCCTCGGCTCCCCCAGGGCGAGAGCATTGGGCTCTCTATGTCCTTGGATGCCAGGTGTTTCAGGGCACTACGTTAACTGCCCAGATCACTTGCTACCAATTGTACATGGAGCAGTACTACAGGAACCTTTGGAAACAGGCCCTTGAATTTAATGAGAGCCTACCACAGCAATTCCAGGAGGATTTCCAGAAAATCGTCCATCCGGGCCCTGGAGGGAAATAAGCACAAAGTTCGCTCTGCTTATGACTTCTTCGAACCAACCATGAGAACCGCTGCAGCAGGCATAGGAGCTCGGCAGATGGTGTGGCTGCGAGCCTCAGACTTGCACCCTGAAGTCCAAGACTGCTTGGCTGACTTGCTGTGCACGGGGGAAAATCTGTTTGGGGACAGAATCAAAGATGGGGTAGTGCAGCTGAAGGACTATCAGAAGACCCTTCAGCAATTGTTAGCTAATACCTCTTGTCACCCAACCGCCCAAGAAGCCCCCTCTGCAATATCTGAAGAGGCCCTTCTACTGGCTACTAAAATACTACCCGCTGGCTCCTAGGGCTATATCTCAACAGCCTCCTCCCAGAACGAGGCCCGGGCTACCCCAGACACCCTGCACAATGGGCAACCACAATTCTGCCGCAAAACCCCTCTATGGGGTTTTGACTGGTGGCCAGGGAGCATGAGCCAGCCGTCACCGCAGGACTCCAATTCCCCCCCCCCCCCAAGTTAGGGGTCAGCTCCAACTCTTTGCGGACTGATGGTCCTCCATAACATCTGACCTTTGGGTCCTGTCCATTGTCTCTTTAGGGCTACAGGTTACACTTCTGGCGAGTACCACCCCATTCGCCTCGGTGGAGACTGTCAGAGGACCTACAAAACCTTCGAGTAGAGCTCTCCACCCTCGTACTGGCATAGGCTGTCGAACCCGTTCCAGCCAGTCAGCACAGCGAGGGGTTCAGGTATTTTATAATCCCCAAGAAGATGGGGGGACTCCGGCCTGTTCTGGACCTGAGTGCCCTAAACAGTTTCTTGGTAGAGGAGAAGATCAAACAGGTCTCGTTGGGCACCTTGATTCCCCTTCTAAAGACTAGAGAATGGAGCTGCTCCCTAGATTTAAAAGACTCATACGCCCATATCCCCATATTTCATGTGAATCAGCAATACCTTCGATTCCTGGTCGACAGGAGTCATTACTGGTATCGCGTTAAGAACATAAGAACATAAGAAAATGCCATACTGGGTCAGACCAAGGGTCCATCAAGCCCAGCATCCTGTTTCCAACAGTGGCCAATCCAGGCCATAAGAACCTGGCAAGTACCCAAAAACTAAGTCTATTCCATGTAACCATTGCTAATGGCAGTGGCTATTCTCTAAGTGAACTTAATAGCAGGTAATGGACTTCTCCTCCAAGAACTTATCCAATCCTTTTTTAAACACAGCTATACTAACTGCACGAACCACATTCTCTGGCAACAAATTCCAGAGTTTAATTGTGCGTTGAGTAAAAAAGAACTTTCTCCGATTAGTTTTAAATGTGCCCCATGCTAACTTCCTTTGGCCTGGTATCCTGTGCCCTATGTCTTTACCAAGTGTCTAGTGGTTGTAAGTGCTTAGCTTAGGAGACAGGGAATCTGTCTTCCCATTCCTCGATAACTGGCTTATCAAAAGCACTTCAGGACAGGGGGCACAGAGTGCCCTGCGCACTTCAATCTTAATTTTGGAAACCTTGGGATTTTTGATTAAACTATCCCAAAACCCATTTCCAACCGTTTGCAACTGGACTTCATTGGGGCTCAACTAGACACTGCCCAGGCGAAGGCTTTCCTGCCTCAGGACAGGGCTGAGACCCTCACAGCCCTTGCTCAAGTGGTTGCCGTGTGCTCTCCTGTCTCGGCGCACCAGTTCCTCCGGTTGCTGGGCCACATGGCAATGAAGGTGTATGTCACCTCTTAAAGGCAAGGCTCACAGGCTTTTATCATGGGTTTCAGTATCAAGAATCCTCGGAAGGAAGGACTGCACTAAACACAGTTAAACTACAGTATATACAGATACAAACATGTACCCACTGCTGGGGACAGAACAAAAGATTAGATAAAATAGTGTGGCTGCTGTTTTTAGTTCACTTGAATGCACAGAAATAAGTTAACAAATGAAAACAAAAAAATATGTAAGGTGATACCTTTTTATTGGACTCTGTAAAAACAGTGACGTAAATACATGCTGATTAAACATATTCTGAATGAGCGTGTTTGGACTTGTTTACATTTTTTGGGGGGTAGGGGCTGGAGACAGAAATGAAGGCAGGGATGTTGCTAAAAGAAAAATTCTGTTCTGACCCAGAGTATTGCAGGTGATGGATACTGTGCACTGAGAATCCTCCGAGGTGCTTAGTGTTTGCGATTTTGTATGGGAATAAAGTACATTTTTCTTTTGTCCTTCCAGCCTTCTTTGGTGCCACGCTTAATAGCTTTATTCATGTCCTCATGTACTCTTACTATGGACTGTCTGCTATTCCAGCCATTCGCCCATATCTGTGGTGGAAGAAATACATCACCCAGTGCCAGCTGGTGAGTTTGTTTACTCTTATCTCTGACAAGGGTATGAAGAAAGTGTTTGTTACTATGATTTAATGGAGTGAAGGAGTAGCCTAGTGGTTAGAGCATTAGGTTGCAAACTAGAGAAGCCAGGATTCAAATCCCACTGCTGCTCTTATGGCCTTGGGCAAGTCACTTAACCCTCCATTGCCTCAGGGATAAACTTAGGGGCTGATGCAATACTGTGCATAGAAAATGGGCACTCAATGTTGAGCTCCCATTTTCCTAATGCGCGCCCAGCCACCTCTCCTGGGTGCGCAGTGCAATATTTAAATTGGGGGTCGTGCTAAAAAGGAGGCGCTAAGGAAAATTGTGCATCCCTAGCGCCTCCTCTGCAGCAGGCGCACAGGAGAGGTGGCTGTCGGTGCGAGTTGAGAAAATGGATGTTCAATACGAGCTACTGCTAGCAGTAATCTCCCGCTACCAGCCCAAGATACACGGCCTGGACCTCTTCTTTATATTAGAGACCTAGAACTTTTTTTTATTTTTTTTTACCCAAGACTCTTTTTTTTTTTTTTTTTAACCAGAATCTTTCTGTGGCTCCTCCTACTTACTATCGTGACCATACTAATAGGATGAATCACAGAAAGCAGGATTTTTTTGTTTTTATCAATGAGCCTTGAATGTGGCATAGTTTTGTAGGCCCAGGTCTGGCATAAAATTAGTTGCATTGCAGTGGGCACATTGGCCACGCTGGGAACTTTTTTCATCATGGGAATTAGCTAATAGCTTCATCTACACGGAATTTATATGTGATGAGTGCTATTAGGTACGCGGTGGTTTGGACTCGCTAATTCCCGTATCGCATCAGGGGGTTATGGATGCAAGTCCAAAACGCACGTCCAGTCGCTTGTTAACTCGTGTGCAAGCTGCAGCGCACAGTATTGCATCGGCCCTGAGATTGTAAACCCTCTGGAGATGGGGAAATGTCTATAGTATCTGAATGTAATCTGTTTGAAGTATCTGAAAGGCAGAATATAAATAAAATAAATGGGAAACAATTCATCAATCAAACTAGTTAACAGAGATGACTATTAGATGATTATAATATTGTCCTGTTCTTGGTCTGTGGTGCCTTTTTTTTTTTTTTTTTTTTTAATGTACGTCTTAATACTGTTCTTGATGCTTTTAATTAGGGTGACAATTGATAGGTGGTGCCCAGAACATAGGGTTGAAAAGTAGAACGTAAAGAATGTGAAACTCAATGTTTAGAGGACCAAAGAGACTAAGGGGAAGTCAAAGGTTGCAGAAGCAGCAAGATTGATCAGGCTTAGATTTAAACATAACTTCCTAGGGTGCCATGTTCCTGGGTCATAGAGGAGCCTGCCTCTTTTTGCTTTAGGGACTGTATTGTCACTGCTGGGACACTCTGATTCTCCCCCTGCCCAGTTTTCGGTCATGCTTATGAGAACCAAAATCTTAAATCCAGCCCTTGGGTTGATTGCATGTTGGTTATATCAGTGACAAAGCCTGGAGTATAAGGACAGTAAAAAAACAACCTTGCATAATGAGCTGAAAGAGAAAAGACAATGTTTTAACAGAGCTCTTGTAGAATTCCTGTTTTGGCTCCCTCCAACTTTTGCTTGTCAAAGCAATCTCATTTGTCTCTAAAGCTGGCATTTAATTTGAGCATCTGATCACACAGAATTTTCCAGTTAACTCTCAGTATTTCCATTTCTGCAGAGGCAGGGCTAGAGAAAACCTGAGTACTAGGTCACCCACGTGCTTATCTGCAAGGGGGGAGGGGGAGGGATTGCAGTTGTCCTCAGCTGCAGAAGAGAGGACATGGATGACGGCTGGGGAAAAGGGAAGGGCAAAACACAAAAAAGTGTCTGTGTTTGTGGCTTCCCCCCTCAAACAAGTAGGGGGAAAAGCTACAATATTTTTTACCAGCTCTTAAGAATATTTCCTGGTACCTAAAGGTTTTTTTTCTATAAAAATGTTTCACTGTCCATAAACTTCTGAGCACTGTTTGACAGTGTTTTTTTGCCTGTAGTTTTATTCTTCGCTTTGATGCCACATTAACTTTATTTTGTTTCTACCTAG